>NC_138341.1:55760000-56275000 GCF_046562875.1 Panthera onca
CTTGAAGGGCCTCCAACAACATACTGGCTTGACATTTCAACTGCATGTCCTCCCTGTACCTGGGATGTATTTGTGTCACCTGCAACCCAGGTGGGACTTTTGCTTTTGCTCCTGTGTCACCTTCTTTCTCATTACCCTCATCTAGGAGATGTGTCTCTCTTTTGCTATTTCCTATTTCTTGAGTTCCTGAGGAGAAGCAGTTGTTTGTTCCACATGGCCTGTCTTACCTTGTTTAACCAAAATTCACTTGATTAATAAGATGCTGAGAATAAATAAGCCTGATATAAAGGGTGGTCTTATTCTTGGCAAAAAACAATACCTAAGATTCTTACACATTCATTCGTTCATTCATTGAACAAATATATATTGGGTCACCTCCCATTGATACAATGATGACTAAGACAGAATACCTGTTCTCCTAGAACTTCTATTCTAGTGGGGAATAACAGATAGTAAGTAAATATACAAAGACAGTTTCTGATATTGTTGCATAGCATGAAGAAAATAAAAGAGAGTGTGGCCAATGAGAAAAATGGTTTGGGGAGCAACAGTTTGATGTTAGAATGTTTGGCAAAGATTACTCTGAGAATGTCACATTTGAGCTGAATGAGAAGAAAGAGCTAGGCCTATGATGGTATGGAGACATCATAGCCAGAGGGAACAGCAGGTGCAAACACCTGGAGTCAAAAAAAGAGTATCAGAGAAAACTGTATACAAGCCAGTGTGGCTTTTGCACTATGAGCATAAACTCTCTGGATGGCAGCTTGGCATTTTCAATCATCCAGCCTTTTGGTGGGGACCCTGTGGACATACCTGTGTTTTAAAGGAAGCACCTAGACTTTTTGACCTCTAACTCCTTTTCTCGGAGCGGCTATGGTCCAGCTGAGCCAAGTACTTAGGTATTGAATTTCTCTGATTATTTCCCCTGCATCTCACACAGGAACTGATCATCAAGAAAGCTAAAATCAAAACTGGGCTTCTCTGAGATGCAATCTATGAGACAGAAGTAAATGGCTTGTTTTTCTCATGTAGCAAATGACCAATCTTTGGTGGGAAGAAAGAGAACTGATTTCCTAGTAGTGGTTTTTCTTCCAGTCTTTTCCATGCCATTCCATCCTATCTCTTCCCTAAACTCCCTGCCTTCTATTAATTTATGGGTTTCGGTCATAATTTGGTTCCCATTAAATTTGCTTCCCATAATTTCGGTCCCATTAAATGCATTTCTGTCTGCTTTAAATATTTACTTCTATACGATGATTGAATTAATAAAATTGTAGGGTTATTTTTTGATACTCCTACTTTTGGTCCCTAATTTGAGAACACAGAGACTAACTACTTTTATTGACCCAACCATTAACTAAAATGAAAAAGAATTAATGAGTTTTTAAAATTAGCATTGCTTTATTTATCCATACATTAGGCCCTCCAGACTTTCAATCCCTGGACTGCATGAAGAGATATGAACAAATGTGGTCTTCACCCCCCCATAGCCCCCACAATGTACAGGGGACAGCCACACAGAAAGTAACTCCATGATAGTATAAAGAGGCATATATGAAGTCTTAGGCCAGTCAGAAGTCAAGGCATTAACCCCGGAGAGATGGCAAGCCAGGTTAGAGAACATAAGTCAGAGAGTTGCTGGGGTAGGTGTCTTGACTCCAGCCCCTCAGACATTTCCAACTGCCAGGAGTGTAATATCAGATTCAGTCTAAACTTGCAAGCTTCTGGGAAGACTGTGTTCTTTTGTATTTACCTTAAATCCCAATGAGTTGCATAATTGCCACCCTAGCTTTCTTGAACCACTGAATGAGCTATGGCTGTAGTTACTCAATTATTATTTTCAACACAACCAATAACTAAACTTTATAATTCCACAGGCCTGCAATATGAAGCCTGGCAAATTGATGTTGCAGGTTTTATTAGCTTTGCTTTCTAAGTAAACAGTCAAGGACAGGTTAGAAAAGACTCCTCAAGATTTAGTTGATGTTTATGATGAGCAACTGAAACATGGATGCTGGAAAATAAAAAGGCAATTATAGACAAGGTTTCTAGAGGCCCAATGTGGAAAAGAAGCCAGGAGTTCATTTAACTCCTTCTCATTGAATACTTGTTTTCACCTGAGGAATGGGAGAAGGTTTCATCTGGTTAGTGCAGACCCATTTCATCATCTCTAAATATCACAGTGTTAATCACTTCGAACCAAGAATACAGGAAGATAATGCTATCAATACATTTAGAGTTTGTAATTTTACCATCCCCACACGCAAAGTGGCTGAAGAAAAAGTCATTTTCAAAGGTTTTTTTTACCAAAACACTGTATTATGTTCAACATGTTAGTAGCTAGAATAAATAGTGAATAACAAAACCTGTCTTTGTGTAGATGTAGCCATAGAAAGTAAACAACATCACAGAACATTTGTGGAAAAATCGTAAGCTAAAAAAATGTATTTTAGGACATGTCTTTTCATACAAGAATTCTACTTATGAGAATGTATCCCTTGGCAGGGTAGGTGGAAGTATGTGGGAGAGATTTAGCTATAAGAATGTTTATGGAAGCACTATTAGTAATAGGAAAAAATGAAAATCTAAATGTCTAATAAAAGAGGATCAGTTAATAAATTTCCACATCATGGAAAACTATGCAGAAATTACACTAATTTATTATGAAAGATCTTCATGATATATATTAAAGGGAAAATAATCAGATTGAAAATGGGATGTAGAGACTGAACCATATGAAACTTTGTATAGATAAAAAGTGGTTGAATATCAGTAATTTATTAATAAACTAAACTATGATACCATTTTTGTTAACAATAAACCTCCTTTTGTTAACTCCTTCTACTACTATCCTGTATCCAGACTTGATTTCTCTTCTTTGACTGTAGTAAAAGAATGCATCGTTCATCCTAGAGTATGTATTCTAAAAGATAGCCAGCAAAAAGTGAGCAAAGAAGAATACATATTATGACACCCAATTAACTGACTGTCACCTTTAGTTAACCAAAATTTTCTCTTCCCAAAGCAATATCAAGAATTTGGCGCGCGCGCGCGCACACACACACACACACACACACACACACACTCGCATAGCTGGTTGAGTTCATGTTTTGAGTCATTTTTAGATAGCTGATAGTGCACGACAGTGCTGGCTATCTGCTAGGAACAACACTGAGGACGAAGGATAATCTGTTTATATTCCAAATTAGTGCATACCTGGGCTCAGTGCCCACATGAAATGGAGCTCTCTGCTCTCATATTCTTTTCTTTCACCTAGTTCTATATATCCAAGTTTTGGGCTTGGACATCTAAACAGAAACTCATTGCAGCCCCATTCACACCCTCTTCGGTTGCAAAAATCCAGACTCCCAATTCACCCAACACTTTTAGTACCTATTTTTACCTTCCTGAGGCCATTTGCTTTCTGAGAATATTATAGATATAATACACATTTATCCCGATATTTTGTTGTATTTATAGCAACTGTTATTATCACTGGCAAATGTAAAATAATGATCACAATTATGGCTTTGAGAAAGTACAGGATCTTTAATCAGCAAAGAAATATTAGATTCTCTTCACTTAGCTCTTCTTCCTAGCAAAATACTAGATTTCTCTAATAGAGAAAATTTTTCTGAAACAAAATATAAACCAAGATATGTTTTCCTATAAATGCTATACAATTATCTTTCAACCACATGGGCTGTTTGGTACCATAAAAAGTAGTTAGCAGAACTCAATTATTTCACTGATTTCCACAAGAAACCCTTTCCCATGTAGCATTTAGTAATTTGAGTAATTTTTGTTGAAGATGTATTCACATTGTACCAGTGTACCTATTTGTTTCCCCCAAATTCACCCTTGATATCTCTGTTTTTCTGATTCCAGTGGTTTTCTTCTTTTTAATGTATAATAATTACCTTCAAAGTTTGATGAAAATGAAGATTAAGAAGATTCATATCTTGAGATTTTGATCCAGTAGGTCTGGGATAAGTTGAAAACCTGCATTTTGATCGGGAATCCCGGAGATTTTAATGCACTGTCAAGTTGGGAAAAGAATGCTTATAGTCCTTCTTTTGCCAAATGGGCCAATGAGACTTTTCTCCCATCTTTTTCCCGCTTCCTCCAAGTGCCTAATCTTTCTGGATCACTTAGAATACTAGATATCCCTCCCTAACCCCAATTTTAAATACTTCACCATTTTATTATGGAGGGCAATTTCATGATTATCTTTGCTTATCTGACAGTTTCTTTGGGAACTTAGCACTATCCTAAGAACCTTGAGTGGCAAATCTTTTCCCAAGAGAATATTTAGACTCCTATGAAGTTAAAACCTTCATTAATCAATAAATTAAGTTATTCTAATTCAATGAGTCATTAATGTATTTGGCATTTTATTTTTTTAACCCCAAATGCTATTTTTAGTGAAGCCCAGTAATATCTGTGACTACATCTAGGTCTTAAAGACCAAGGATTATTTTCATGGCTTTCCTTTTTTTTGTCAGTATTTAGTCCACAATATAAAAAAGTAATATCAGAAACCTAAACACTCTAAGATTTTTTTAATGAATTTCAGGAAATAATAGCTATGGCATTTTTTTTATCCCTGAAGCAACTGCTTGATGAAAAATTTTGCTCTATGGGTGAAAAATGCAGAACATGGAATCCACCTGCTTTCACCTCACAGCCAGAGAACCTTCTCTATTAAAGTTAAACTACAGAGTTCTTTGTTTCCCAGGAATCAGAGATCACTGGTCCAGCTGTGATATGCAGTCTCAAAACACAAAACATCTGGAGAGATGATATGAATAGTTCATCTTATTTATGTTTGAAAGCTGAGGCAGTGTTTATGGAATGAAGAATTTGTTTAAATGAATGTCCGAACATTATGAATTCCATATCACACTTTATTTGGCTTCGTAATTGATGTGGTGAACCAAGAGCTCTCCATACATACACTCACATACATAGGCATGTAGCCACATAGCTATATATCCATATTACATGTATGTATGTATCTCTGCCTCTATCTATCTATCTATCTATCTATCTATCATGTGTCTACCTATCTATCCAGAGATCGCTATTTTTCTGTATGTACTTAGGGAAATCTCTGAACCACCATGTTTATTTTTCTAAGATTTAAGAGTAGAGTGGAAGAATGGAATAGAAGTATAACATGAAAATAATATTTACCACAAAATCATGGCTATTAAGAAGCTGGAATTCTTTGAATAGAATGTACAGTTTGAAATTAAAGTCCTATAACTGAACAATCTTCTTCTAACAAGAAGAATGTTCTCATAAATCTATTACTCAAAATGTTTTTGAAAGACAACTCACCATTTTTTAAAATCAACTTTGAAGTCATAATTGTAAGTAAAGCTCTGTGCAGAGAAGTTTGGGATAAATATGGATGAAAATATAAAGAACTATTATCATGTTACTGGAAAATTTGGGGCAGACAGCTTTGACCTGATTATTTTCTTGAACTTTCTCAATCGGATTTATCAAAGGCAACTAAAAGTTCTTTCAAACTGTATTCCTAGCCTCTGAATTAATCACAATGACTTGTTTAGAGAAATATTCTGCAATGCCAACTGTATCCTGACTGAAATTTGAACCATCAGGGGATTTAGAGCTTCAGTGGTTTGGGTTCTTGGTGGTCTTTGATGCACTTTCCCTACATACAAATTTTGGATTGTGGGAGGTTTGTAATTGACTAGCTATTGACTGACTTTCGGCCAATGAAGTGCCCAATGTAGTGATGCAAGAGTTGTCTACAAAGGGACAAATTATTAGCTCTCCAAGCTATTAATTAAGCAGTGTCAATAGATTACTTTTAGAGTCTCATCAAATTTTTTTTTGCACGTCTTTTCTCTTAATTAAAAAATAATTGAAATGGTTCTAAGATAAAAGTCTATTAATTTTTATTTCTTAAAAAACCCCTAAACTAACCAGTCCTTAGCCTCCATAGATATTTACTTCAGTATCTCATGTGACATTGAGAGCTCCAATAACCAATACTTTTTCTGACTTCTTTTTTTAAGTTTTATTTTTTATTTTTTAAAATTTACATCCAAATTAGTATAGAGTGAAGCAATGATTTCAGGAGTAGATTCCTTAGTGCCCCTTACCCATTAAGCCCATCCCGCCTCCCACAACCCCTCCAGTAACCCTCTGTTTGTTCTCCATATTTATGAGTCTCTTCTGTTTTGTCCCCCTCCCTGTTTTTGTATTATTTTTGTTTCCCTTCCCTTATGTTCATCTGTTTTGTCTCTTAAAGTCCTCATATGAGTGAAGTCATATGATTTTTATCTTTCTCTAATTTCACCTAGCATAATACCCTCTAGTTCCATCCACGTAATTGCAAATGGCAAGATTTCATTCTTTTTGATTGCTGAGTAATACTCCGTTGTATATATATGTACCACATCTTCTTTATCCATTCATCCATCGATGGATATTTGGGCTCTTTCCATACTTTGGCTATTGTTGATAATGCTGCTATAAACATGGGGGTGCATGTGTCCCTTTGAAACAGCACACCTGTATTCATGGATAAATGGCTAGTAGTGCAATTGCTGGGTCATAGGGTAGTTCTATTTTTAGTTTTTTGAGGAACCTTCATACTGTTTTCCAGAGTGGCTGCACCAGCTTGCATTCCCACGAACAATGCAAAAGAGATCCTCTTTCTCCACATCCTCGCCAACATCTGTTGTTGCCTGAGTTGTTAATGTTAGCCATTTTGACAGGTGTAAGGTGGTATCTCATTGTGGTTTTGATTTGTATTTCTCTGATGATGAGTGATGTTGAGCATTTTTTCATGTGTCGGTTGGCCATCTGGATGTCCTCTTTGGAGAAGTGTCTATTCATGTCTTTTGCCCACTTCTTCACTGGATTATTTGTTTTTTGGGTATTGAGGTTGATGAGTTCTTTATGGATTTTGGATACTAACCCTTTATCTGATACGTCATTTGCAAATATCTTCTCCCATTCTGTTGGTTGCCTTTTAGTTTTGCTGATTGTTTCCTTTGCTGTGCAGAAGCTTTTTGTTTTGATGAGGTCCCGTCAGTTCATTTTTGCTTTTGTTTCCCTTGCCACCGGAGACATGTTGAGTAAGAAGTTGCTGCGGCCAGGATCAAAGAGGTTTTTGCCTGCTTTCTCCTTGAGGATTTTGATGGCTTCCTGTGTTACATTGAGGTCTTTCATCCATTTTGAGTTTATTTTTGTGTATGGTGTAAGAAAGTGGTCCAGGTTCATTCTTCTGCATGTCGTTGTCCAGTTTTCCCAGGACCAATTGCTGAAGAGACTGTCTTTATTCCATTCGATGTTCTTTCCTGCTTTGTCAAAGATTAGTTGGCCATACGTTTGTGTGTCCATTTCTGGGTTTTCTATCCTGTTCCATTGATCTGAGTGTCTGTTTTTGTGCCAGAACCTTACTGTCTTGATGATTACAGCTTTGTAATACAGCTTGAAATCTGGGATTGTGGTGCCTCCAGCTTTGGTTTTCTTTTTCAAGATTGCTTTGGCTATTTGGGGTCTTTTTTGGTTCCATACAAATTTTAGGATTGTTTGTTCTAGCTCTGTGAAGAATGCTGGTGTTATTTTGTAAGGGATTGCATTGAATATTGAATATGAGATTGCTTTGGGCAGTATTGACATTTTAACAATATTTGTTCTTCCTATCCAGAAACATGGAATATTTTTCCATTTTTTGGTGTCTTCAATTTCTTTCATAAGCTTTCTATAGTTTTCAGTGTATAGATTTTTCACCCACCTTTTGTGACTTCTGTTCGTGTATCATGGTTCTCCTGTTTAACTCTAAATTAACATATTTATGTATATATGTTTGTATATATACATGTGTACACACATTTGTGTGAGTTCAAAAATGATTACTTTGATGAAAGTTAATTTCTGTCCACCGAACTGAAATAACATTAGGCAAATCTGATTTTGTATTTCCATTTAAAGTTTTATTTTTAGTACTAATTACTGAATATGTTTGTGTATTAATTTATTCCACATTTGTGTGTTTATTTTGTCTCAGTGATCTTTGTTACCTTAAGGCCTAGAACAACATTGGAGGCATTCTGCATTTTTCTGTTATATAAATAAGTTAATTGGTGAGAAAAATGAAGACTACATCTTATAAGATTATGTGCATCTTGTAAGTCTTTAATTTTGCTATAGGAAATTCAAGTTAGGAAA
This sequence comes from Panthera onca, assembly GCF_046562875.1. Classification (NCBI taxonomy): domain Eukaryota; kingdom Metazoa; phylum Chordata; class Mammalia; order Carnivora; family Felidae; genus Panthera; species Panthera onca. Next base: position 55,768,215 of record NC_138341.1, read on the forward strand.
GCAATTTGATTTATTGATGGCTCTATTAATACCTACAAATAGCAAAAATTTGCCTTGACAACTAATGTGCAAGTACTTTTACAAATATTTTACCTGTATATATTTTTAGGCATTTAAGTGCCTCTTAACATCATTAGGATACACAGTGTTGTTGTTACATTTATATCTATACCCCAGTTAATTATGATTTTTTTGGAATTATCCCTTAAAACTCTACATGAATAGGGACCAAGTCTTCCATTATTTTGTAACTCTCACATTGCTTCATACAATGCCTTATACACAAATGTTACTTAAGGAATGTATGTTGAATTGTTCCAACCAGGCTGGAAAGTTCAGTCAGTAGTCTTAGAGAATACACCAGTAATTCAGTAGATAGTGAGATATATTATAAAGATAAAAAAAAAAATTCATTGCATAGTAGAAATTTTGCTTCCAGCAATGGTAGATTAGTTCATTTTAGACCAAAGTTGCTTAGAGCAATAGAAATAATGGGAAAAAAATACTTAACCAGTCTAATTGAGAGTATCAGAGATACTAAGGCAGGATGGATTTGCTAACATCCAGGAAAGAGTTAATCCCTGAGTTTGCTTATAGCTAGGAAGGAATCCTAATTTAAGACTCCCGTTCCTAAACATGATAGAGTAACAGAGACTAGATTTACCTATCTACCTAAAACAATAAAAATATAGGAAATATACTATACAATTATTTCAAGACACTATATACCAGGCAAAAGGTCAATAATCCCTTAGCATTGAGAAACACACAAGGTAATCCCTACAGTTGCCAAGCTTACTGTCTTGAGAGACTTCCCAGGCTGTGGTAGGAATGAGAAACTGAGTCAGAGCCTGGTTCACTCCCTGAGTTAATGAGATAGAGCTGAGGGTGTAGGGAGACCAAGGCAGCTAGAGTTCAGAGAAGAATACAGGAGAGAACAAATCTGCAAAGTGAGAAAGACATAAATAAATGAAAACACATCCCGTGTTCATGGATTGGAAAACTTAATATTGTTAAGATGTCAGTAGTAACTAAAATGATCTACAAATTCAATGCAATTCCTATCAAAAGCCCAATTATATGTTGTACAAAAAAGGACTTTGAATAGCCAAAATGATCTTGAAAAAGAGCAAAGCTGGAAGATTCACACTTCCTGACTTATTTTTTTTTTAATTTTTAAAAAATGTTTATTTATTTTTGAGAGATAGACAGAGTGTGAGCCGGGGAGGAGCAGCAAGAGAGGGAGACAGAGAATCTGAAGCAGGCTCCAGACTCCGAGCTGTCAGGAGAGACTGATGTGGAGCTCAAACTCATGAACCGCAGGATCATGACCTGAGCCGAAGTCAAGGTTGGAGGCTTAACTGACTGAGCCACCCAGACGCCCCACACTTCCTGATTTAAAAACTTAATACAAAGCTACAGTAATCAAGACAGTGTGATACTGACATAAAGACAGACATATGGATCAGAGGAATAGAATAGAGAGCCCAAAATGAAACCAACCACACATGTGGCAGAATGATTTTACACAATGGTGCCAAGACCTTGCAACAGAGAAAGGACAGTCTTTTTAACAAATGGTGATGGAAAAAATAGATATCCAGATGCAAAAGAATTAAGTTGGACCCTTACCTAACACCATATTTAAAAATTAACTCAAAGTAGATCGAAGATCTAAATGTAAGACCTTAAAAAATAAAACTCTTAGGGAAAAAAAGGGGGAAAATCATGACATTGGATTTAGCAATAATTTCTTAGATATGACATCAAAGGCATAGACACAAAAATAAAAAGTAGACAAGTGAGACTCCTTAAAAATTTTTAAATTTTGTGAATCAAAAGACATACCAACAAAGTGAAATGGCATCCCATAGAGTGGGAGAAAATATTTACGAATCATGCATCTGTTCAGGCAATATCCAGAATACATAATGTAATTATATATATGTATATATACATATATATGTGTTCTGGATATTATATCTATTAGACACATATATAATAATACAATGACTGTGTTATGTATAATATATATTATATAATAATCATAACATAATAGCAACAAAAATATATATAGTATATACTTTATAATATTCAGAATATGTAGAGAATAACCAAAACTCAAAAACAACAAAAATAAGCAACTTGATTTAAAAAAATGAGCAAAGGACTTGAATAGATATTTCTCCAAAGAAGATGTACAAAAGGCCAACAAACACATGAAGGAGATGGTCATCACTAATCACTAGATAAATGCAAGTCAAAACCTCAAAGTGATACCACCTCATACCCATTAGGAGAGCTACTATCAGAAACAAACAAAACAAAACAAAAAAAACTGTTGGTGAGGATGTGGAGAAATTGGAACCCTGTGTCCTGTTGATCGGAATGTAAATTGGTGTAGTCACTGTGGAAAGCAGTATGACAGTTCCTTAAAAAGTTAAAAATAGAATTACTATATGATCCAGCAATTAAACTTCTTGGGTGTATACCCAAAAGAATTGAATGAATGGTCTCAAAGAGATACTTGTATACCCATGCTCACAGCAGCATTATTCACAAAAGCTCAAACATGGAAGCAACCCAAGATTCTATTGATGGATGAATATATAAGCAAAAGTGGTATATACAAAAAATATAATATTTCCTTAAAAAAAAGAAGGAAATTCTGACATACACTACAACCTGGAGGAAACTCAAGGACAGTTAAGTTAAATAAACCGGTTACCAAAAATCCCTAATATTTTCTGATTGCATTTATATGAGATGCTTAGAGCAGTCAAAATCAAAGAGATAGAAATTAGGATGGTGGTTTCCAGGGATTATGGAAAGGGAGAAATGAGAGTTATTATTTAATGGATATAGACTTTTAAAGATTTTAAAATATGAAAGAGCTAGGAAGATGGACAGTGGTGATAATTACACATTATGAGTGAATTTAATAACATTAAACTGTACACTTAATAATTGCTAAGATGGTAAATTTTGTGTTATATGTATTTTACCACAATAAGAAAATTAAACACACACACACACATACACACACAAATCAACTGATATAATTCACTGCATTAAAAAAAGTATAATAAAAACATATAATTAATCTCAATAGACCAAAAAAATCTTTTTATAAAATCTAACATCTATTCTTAATAAAAACTCTCAGCAAACTAAAAATAAGAGAGAAACTTAACCTGATAAAAGACATCTCAGAAAAATCGTGGTAAATATCATTATGCGTAATGATAAAAAACAATGCTTTTGCCTTAAGATTAGGATCAGGATAAGGTTGTCAACATCACCACTACTATTCACCATTGTTCTAGAGCCTTTGTCTTAGGTCTTCATACTCTGAATTATGTTTTCAGAAAGTACTTACTTTCAGTTTGGTGAATTCAGTGTATCAATTTGCTCTTTATGGATTGTGACTTTTATGTCATACCTAAAAAATGTTGCCTATCTGAAGGTCAGTATTCTCTTATCTTTTTCTCAAAATTTATACTTTTAAGTGTTATGTTTACAAACACACATCCATAATCCATTTGGGGTTTAATTTTGTTTATAGTGAGAGATAGGGATAATGGGTCATTTTCTTATAAATGTATATCTAATTATTCCATCACAATTTAGTGAGAAGACTTTTATTTCTATACCTTCAACCTTTTTCAATATGATATGGCTTTATTCTTTTTATTTGAGTATAGTTTACATACAATGTTACATTAATTTCAAGTGTACAGCTTAGTGATTTGACAAATGTATACATTATGTTATGTTCACAAGTATAGCTAACATCTGTATTAGCCACATTACTGTTATAATATCACTGACTGTATTCCTTATGCTCTGCTTTTTATTCTCATGACTTACTCATTCCATAAGTGGAGGCCTGTATCTCCCTCTTCCTTTCATCTATTTTACCTAACACCTAACCCCTCCCCCTCTGGCAGCCATTAGTTTGTTCTCTGTATTAATAGTTCTGATTCTGCTTTTGTTTATTATTTTTTTTTAGATTCCATCTATGAGTGGAATCATACATATTTATCTTTCTCAGTCTGACTTACTTCACTTAGCATAATAGCCTCTAGGTACATCCATGGTGTCTGAAATGGCACTATCTCCATCCATTGTTATGGCTGTATAATATTCCATTGCATATACCACATTTTTCTTATGCATTCATCTACTGATGGACATTTAGGTTACTTCCATGTCTTGGCTATTATAAATAAATAATATAAATAATGCTGCAGTAAACCTAGGGGTGCATATAATTTTTCAAGTTATCGTTTTTGTTTTCTAATAGTGGAATTATTGGATCATATAATATTTCTATTTTTAATTTTTGAGGAGCTTCCATACTGTTTTCCACAGTGGCTGAACCAGTTTGCGTTTCCATAAACAGTGAATAAGGGTTTCTGTTTGTTTCTCAGCATCCTCACCAACACTTGTTATTTCTTGTCTTCTTGATTTTAGTCATTCTAACAGATATGAGGTGATATTTCATTGTGGTTTTGATTTGCATTTCTCTGATGATTAGTAACACATAGCATCTCTTCATGTATTTGTTGACCATCTATATGTTTTCTTTGGGAAAATATCTATTCAGGTCCTCTGCCCGTTTTTTAATTGGATTGTTTGTTTTTCAGGTGTTGAGTTATATAAATTATTTATATATTTTGTATACTCACCCCTTTTTGGATATGGCATTTGCAGATATCTTCTCCCATTGTGTAGGTTATATTTTTGTTTTCTTGATTGTTTCCTTTGCTGTGCAAAACTTTTTATTTTGATGTAGTTTATTTTTGCTATTGTTTCCCTTGTCATAGGAAACATGTCTAGAAAAATAATGTGGCTGACATCAGAGAAATTATTGCCTTTGTTCTCTTTTGTTATTTTTATGGCTCAGGTCTTATGTGTGGGCCTTTTACCCATTCTGAGTTTCTTTTTGTGTATGGTATTAGGAAGTAGTCCAGTTTCATTCTTTTAAATGTAGCTATCCAGTTTTCTCAGCACCATTTATTGAAAAAGTTGTCTTTCCCCCATTGTATATTCTTGCCTCCTTTGCCATAGGTTAATTGACCGTACAAATATAGGTTTATTTCTGGGGTCTCTGTTCTGTTCTATTGATCTATGCATCTATATTTGTGGAAGTACTATACTGTTTTGGTTACTATAGCTTTGTAGTCTATCATGAAGTCTGGAATTGTGATACCTCCAGCTTTGTTCTTTCTCAGGATTACTTTGGCTATTTGGCGTCTTCTGTGGTCCCATACAAATCTTAATATTATCTGTTCTAGTTTTGTGAAAAATGCTGTTGGTATTTTTGACAGGGATTGCATTGAATCTGTAGCTTGCTTTGGGTAATATGGACATTTTGACAATATTAATTCTTCCAATCAATGAGCATGAAATATCTTTCCATTGCTGTGTGCCATCTTCAATTTCTGTCATCAGTGTTTTATAGTTTTCAGAGTACAGGTCTTCCACCTCTTTGGTTAAGTTCATTCCTAGGTATTTTACTCTTTTTGGTGCAATTGTAAATGGTGGTGTTTTTTAAATTTCTCCTGTGACTTTGTTGTTAGTGTATAGAAACACTATGGCACTTTACTGGATTCATTTGTTACTTCTAGAAGTTTTTTTGTGAGGTCTGTAGGGTTTTCTGTGTATAGTAGTATCATATTGTCTGCAAATGGTGATAATTTAAATTCTTCTTTACCAATATGGATGTCTTATTTATTTTTCTTGTCTAATTGCTGTGGCTAGGACTTTCAGTACTATTTTGAATAAAGGTGGTGAAAGTGGACATCATGTCTCGTTACTGACTTCAGAAGGAAAACTCTCAGTTTTCCACCATTGAGGATGATGTTAGCTGTGGGTTTTTCAGCTAACTAGTTTTTCAGCTAGCTGTGGGCCTTTGTTATGTTGACCCCATTTTGTTGAGTTTTTATCATGAATAGATGTTGAATGTTGTCAAACACTTTTTCTGAATTTATTGAGATAATCATGATTTTTATCCTTTGTTTTGTTGATGGTGATGTATGATGAATTTGTGAATTTGTGAATATTGATCTGTCCTCTCATCCAGGGAGTAAATTCCATCTGATCATAGTGAATGATCTTTTTAATGCATTGTTGCATGCAGTTTGCTAATATATTGTTGAGGATTTTTGCATTTATGTTTATCAGGGATAGTGGCCTGTAGTTTTCTTTCTTTGCAGTGTCTTTGGTTTGGGTATCAGAGAAATGCTGGCCTTGTAGAATGTATTTGGAAGCTTTCCTTCCTATTCTGTTTTTTTGGAAAAGCATGAGGAGAATAGATGTTAACTCTTCTTTAAATGTTTGGTAGAATCCACCTGTGAAGCTCCTTGGTCCTGAACTTTTATTTTTTGGTAGTTTTTGGATTACCAAATTCAATTTCATTACTTGGTAATCAGTCTGTTCAGATTTTATGTTTCTTCCTGTTCAATTTTGGAACATTGTATGTTTTTAGGAATTTATCCATTTCTTCTACGTTTTAATATGGCTTTATTTTTTAATATTATGCTGCTCTATTGTTCTGTTTGTCCATCTTGATGTCAATAGCACACATATTATAATGTAATTTTAAAATGAGTCTGTAAAATCAGACTGCTTCATTTTCAATGTTTCTTTAGTTATGCTATATTCTTTGTATTTTCATATGAATTTCATAATCCATTTGTCAATGTTTTTTTCAAAAAGCTCTTTAGGATTTTAATTTGGATTATATTGTACATCATTTTAGGGAGAATAAGATCACAACACTGAGTCTTTCCAAACATGTATGTGGTATATTTCTACATTATGTGGTCTTATTTAATTTTCTCAGTGAAATTCTAGAGTTTTCAATGTTCAGATCTTTCACATCTTTTGTCATATTTATGTGTAAGTTTTTATATATTTATATTTTGTGTAAGTTTTTATATATTTATATTTTATGTATGTGGTATTTTTAATTTCAATTTCTAATTGTTTATTGCCAGTGAATAGAAATAGAATTGAATTCTGTTTATTGACCTTGTATTTTCCTCCAGCATGGCTAAACACATTCGTTCTGTTAGCCTTTTTGTATATTTAATCAGATTTTCAACAAATTTTATTTTTTATTTGCAAATAATTTTACTTCTTTCTTTCCAATATAGATATCTTTTATTTCTTTTCCTTTATTTTTTGCACCGACTACACCTTCCAATAAACATTGAATAGATGTGTTAAGAGCGCATATTCTTGTCTTGTACTTAATATTAAAGTAATACGTTCAGCCTTTTATCCTTATGTATGAAATTGGTTAGTTGTCATAGATGCCTTTGTCAGGTTGAGGAAATTGTCTTCTATTCCTGTTTTATCGAGAGTTTTTTTTTATCATGAAGGATGTTGGATTTTGTCAAATGTTCTTCGTGCATCTATTGAGATGATAGTATGTTTTTTAACTTATATTTTTTAATATGACTAATCACAATAACTGACTTTTGAATATTAAGTCAACCTTGCATTCCTGGGATAAACCCTATTTGGTCATGTTTGTTCTTTAAAAATTTAAGTATACACCTACCACACAATAAAGCTATTCTACTTTTTTGTATTTACCCAGGTGAAATGAATGCATATGTCCATATAAATCATGTTTCTGACAACAGACTTTACCTGGAATATGTTTTTAAAACATTCTCAAAATTTAACAATAAGAAAACAAACACTATTTAAAAATGAGTGGAGGACCTGAGTAAACATGTTATTAAAGAAGAACAGATGAGGGGCGCCTGGGTGGCGCAGTCGGTTAAGCGTCCGACTTCAGCCAGGTCACGATCTCGCGGTCCGTGAGTTCGAGCCCCGCGTCAGGCTCTGGGCTGATGGCTCGGAGCCTGGAGCCTGTTTCCGATTCTGTGTCTCCCTCTCTCTCTGCCCCTCCCCCGTTCATGCTCTGTCTCTCTCTGTCCCAAAAATAAATAAAAAACGTTGAAAAAAAATTAAAAAAAAAAAAAAAAAAAAAAGAAGAACAGATGACAATTCAGTATGTTAAAAGATCCTTAACCATTAGGAAAATGAAAATTAAAGCCACAATAAAATGATACTACACATCTATTAGAATTGTAAAAAAGCAAAGAAAAACATTCAATGCAAGTGCTGATAAGGATGTAAAACCACAGGAAATTTTATATGTAGCTGGTGGTAGTATAATATATACAGGAAAAATGTATAGAATATATAAATGTACAGTATAAAATGTACTATGAAAAAATTTGGGAACTTTTTTAATGAAGTTAAACATAGATTTATAATTTTATCCAGAACTTTTGCTTGTGGTTGATTACCCAGGAGAAAAAAAATAGCTTATGTTCACAAAAATACCTGAATGTTAATAGTTAGCTGTAATTGCCAATAATTGGAAACAACTCAGATTATCTTTCAATTGGCAAATGGATAAAGACACTGTGATGTATCCATACAATTGAATACTAACTATTTAGCAATAAAATGGAAAAAAAATATTGATTCACATAACACTGGATGAGTCTCAAGTTTAATTGATGAGAGAAGTAAAATCCAAAAGTTTACAATTTAGGTAATTTATTGGTATAGCACTCTGGAAAAGGCAAAGCCGTATAAATTACAGAACAGTGGTTGCTAGGAGTTGGGTATTAAAGGACAAGTTTAATACAAAGAAGCAGTTGGAGGGAAAATTGGGAGTGATAGAAATGTTCTATATCATTATGGTGGTGAGTAAAACTTTATGCATTTATCAAATGTACAGAACCATCACACTGTTTTCCAAATGACTACATCATTTTATGTTCCCACCAGCAGTGCATGAAGTTTCTGATTTCCTGGCATCCTCATCAGTGCTTAATATCTGACTTCTTGATCATAGCCATCCTAATGAGTGTGAAGTGGTATTTCATGTGGTTTTGATTTGCATTTTCTGGATGATTAATGCTGTTGGAAATATTTTTACGTGTTGTCATTTTTATGTATGAGAGGTATGTGTTCTTGAGTGGCTAATAACAAAACTTATTGTCTTCCCTATAAATATACTATACCAACTATCATGATATGAAGTATCTAGTAAGAAAAAAACTAAATATTCATTCTGCTCATTACACTCTTCCAAAAAGTTATTGGACAATATTTCAAGATTAAAAGCTATGTGGGAGAAACTGTATATAAAAGCATCCAACCACATCAAAAACAGGGAAATCCTTTAAATGAGAGTACAGGGAATGGAGAAAACAATACCATCAGCATTCAGAACTTATATTAAGGCACAAACGGTAATGATTGAACAATAAGAATAGATTTAAATTATTGAAAACGCTTTTGTCAAATGTTGATTGTTCCTCCTTGAAATAGTATTTATTTACTTAATCAGTATATGTGGAGTAGCTGGGATCTCAATTTTTGTTGAAATTTGAATAGATTTATTATGTGGACAAAGGTTAACAGAAGTGAGCTAGCTTCATGTTGGCTAAGAGCTTATTTGCATATTGTGCAATTTCTAATAATGTCTCCTATTGACAGTAGATATTTTTCTCAAGGCAATATTTAGGAGCTATATCTTCAGCTTTTAATAGGCGTAAAAAATCAATAAACCACTCAAGTCATTTAATATTCTTTAGTCCTCCCAATTCAGACCAAAGGATGAAAGGAAAATCAAGTAATACTGAAAAAGGTTATCAAATTCTTATTTCCCTTGTGTAAATATGAAGTTCAAGTCACACAGAGAGATGGTTCTAGTAGAGAGAGATTCTAATGTGTGCAGGTCACTCTTCTGGATGCTTAAAGGAACAAATAATTCTAAAAAATAGAGGTTAGCTTTAAAAAGATTATCTAAGTAAATAATGACAAACAACACATACTGAGGTGTCTCATGGGGTCAATTTTTTTGAAAAAGAGGAAAAGCAGGTAGAAGGTTGTTTAAGGTTAGTAGTAAAGCAGTAGGATGTTTTCTGGAACCACCATAACAAATGCTTTATCACTATTCAGGATTAGAACGAGCATATCCTAAAAAGCTGCACAATGCCTTATGAGTATCTTCAAGTTGGAAACTTTTATGTTTCTGGGTATATATTACAGGCAAGGGTTAGGAGCAGGGTTGCTCTCAGCTGCCTCCAAAGTTCAAACAGGCGTACTTAGTGCTAGTATTCATCTTTCATTATCCACAAATATCTCATGGAAATCAACAGACATTCAAATGAATGAGGATGCTGAAGGATCTTTGGATACCAAATAGCAAAGATTTCTCTAATTTACTTTAAAACCTATGTGTATACCTTTTGGTAATGGAGCTCATGCCCATTTAGGGTATAAACCAGCTGAAATAGTTCTCTTAAGGCCAAAGAAAGAATTTCTTTGAAGAAGGAAAAGAAAGAGAAACAAACCCTCTTTCAGTAAATAAATAGGAGTATTTCTCCCAAAGCCCTAAGTACTTTATTTAGGTGTATAGCAATTAAAATGGATTAATGTATTCATTTAATTTTTTCAACTATATTATTAGCTGCTCACTAAGTTTAAGGCATTATTCTAAGTGCTGTGGATATGGTGTTAAACAAATTAAAAGCTTCTACCCTCACAGAGTTTATGTTTTCACAAGAAAAAAACAAAAGTATAGTGTCGTGTAGTGATAGATACTATGGAAAAGTAAAGCAAGACAGAGAGCTAGATGGGCCTAGATATTCTCTCACCATAAATATTTATCCACTGTTAAATCCTGACCTTTCTGAAACTATCCACAAAACCATGGATTTTATATATTGATGTAGTCCAGAGGTGAATAGTAAAGGTAATATAATTATTTATTTTTAGAAGCATTTGCTGAGCATACCCAGGTTTCATTATTGTTTATGTGTCTAAAATTTATCAGCCAATAGCTACTAGAATTTTGTCCAAGAGAGATGAAGACAAGATGCCAGGTGGCTAGTGAAATAACCTTTATGATGTTCACTGTTTTTTTCTATTTTGATAGTTAAAATTATAACAGAATTTTTCCAAATAGTTTGACTTGTTTCCTATTAAAATATTTTTATTGTGAAATGTAACAGAGAGAAAGAGCTTTGGAGCATAAACGTTTATCTTAAATTATTGAAAAGAGAATATCCTTGAAAACACTCAGGTCAAGAAATAGATTGCTAGTTTCCCAGAAGTTCCCCATGTACTGCAATCCCTTCAATCCTTCAGTTACCAGTATCCTGAATTCTATGATTTTACTACATAAGGAAAAATTCCTATATAATAGAATTAGTTTTGCCTTAATATTATCAGAGATTTTAAATTTTGCCATTCTGATGACTATGTAGGAGATTGTGTTGAATCTGTAAAGCAGTTTGAGGAGAATTGATATCATTATACCATTGAATCTTCTAGTCCATAAATCTTGCATATCTCTCAAATTGTTTTGACTTTTATGTCTCTCAATAGAATTTTGTAGTTGTCCCTGTAGATATTTTGCACATCTTATGTTTGGCTTATTTCGAAGTACTTTATATTTTTGATACTATTATAATTAGCATTCTCTATTTGAAGTCTTTTAATCGTTGTCAATATATAAAAATAAAATTTATTTTTGTATATTACTGTTGTATCTAGAAAGCTTTTAGAAATTTCTTATAAATGTTCTGTTTTGTTTTAGATTCTTTTGAATTTTCTGTATACAATAATAACTTTAGTGAAGGTTTCTTTGTTCTTTAATCCTTAGCTATCTATGTAGTATGTATGTATGTGTGTATATATGTACATATATATTGTCCTAATGCATGGGTTAGAACCTCCAAAACAATTTTGCATATAGTAATAGAATGCATCCTTTTCTCATTCTCAATTTCAAAGGGATAGCTTTTAATATTTACCATTAAACTGTTGTAGCTTTATAGATAATAATCATTAGACTAGGATTCTTTTTTTTCCTACTTTGCTGAGGGTTTTTATTTTTAGAATAGGGTGAATTTTATCAATTTCTTTGTCAGACTCTATGAGCACATGGTTTTTAGGCTTCAATTATTTATATAAAATTACTTTGCTTTTTATGTTAGAAAGCTTGCGCTTGTAGAAAGAAAAAACTATTTGCTGATGATACTATCCTGTTTAGATATTGCTGGACTTCAATTGCTAAAATTTAGTTTATTGGTGAGAGAGACTTCTCATATTTGTTTATAGCATCATTATTGGGTTTTGATATCAAGATTATTGTAACCTCAGAAAATGTGTTGGGGAGTATATCCTCATTTTCTATTATCTGAAGAGGTTTATATAGGATTGGAAATGTTTTTCCATATATATTAGGTGGAAATCACTGGTGAAACCATCTGGGTCAGGAATTTTCTTAGTAGTGAGGTTTTAATTAATAATAAAATTTATTTAATATTGATAGGACTAATAAGGTTTTCTATTTCCTCTTGTGTCATGTTTTAGTAAATTATATTTTTCCAAGATTTTGTTAATTTCATCTAGATTTTTGGCATTAAATTTATAATATCTGTTCATTAATTTTGTAGTTCCTGCAGTATCTGTTATAATGGTTTCTTTTCATTCTTTTAAAAATTTTCTCACAATTATTTGTATTTCTGTGGTGTTACTTGTTATTTCTCTTCTTTCATTTGTGATTTTGTTTATTAGGGTCCTCTCTCTCTCTCTCTCTCTCTCTCTCTTTTTTCTTTCTTGATGAGTCTGGCTAGAGGTTTATCAATTTTGTTGACATTTAAAAGAACTAGCCCCTGATTTCATTGATCTGTTATACTTCTTTCTTAGTTTTTTTTTTTTTTAAGTTTTAACTTCAATTCCAGTTAGCTAACATGCAGTGTTATATTGGTTTTAGATGTACAATATAGTGATTCAATCCTTAATATACATTACCCTGTGCTCAATGGCACAAGTACACTCCTTAATTCCCACCTCCTGTTCAACCCATCCTCCTACCCACCACCCCTCTGGTAATCATTAGTTTGTTTTCTGTAATTATAAGTCTATTTCTTGATTTGCTAGCTCAGAGAAAATTTTGTTAAAGCAGTGTGTGCACCCTTACCAGATGCTGGTTCTTAGCTACTGCACTGTGCTGCTCTCCACCTGTCCCCAGCTGCCTTTGTGTGCTCCCAGTCCACTAAGAGAGTCTGAGTATGACCTCCAAGTAGCAAAAAGCATGCTTATTACCCAGCTATTGGTTACGATTTACCATTCTCCATTAGAAGTAGAACTCCTTGGAGAAATGGCTGATTCTAAGGCTTAGATGGGGAAAAACAAGATGAACTGAAATAACTTTTTATGCCAGAAAGTAAGGAGGTACTTAACTAGTGAAAATATTGTTTCAAAAGCACACAGGTATTAACCTGAAGGAGCTCTCCCTGGTCAAATCTGGAACATTTTGAGTGTAAAAATAAATATTTATATAATGGATTATAACCATTGAAATAAAATAGGAATCCACAAGTTTACACTGATATAAATTAATAAATACCTCAACCTTATAATAAAATATTAACTAATAAATGAGGTCAATACTATTATACCAATTTCACAGCTAAGTAAACAGAAGCAAACTGAGGTTTGGAGAGGCTAATCAACTTTCTCATTGTCACAGAACTAGTAAGTGTTATATTCAGGCCACACACTCAAATTTGCCTGACTCTAGAGTACACGTTCTTAACCAGTACATTTAGTTTCCCATTTCTGATCTTAGGACTTTCAAACCAAATGACCTCCTAGATTGCTGGCTTTCTCTGAGGGTGTTGGCAACCACCCTGGTACTTGTAATCACATAATAGATCCCTGAGTCCAGTGGCTATGCTTATAACTAAAACCACCTTTTATCTTTTCCTGAAACTTTCCTTAACCTTCTACTCTTTGCACAACTTGCCCAGCTTCTGACACATATGTTGTGAATAAACATTCATACGCATAAAATTTTCTGGGGTTGGCTTTGTTTTCAGGAGTTGGAATTACTGTTGATGTGATTTTTAAGAAGAGCTCAGGTACAAAACCTTTGTTTTTTTTTAGAAGACTCAGTTTAGCAGACACAAATATTACTACTCTCCCTTGGCTCTGAAAGAGTGGAACCAGCCAGCCACTCAGATGACAGACTATATTTTGCAACAGACCCTCAGCTAGCTTTGTATAAGATACCAGATGCCAGCCAAATGCAACCTTTCCTCATGTCTCTTATGCTAGAACATTCCTTTCTAATTACAGTAAAGGATTTGCAGGCATTGAAAAATTAAAAATAAAATCAGGCTTGTTCAAAACAGGTTCACTCTTGAGATAGGACAAATTAGATGTAGTCCGGGTTTTTAATACCATTTGACTGGCTGACTAGCTAAGAATTGGTTCCCACACAGCACAATAGCACTGAGATTTAAGAAAAGGTCTTTTAGTTTGACCACAGGATCCTATAACCACCAGTTGACACATAGCCACATGCCCTTCTCCCCACAACTTGGCAAAGCCTGTATTTTGTGCTCTGAAATATTGAAATTCTAAGCCAAATACACGAGAGAATTAGTCATGGATTTTGTTTCTCTTTGGCTTCATATGTTATAGGTAAATTTGTGGATGTTAATAATAACAATTATGGGTTGTGGCACACAACACTAATGATACTGTATCGTATGCCTAGTGTTATCACATTACAAGGTAGAGTTCTTAGCCCAAACCCATCAGGACTGGGTTAAGAACCTGTGGCGGGAGGCGGGGGGACACTTAGGAATTTACCAGCTTTCCTTTCTTCTGCCCCTCTTTTCAGTTACTTCAAGATTATCTTTGAAAAAAAGAAATATTTACTATTCACAGTGAAAAACCGAAATAACTACAATGCAAGTGAGGTGTAAATCACAAATCAAATATAATGCTTCCACAGAAGGTCCAATATGAACATAAGCAACGCATAAATTAGAATGTACTGTTTCTTTATGGGTTACACAGAAACCTTTGGCTTTTAATCTGAGCCTGAATACCAGAAAGTATCTACCTTCAATAAGTGTGGCTTGTAAATTAAAGTGATATTCTTTCTTCAGACCAGATGGGCAGGTTGGAGATAAGAGTCATAGATGGTGATTTTTATCTTTTCTGTTTCTGTTTATCTCCTGGGAGAATGCTTTCATATGGCAAGTAGGAATCCTTACTGTGCAAGTGTTCCTTATCTGTAACCACAGCATTGCTCTTCCTTAATTAGGTGTTTTAGCCCCATTTCCATCTCAACTGCCACCACCACCATCACCTTCTACATTATCATCAATTAATATTGAATGCTCATTGAATGATAAATACTAAGTTAAACCAAAGCAGTCCACACATAAACAAAAAGACAGAGAAATGTCTCAGAAAATCAGAGAAGTGTGGATTTTTAAGACCCCCCCCCCAAAAAAAAGACTTTATAAAGTATGTAGTCTAAATCTTTTTTGCTGCAGCTTGCTCATGTCTTCATCTAAATTTTATGGGGAGTCTAACATTGCTCTGCTAATATCTCTGAGGATTTTTTGAGTGAGGGTCTTAGGGCCCCTTGTCTTCTCTGGCTGAGATTTCCTGCTTCCACTCGGTTGGTGCTCACACCCTACCTCCCACTTTCTGCATATCCTGTCCCTTGCATTGTCACATTATAACTTGGTTGACCCTGCTTCAAGCTCACTCTGTTACTTCCTCCAAAGTACCTCAAGATCAAAACAGATTTTTCCTAATAGTAGAGGTTAGGGGTGTGTGTGTGTGTGTGTGTGTGTGTGTGTGTGTGTGTGTTGAAAGATGCTCAGCACATCAAAACAACAACAAAACAACTTAAAATTAAATATTATTAAGCTTCTAAATTCATAGTCTCTTGATAGTACCTTCCCCTAGGCATGTCTTGTAGACTGTCCCTTCTTAGACCCTGGTCTCCTGCTATCTTCTGCTTTCCTCTTCCTTTCTCACCTCTCTTCATCTCTCTGGCTTCTTACTATATCCCCTAACAGTTCTTCCCTTCCTAGGCTGCCAAGCATGCAACATCTGTTTGCATTATCATAGAGAGTGATTTTGTTGTTGCTATTATTTCCCTGTGTCTTCCACACTATACCTTTTGGTATATTTTTAACAAAATTTTTCATTGTGGTAAAATACATATAGCACAAAACTTACTATCTTAACTATTTTTAAGTGTACAGTTTAGTGATACTAAGTATATCCATATTGTTGTGTAACCATAAGCAGTGTTTTTTATAACCAAACGATCAAAAGGTGATGATTCTGTTAAGCAACAAAAGCTATTCACTCTAAGACAGAGTCTTAATATGAGATTCTAAAATTATTATATATGTGTATACATGAGTACAATGTGTACATGTGCATATACATGCATGCACATACAAACCCCCTTAACACAGACACATACCTATTTCTCTTCAAAATGTGACAACAGCTCCTCAGATTGGCTTGCCTGTCACTTAGAAACAACTGGCAGGTTTCACAGATTGTTATATCCTCCCAGAAGAAAGAATTCATTATGTTAACCATGACCAATAATGTACATTTAAAAAATATATATAAGCTTCAGTGGACAAACGAACAATGGAAAGGGAAATTTGTATTGCATATTACATACCATACTTCCCTCAAGTTGTCCTTCTTTCACTAACATGTAAATTCCTATGCAACTACTACCTCCTTTCTAGTTCCCTCAACTTATACTCTCTTCTCTCTCTTAGTTCCTTCAGGTTCTCTCCCCTTTCCTGTTGTCCATATCTGCTCTTCTTCTCTTCTTTCATACAGGATCTGATCACTTTTCCAAGTCTTACTATCCCTTGTATGCTGATCAATTTAATGTACTCTGGGTTTCTTCAATTTGAGTCACCACCCATTGCCATGCTTGGCATAAAAAGGGACCTTTATTTTTTGAAGTTAGTGGCAAGGGATTATAAATTCTGACAATACTTTTCAGATTTAACATTTATTAAATGAGAATGCATCAAAATTTCAAATGCCCATAACATTTGTCCTAGCCATTACCTTAGGAATTTATTTGTAAATATATTTGCACACATGATGTATATATAAAGTTATTTATTGAGGCATTGTTTTTTGATAGATAAAGATAGAGAAAAACATGATGGTACTTTAAGAAGAGACAATTTAATAATGTACATTTATACACTGGAATACCATGCAGGTGTCATAAAAATTTCAGGAAAAAAATTATATTGAAGTGATAAGATTTCCAAGATACTATTAAATGAGAAATCAAGGCACAGAAGAAGAGTTTACAGGGCATGCTACCATTTGAAAATGAGTGTGTATCAATTTTTGTTTTTATATACACAAAAAGTTCTCTGGAATAGAAAGAAAGAAATGAATAACAGTGGGTTAGAGATGAAAGCTCTGGTTGGGATAGATCAGATTCATATGTGTTAAACTCTATGCCCTAAAAATAGACAAAACACATTTAAGTTTCTTCCAATACCAATGGAAAAAGTGACTATAGGATAGCGTTTAAAGATAATAAAAATGCATCCAAACTTTTTATGAAGCCAATATATCACATCAAAGCCTTAAAATGCATAAAAAGAACAGTGCACATTGATCTCCCTTATGAATATCAAAGTAAATCCTAAATAATACATTATTAGGAAGAATCTAACAGTATATGAAAAGAGTATATTCTTCTGACCAATTGGGGTTTATTCCAGGGTGCTACAGTACTGTTCCGTATTAATAGATTAAAAGGAAAAAAGTCAGATAAGCATCTTTATAGATGCTAACAAGACATTCAACAAAATTTTATATCAACTCTTGATTTTAAAAAGAATGAGGGGTAATAAAAGAAATACACGAATAGTTTAAATAACATAAGAAAGATTAATACTTCGTAACAAAGTGGAAATCGACACATATGTATCTCAACTCTAAAGTCAATATCCTGCCTATTAGAAAAACACTAGATGTATGACCAGTAAATTCCAGAACACCAACATGTAGAATATCACTAATGCTTTTTACCAGTTCTAGTAGTAATAGCCATTGTTATAAGGGAGAAAAATACAGACAAAAATTATTTAAATTGGAAAATAGAATGTAAAATTATCATTTTTTAATGTTCTGACTTACACATGAAAAATCCTAAGGATTCAACTGTCTGATATGTTCCAAACGATAAAGTAATACAGAAATGTGGATGAGTACAAAACTCATGTCCCAAATCCAGGATTTTCCCATGTAGAAACAGCAACAAATTACAGAATATCATGGAAGAAAAAAATCCTATTACAATAGCAAAATAGTAACAATAAAAGATACAGGAAAAAGACAATCAGATCGAATCTATCATTTTGTACTGTACAAGAAGAAAAAATTAACATTAGGAGCAAAAAGAAGTCTTTAACAACTGGAAAAGATGGATTTATTCAGAAATATGAATCAAAGCTACTGAAAGCCCATTTGAAAAAATTGGATTCCTAACTTATACCATATCCCCAATGTCAAGCAGATCAAAGATTTTATCATAAAAATGAACAGAGAGGCAATAAAAAGAAAACGTGGAAGATCAAAAAATCTGGTAAAAAAAACACTAAAATGTATATCATAGGCAATGTAATAAATTCTTATCAATATAAAGAGCTCCTATGATTGCATAAGAAAAAAAAAGAATCCAATAGAAAACTAGGTGAGGAGCATAAACAGATAGTTTGCAACAAAGGAGAAACAAACATCTTTTAAAACACATAAAGTTAACTTCACTCGTAATGAGAAAAACCTAAAAAATAAACCATAAGATGACTTTTTTCACCTACAAGTTTGACAAAAGTGGGAACCATTGATTATACACTATATTAGTCTGGTAAAAGTGGCATTCTCATACAATGTTGGTAGAAATATATATTAGTACAATTTCTATAGAAGACAAACTGTCAGTATTTATCAAAATTTACAATATTTATTTGCTTCAATCCTACAATTTGATTTCTAGGAATTTATACTGTAGATACACTCTCATATATGCATGATTATGTTTGTATAAGAATGATTGGTGCTACATTGTTATTAACAAAAATATTAAAACAAAAACTAAAAAAATAAGCAAAATCTCCACTAATAAAGGATTATCAGTTATGTAACTTAAAGCAAATTCACATGAAATAAAACTATTTAATTATAAAAAGGAATGAGTTAATTATATGCACTGAAAAGGACGGACTTTTTAGGCAGAGTATTAGGTGAAAAAGAAAAGGTACAAAAATTGAATATATTTATAATTTGTGTAAATAATACATAACATTGTAAAAAGGATATATGTACATGTTGACAGAATATATATATGAAAGATACATAAGAAACTGGTAAGAGGGGTTGTCATGGGGGAAGGGAACAAGGAAACTTGCTTTTTACTATTTTGGCTTTTTGGAATTATATACTGTTTACGTGTTTTACCTATTCATAAATATAACTTTTTTAAGTCTCAAGACAGAACAGAGAGCCAGTGTGGCATGGTTGCCATGGAAAAAATTTGTTCATACAGTTGTTACCTCAGTTGTTTTGTATGGGTAACATTTAATTGTTGCTTTAAACATATTAAAAAATATTGCACTTTTCAATCCAAGATTACAAAGAAAGATGATTATATTAACAGAAGCAGGCATAAACTAGTTAAGACAAAACGAGTAGAAATTGTAAAAACTTTGGAAAAAAAACCATGATTTTCCAAGGTAGTTTGGCACGACTGATACAAATTTCATGAAGGACAATTACTTAAGTGGTAAACACTGCCTGGAAGGTGCTAAAGAGGTCAACCCCTCCACCCCCACCCCGTGTGAGATATGAGGAGCAGACTGTCACCCATGCACATACAAACACTAGTGATGGAAATGATGCTGAAGATTATGAGGAAGGCTTAGCCACAAATTAAAATCACACTGCTGAATAGTGACCATGTAATTCTTTGAGAATACTTGCTATTGTGGAGAAAGTACATGTTTTGTGAGCCTTTTTGGCCAAGTGGATACAGATCCTTGCACTCTTGCATGCTCTCTGGTCTCCTGCACATTTGGAGAACTGTGGTCTCTGATTCTCTCTTTCAGCAGGCATTTGCCTTTTGCAGTTATTCAATCATTGTATAACTCCTCTTCATCCTTGCATTTTCTTACTAGATCCCTGATTCGCCCTAGCCTTTGACCCATACCCACTGTTCCCAGACCACCTTGGAAGTAGAGAATAGGCTTCACAATTTTTATTAAGTCAACTCTCCACAAAACTAGAACACGTTTTTCAATGCTAATAATAAAATGAAAAGCTGTCTTGTTTGTTGTGATTGTTGTGTGGCGATAGAATCAGACCAAGACAAGACCAAGACCAAGACCAAGCCAAAAGGTGGCTTCCTTTTTAATGGTTCTCTAATGTCCTAAGATAGAAAACCCTTATTTAAGTAAATAACTTAATGCAAAGGTGTTTAATGTTACTGCAAATTAAGAATTCTTCTAAACATTATGTAATATTTATCTCCATTGAGACCTAGAAAACATTTATTCCTTATTTACAGTGCCAAACATTGGAGAAAAAAACTTTGGAAAAAAAATTCTAAGCCTGGGTATTTCCTGATATCTCAACATTTGATATGATATAGAAAAAAACATATTTTTTTTTGTCTGAAACTGTTCTTATTTGGATTTTTGACCCCATCTTTTTATGGAGAGACATCAAATGGTCCCTTGAAGGTAGATAGATGATATTACTAATCATTTCTACAGTGGAGTGGATAAGTCGGTGAAAGTAAGAACTAGAATCTGTCTCCTGAACTACAGAACTGTGTGTCCGCTGTCTTCAAGATATATTCATTTGGTTGTCCCCTAGGTTTGTGACTTCATAGGTCTCCCTTAGAATTCAACTTCTCCTGTCACATCCTACTCATGGACTGGCATCCATCTTGTAACTGAGGCCAGAAACTCTTCTCTCAGTTTTTACTCTTTCCTTTTTTTCCTGATAAATTCAGTAAATCACCAGTCTTGTTAGAAAAATTGTAAAGCACGCACCCCCCTCACACAGTCTTCTTTCCAATGAGATATTTGTAGACAATCAGTTCTTAGCTTAACTAACCATCCAATTTCTCTTAAACTCAAGCCTTGTCCCCTCCAAATTATTCTTGACACTGTGAAGAGGGATCTCTTTCAATGAATACATGCTTGTAAAAAAATTCAACAGTGACTTCTACATTGCAAATCTGATCATGTAACTCCCTTACTTAGAATTTCTAAAACAACACATTGGTCTCAAGAGCTAAGTGAAAATTCTTATAGTTCTAAGGCGGTGGTGAACAGATCCCTGCATACATCTCTAGTCTTATGCTTTCTCCAATTGAGTTCCAGCCCTACCTAACCACTTAGGGTTCCTCTCGGTACTCTGAACAGTCTCCCCTGCCTCCCCCTTTACATATGCACTCACTCCTGTTTATCTGTCTGTTCAATCTCAGCTTGAATTTCAGATCTTCCAAGGCTTTGTCAAACCCTTCCCAGCCCCACACCTCTGCCAAGACTGGGTCAACAGGTCAGTGTCCAACCTATAGCTTCTGCAACCACCTGTGTTTACCCATGTCACATGAAGTTTTACCTATATTACAAAAATCCCTTTCTTACTCTGAATCACTTAGTAGATAATGAAAAACTTGAACATAGAGGCTAGTCTGAAACTCAGCAAAATTCCTAGCACATAGTAGGCATTCAAGAAGAGTTTGTTGCACGATTGGTTAAGTGAGTGAGTGAATGAATGAATCTGAATGCCCAATACCCTCACGTTCAAATCAATATTCCAAGACAAGCCCATGTCCCAAAGGACCTGACTATCTGGGCAGTCAGAAACCCAGAGGAACAACAATCTTCTCACTGATAACCACAATCTTGGTAGCTACCCTTACTGAAGAGATATCTGTTCACTGATGCCAAACTGCTGTGTGGATAGTAAAATCTGATTCCTAGGTGCCATACTGGGATCTTTCCCCAGTATCTCTGGACCTGCAGCACCACAGATCTGTGTACAATGAACAGAAGGCAATCGGTGAGTCTCCCTGTCAAAAAGACTATTTCCAAGAAAGACTAGAAAGGATGAGTGGGTATTTCTCGCCTTCCTTCCTCCCTTCTTTCTTTCATTCCTTCCTTCCTTTTTCACGGGGTTAGGGTTCAAACACACACATACGTGCACACACAAAGACACACACTTACAAATTGCCATTGAGCTTCTTGTCATAGAGGAGCAGGGCAAGTACACAAGCAGGCAGTGTTTCACAAATATCTAAAGTGAGCTCTCTGTTTCATTAAATATTTATCAGCCTGTGTCTTTCCATTGAGTACTTAGGTATATTTAATTTTTTTTAGTGTTGTTTTCTGTCTGGAATTAAAATAATGGCCTAAGCCAAAGATAAAAAGGATTTATAATGCAGATGTATACAGCAGAGCATCTTGGAAGTACCTATCCTCAACTCACCCTACTGACATAAAATTAGAAAGGTGCTCCTACACTCAGAAACATTTGGAGCATCTGTCTATTTCACTTTGCATCAGGGGAAAGAAAAAGATATGGAAGGAAGAGTTGGTAATTGTGGTATAAATTATTTGGTCTTAAAGGCTGATTCACCCCTAAAGAGAAAAGGAATTAGCCTCAGGCCAGTCTGACTAGGAGAACATCAAGTTTATTGACACTGCTAACTGGAGGAAGGCCTGGGAAGGGCTTGAGAGGGGTCTGGCTTCTCATTTTCCTAGGGCAGCCATAGCCCCTAAATGTGGCACTGATAATAAGATGATATACTTTCAGTCAACGGTGTGTGTGGTTTTCCTCACCTCCCCCCAGCTATTAAAGCTGTATTCAGTGGGAGACACATAGTAATTTGTTGAAAATCACTATTTGCTAAGAAACTCTCACAAAACCCCAAGAGCCCATTATATTAACAGAAGTGACAAGAAAATAAATGTTTTTGACAAGGAAGTGCTCCTATCCAGGGAAGATGGCTGCAACGTTGGTGATTATTCAGCGAATCAAACTTATTTAAACACACTGTCTCTGATACTTAATAAATGTTATAGTGTGGCTTTTTGTGGCTAATAAAACTTGGTTTACATTCCACCCCGTGTCTTCTATGATTCGCCTCCCTGGGCTCACTTAAAGTGCATTAAGAAGCAGCAAGCAAGATCAGGACGATTTGCTGCAAAACTTAAATAATTCATTTATGCACCACTGCTCTCAGACTGTGTTTTTACAAATGCTGTAATGAGACAAGCTGTGAAATGTTTTACATGGGGAAAAAGGCAGGGAAATCACTGAAAGAAAACCCTATTTCCATGCCATATTTCCTTGAGGTTCAGGACAAAAACAGGGAAAGCACGTCTTACAAAAACATTTGTGCTACTTACCAACTTCCCATGCATATGACATCAAGTAGATCTCATTTATATTTTCCATTAACTAGAATTACAGTCATGTCATGTTTGAGAGACTTGGTTCCTGAGTTAATTTATAAAACGGATCTTTGTCTAATCAAACTCCCCAAAAGATATTTGGGCTGAAAGACTTTATAAAATTATTTTAAAGTTTATATGAATAAATAATTGGGCAAGAATAGCTAACAAATAGTATAAAATAAAAAATGATGTGCACAAGAACTGTTAGATAATAAAGCATATTATAAAGTCATGATATTAAAAGCAGTGTGGCACCAACCATGGAAGGCAATCAATGGAACAGTCTAAAAAGAACTAGGTAAAATAGGTAAAAACAGTCTGGAAGCAAGTAAAGAGTATTACATGTTCAATATACTATAAAGCAACACTGCAAATGAATGAGAAAAGAATATATATATTATATATATATACATATATATTTAAAGATTCAAACATAGTTATTTGAAAAAGAGATTGTATTCAAGGAATTTACCAACTGAAATTCAAAAATAGAGTGATGACTTAAATATTACAAATGAGAATTAAAAGATCTATAAAAGATTTATAAATGATCTGGAAAAAAATTAAACATTTATTTAATTATGGAGAGGGGAAGATCATTCAAAGCATAACACAGGGATAAACTGCAAATAAAGAGATAATTACATTTTATTACTGAAAATATAAAAAGGGGCATCTGTGTGTAAAAATGCTATTAACACAAAAGGTAATAACAAATTAGAAAACATATTGTAAACGTATAGAGCATGGGACTACTATTACATAGGTTTCCTACCAATAAAAAATAACTAAATTTTTTAAGTGAATAAAGAATATTAGACAAGACAGAAATCATGAGATACATAAAATAAAAAGACTTTATTTATTTATTCATATTGAAGTATAGCTGACACAGGTTACGTTAATTTCAAGTGTACAACATAGTGATTTAACAAGACTATACATTATGCAGTGCTCACCATAAGTGTAGTCACCATCTGTCATCATACATTGCTATTACAGTCTCATTGACTATATTCCCTATGCTGTGCCTTTTATTCCTGTGATTTATTCATTTCATACCTAGAATACTGTATCTCCCACTCTACTTAATCTCCTTTTGCCCATTCACCTCTCCCCTCCCCTCTGGCAGCCACCAATTTGTTTCTGTTTTGTTTGTTTGTTTTGGTTTTTAAACTCCATATGTAAGAAAAATCATATGGTATTTGTCTTTGCTGTATTTATTTTACCTAACAGCATACCCTCTAAGACTATCCATGCTGTTGCAAATGGCAGGATGTTTTTTTATAGCTGGGTAATATTCCACTGTATAGACACACCACATCTTCTTTATCTGTTCATGAAATGCTGGACATTTAGGTTGCTTCCATATCTTGTCTGTTATAAATGATGCTGCAGTAAACATAGGGACACATATATCTTTCCAAGTTAGCACTTTTGTTTTCTTTCAGTAAATAAGCAGTAGTGGAATTATTGGATTGTATTGCATTTCTATTTTGAATTTTTTGAGGAACCTCCATACTGTTTTCCACAGTGGCTGGAACAGTTTTCATTCCCACCAACAGTGCCTAGGGTCCATTTTTCTCCATATCCTCACCAACACTTGATGTTTCCTGTGTTTTTGATACTAGTCATTCTGACAGGTATGAGATGATATCTCATTGTAGTTTTGATTTGCATTTCCCTGATGATTAGAGATTGAGCATCTTTGCCTGTGTCTATTAGCCATCTGTATGTCTTCTTTGGAAAAATGTCTATTCAGATCCTCTGCTTAGTTTTAAATCATATTATTTATATTTTTTGGTGTTCAGCTGGGTAAGTTCTGTATATACTTTAGATATTAATCCCTTATTGGATATATCATTTGCAAATATCTTCTCTTATTCAGTAGGTTGCCTTTTCATTTTGTTGATGGTCTCCTTCACCGTACAAAAGCTTTTAAATTTACTATAGTCCCAATAGTTTATTTTTCCTTTTGTTTCCCTTGCCTTGGGAGACATATCTAGAAAAATGTTGCTGAGGGTTATATCAAAGAGATTACTACCTATGTTTTATTCTAGGAGTTTTATAGTTTCAAGTCTCACATTTCGATATTTATTTTGAGTTTATTTTTGTGTATTGTGTAAGAAAGTGGTCCAGTTTCATTCTTTTGCATGTCGCTATCCAGTTTTCCTAGCACTGTTTCTTAGAAAGACTATCATTTTCCCATGATATATTCTTGCCTCTTTTGTCACAGATTATTTGACTATATAAACATGGGCTTATTCCTGGGCTCTCCATTGAGCTATATGTCTATTTTTTTTTTTTTTTTGCTAGTACCATACTGTTTTGATTACTACAGCTTTGTAGTATATCTTGAAACCTGGGACTGTGATACCTCTAGCTTTGTTCTTTCTCAAGATTGCTTTGGCTGTCTTCACAGAGCTGGGATGAACAATTCTAAAATTTGTACGGAACTGGAAAAGACCCCAAATAGCCAAATGGAAAAGACCCCAAATAGCCAAAGTAACGTTGAAAAAGAAAACCAAAACTGGAGGCATCACAATTCCAGACTTTAAGCTGTATTACAAAGCTGTAATCATCAAGACGGTATGGTACTGGCACAAAAACAGACACATAGATTAATGGAACATAATAGAGAACCTAAAAATGGACCCACATATGTATAGCCAACTAATCTGCGACAAAGCAGGAAATAATATCCAATGGAAAAAAGACAGTCTCTTCAGCAAATGGTGCTGGGAAAGCTGGACAGCAACATACAGAAGAATGAAATTGGACCACTTTCTTACACTATACACAAAAATAAATTCAAAATGGATGAAAGACCTAAATGTGAGATAGGAAACCATCAGAAGAAAACAGGCAGCAACCTCTTTGACCTTAGCCACAGCAACTTCTTGCTAGACATGTCTCCGAAGCAAGGGAAAAAAACGCAAAAAGGAACTATCGGGACCTCATAAAGATAAAAAGCTTCTGCACAGCGAAGGAAACAATCAGTCAAACTAAAAAGCAACTGACAGAATAGGAGAGGATATTTGCAAATGACATATTAGATAAAGGGTTAGTGTCCAAAATCTTTAAAGAACTTACCAAACTCAACACCCCCCCCAAAAAAAATCCAGTGAAGAAATGGGCAGAAGACATGAATAGACACTTTTCCAAAGAAGACATCCAGATGGCTAACAGACACATGAAAAGATGCTCAACATTGCTCATCATTAGAGAAATACAAATCAAAGCCACAATGAGATACTACCTCATATCCGTCAGAATGGCTAACATTAACAACTCAGGAAATCACAAATGTTGGCGAGGATGTGGAGAAAGGGGAACACTTGGGAATGCAAACTGGTGCAGCCACTCTGGAAAACCGTATGGAGGTTCCTCAAAAAATTAAAAATAGAACTACCCTATGACCCAGCAATTGCACTACTAGGTATTTATCTAGAGGACACAAAAATGCTGATTCGAAAGGGCACATGTATCCCAATGTTTATAGCAGCACTATCAACACTAGCCAAATTATGGAAAGAGCCCAATTGTCCATCAACTGATGAATGGATAAAGAAGATGTGGTGTGTGTGTGTGTGTGTGTGTAATGGAATATATATATATATATATATATATATATATATATATATATACACACACACATATATACACACACACATATATATATATAATGGAATATTAGTGATCAAAAAGAATGAAATTCTGTCATTTGCAACAATGTGGATAGAACTACAGTGTATTATGCTAAGCAAAATAAGTCAGAGAAAGACACATATCATATAATTTCATTCCTATGTAGAATTAAAGAAACAAAACAAATGAACATAGGGCAAGGGAAGGAAAAATAAGATTAAAAACAGAGAAAGAGGCAAACCATAAGAGACCCTTAAATTCAGAGAACAAACTGAGGGTTGCTAGAGGGGAGGTGGGTGGGGTATGGGCTAAATGGGTGATGGGTATTAAGGAGGGCACTTGTTGAGTAAGCACTGGTGTCATATGTAAGAGATGAATCACTGGGTTCCACTCCTGAAACCAATAGTACACCTCATGTTAACTAACTTGAATTTAAATAAATTAATTAAAAAAAATTTCTTTGCCTAATTAGGGTCTTTTGTGGGTACGTACAAATTTTATTATTATTTGTTCTAGTCTTGTGAAAAATGCCATTGGAATTTTGATAGGGGATTACACTGAGTCTAGATTACTTTGGGTGGTATGGGCATTTTAACAATAGTAATTCTTCCAATATGTGAACATAGAAAATGTTTCCATTTGTTTGAAGGTAGCCTTTGTTTTTCTTTGTTTTTTCTCATCAGAATACCAAGGATAAAAGATTAACTCCTAAAGTTGGGGAGGATATGGGAAAATAGTCACCCTGCTAAACTTCTGATTAAAAGTGTTAGTTCAATATATTCTCAAATAACTGTCTCAAAATACTTTTAACAATTCATCATTTGAACCAGATATTTCTCCTCTAGGAATTTATATAAGGAAGCAATCAGAGAAATTTACAAAGATGTAGTATGGAAGTTTATTACAAGGTTATTTGTAATAGTAAAAACTTGAAGAAAACAAAATATTCTCAAAGTGGAGTACTTAATGTATTATGGAATACTATGTAGCTTTTAAAAAAAATTGGAAGAAATGTTTGTATAAGGAAACAGTCATAACATTTTTGAAATAAAAGGCAAGCAACAAAACAGCATTTAAAATATGCTACTAGTCTGTTTAAAACATACATAAATACACAGATACACATACACATACAGAACTGAAGCAGATCAAATGAGACAGAAAGAATGAAATACACAGAAATACACAGAAAGAATGAAAGTAAAATGAAGGGAAGTTATGCCAGGGACCTGCTAACCAAAATTAATCTGATATCGTGATATTAATATCAGGCAAATTAGTTTTTAAGGGGAAAGGATCACTAGAGATAGAAAAGAAGGAAAGAAGGAAGGAAGGAAGGAGGGAAGGAAGGAAGGAAGGAAGGGAGGGAGGGAGGGAGGGAGGTTGGTTCACTACCTCTAGATAATGTCCAAGGCACCAGGAACCTTAAATAATTCTTATCTTGTATTCACTTAATAACAAAACTTTAAAACCTGGTGGGAGGTTTATAATGTATGACCTCAGTAAATGATTCATAAGGAAGCAAAAAATTAATACACATATAGAATATTTCAGAATGTAGCTAACAAGTTTTACTAATAGGCATAAATAGAAAAGTTCTTCCTCTCCACTACCCCTGACTGGAGAATTACGTGAATTCCAAGCACACTGTGATATTTATGAAAACTGATCACTTTGTTGGCCTTAAAGCAAGTGTAAATAATAAGGGCAGGTATTATAGAAAACACATTCTCTGCAGACAATGTAATTCATTTATGTACCAATAAAAATATCACTTTGGAATACCTATACACTTGTAAATTAAGAAAAAAAATATTTTTACCTACTTTATAAATAAAAGAAAAATTACAACAGGAATCAGAAAGTACTCAAAACTGAATTATAAGAAAATGCTACTTATCAAAACCAATAGAGTGCAGCTAAAACAATATTTAGAAGGAAATATGTAACCTTAAATGCATACACTAGAAAAGAAGAAAGACTGGAAATACAGGAGCTAAACATCCAATTTTAAAAGGTAGAACCTAAACAGAATAGACCCAAAGGAAGTGTAATAGTAACAAAACATATGAAAGTAGAAATGAATAAACTGGAAAACAAAGACAAGACTTAAAAAGTTAATTAAAAAATAATAGATTTGATCAACCACAGGAAAGAATGGTTAGAAAAAAAGATGTAACAGTGTTTTCAAAAGATAAAAAAGAATGTTAAAAACTTCATGCCAGTAAAATTTTAAGTTTAGTTAAAATTAACAAATTTGAAAAAAGTTATCAATATTAAAGCTATCTCAAGAAAAAAATTAACTTACATGATCTTGTAATCTTTAAGGGAAAATTTAATAGCTAAAATCCTCCCATGATGAAAAGAATGGCTTTAGATTCTTTTAAGGAACAGATAATTGGAAATGTTGCATAAGTGCTTTCAGAAAACAGAAAATGAGGAAAAGCTCCCCAACTACTTTCATGAGGCTACTGCACTAAGACATAAAATTATAAAAATTACAAAATTATAGACTAGTCTCACTCATGAGCCTACATGCAAAAATCCTAAGTAAATGTATTAGCAAACATAATCTAGAAATGTATAAAAACAACAAAGTTGGTTAGCCCAGTTATGCAAGGTGAATTTAAAGTTGAAAAATATCAATAATGTAATTTACTACATCAACATATTAAAGAAAACAAGCCATATAACCACCTTAATATGAAGCACAAATAATGTTTGATAAAATCCAATATTCATTCATGCATTAAAAAACATCCTCTTGATAAACTAAGAATAGAAGGGAATTCCCTATTCTAATGATGGATAGTTATAAAGAAATCCCACAGCAAACATTTAGTGGTGAGAAATTAAAAACATTGCTTTCAAAATCAGAAACCTGAGAAAGATGCCTTCTATCATCACTTTTGTTTACCAATATAGCTATAATCTTAGCACAATAAGACAAGAAAAAGACAAAACTGTAATGATTGCAAAGCAAGAAAACTATCATCATTTATAGGTAATAGTGTTGCTTATATGAAATCCCAAAAGAATCAATAGGAAAACTGTTAGAATTAACCTCTGAGTATAAGGTTGCCAGGTATAAAATCAAGATACAATATTCAAATATATTTCAATACACTGTACACTTTTAGAAAAAAAATAACTTAAAGGATGTATACCATGTACAATCACAAACAAAAAAGGATCTAGGGATAGTTTTTTAAATGATATACAAAGACAATTACACATTTTTATTGAAAGATAATAAGGAAAATCTAAATAGATGTACAAAAATGCCACGTTCATAGATGGGAATAGTCAATATTGTAAAGACATCAATCCTTCACAAATTCATGTAGAAATTTGATGTAATCTTTACCAAAGTTCTAGTATCTGTGTGTGTAGTATGTGTAATTTAGTACGAGATAATTCTAGAGCAAAGTGTAAAGAACAACCAAGAAACTACTGAATAAAATATAATAAGGTGTAGGGGACAGGGAGAAGAGAACTTAACTTACTAAATGTCAAGACTTAGAAGAAAAGGGGGAAAACCAGTCTCACTTATGTACCGCAACTTGACATAGGACAGAGGTAAGAGTAAAGAGGAGCAAAGAATGCATGGGCTGGCCAATAATTTACACAATGTATAGAAACAATCCAAATGGATTAAGGACTTAAAAGGAAAAGGTAAAAATTTTCACATTGTGGAGAAAACATACAGGAAAATATTCTCATGATCCTAGAGTGATGAAGAGTTTTTGAAACAAGACCAAGTAAAAGGCAAACTAAAAAAAAAAAAAAAAGACTGTTAAAAGTAAAACTTATGCTTCTGCTCATGCAAAAACAACAACCACGCGCGTGCACACACACACACACACACACACACACACGGAGTAAAAAAAGATTAGCGCAAACTGGAAGCAGATGTCTACTACACATATAACTGTCAAAGTCTTATCATCTAGGGTGTTAAGGAGCTCTTGGAGGAGGAGGAGAAGGAAGGGGAAGAGAAGGAAACAACTAAAAGGCAAATGGTCAAAAGTCATGAACAGGCATTTCACACACGCAAAAGTAAACCCAACAAATAAAGAATACTCAAGCTCTTTATTAACCTGGGGAAAGAAAAATAAAATACTGTGTTAACATTTCACACTTGCTGGATTAGCAGATACATAAAAGTATGATAGCATTAAGTGTTGGTGAAAATGTGAAACTGTAGGAACTTCTGAACCCTGCTGGTCTAAGAAATTCTACTTTTACCCTGGATAAATTATTGCATTGTATCAGGAGACATGTACTATAATAGACACAGTAACATTGTTCATAATAATACAAATTAAATATGACTCAAATGTCCAACAACAGTAAAATGCACCAATAAATTCTAATAGACTCATATAAAAAGAAACACCATGCAGTGATAAAAGTGAATGAAACCCAGCTACATGACACATTGTGGTAGTTCTCAATATGACAGTATTGAGGAGAAAAAGACAAGTCAGGAATACACAAGGGATCTCTATATCCAAAGAAAGATAAAACAACAGGCAAAATTAAATATTATATTCCTTAAGGACGTGCACATATATGATAAAATATAAAGAAAAGCAATGAATGATGAACACGAAATTAAGCATATTGGCTTCTTAGAGTTTGGAAGTTTTATGTGGTCAGGAGGGCTTTGAAAATACAGGACTCTGTAGCTGGACAAATGTGTTTTAAACTGCACAAACTCCTGCATGCCTGATATATCTTGTAATTTCTTAATTCATAAAAACTTCTGAGACATAATGGTGAGTTGATAGGTGGCTTTTAAAGACTTCTCTATTTTGCTTATTTGAATTTTCTAATTTTGTCAACAATGAACACAACATACTTGTGTTATAAATTTAAAACATTTGTGGAATGAGACATCGTTTCTAAAAACTCTGCCTTAGTGGACGTGTCTAGTCAGCTCAGCAACTTTAGGACTTAGTTGATCTCACATCAAAAGGGTTATCCATGTGATGAAATCTGTTCATTCACGGGCCAAGGAATTCTGCAACAACTTTCTTCACTAGTGGATATGAATACAGAAATGTTAATGCTTACAAAGAACTTATAAACAGTATTATTTTTCATCTAAAGAGTGAAAAATTTCCCAAAATTTTACTTATATATCTGAGACAAGCTTTAAAAGTTCAGTACCTTTAAAAAGTATTTTTAAAGTAAATTTTTTAATGTTTTATCTACCTGTCCA
The DNA here is from genome assembly GCF_046562875.1 of Panthera onca. Taxonomy (NCBI): domain Eukaryota; kingdom Metazoa; phylum Chordata; class Mammalia; order Carnivora; family Felidae; genus Panthera; species Panthera onca. The sequence continues at coordinate 55,800,486 of NC_138341.1, forward strand.
TATAACAATACAGACACAATCAAAGAACATTTTAGAAATAGATAAAAAACTGCAATTCTTGATTCTACCATCCTGAGATAGTCATAGCACATAGTTGTTTTCCCTTTCAACATAGATATTCCTAAGCATAGATATTTTGCTTCAAAGTTTTAATTCTAGCGAAGATTCATGTCCCTATTCTGCTTTCTGACTTAATATGGTATCAAACACCTTTGTTGATACTGCTTAAATAATCCCCCAAAACATTTTAAAAGGTATATAATATTCTATTAAGTGGGCTTACCATAATTTACTTAACAATATTCTTATCATTCTTTTGTTTCAAGGCTTCCAAAGAAGTTTACAAAAGCTAGTTTAGTCCATAATTCTTATAATTACCAATATTTCCATAATGCCCAAGTGCTAGAAATACTTCCTGGCCTAATACTTCCTTTGCCTCTATTGCATCCTGAGTCACTACTCTGAGTCCTCAGAGTTGTGATGCTATACCACCCCAGGAGCTGAGTATTAACAATGGGGTTCTCCATTCCATTTCAACAGAAACCCAACCTGAAAGCCTTCTCTCTAGACTACCACTGCTGAATCAACTGTCTTTATTTGGGGTTTCCCCAAGGCAGAGCCTGAGACAAGTACTTGGCATGGAGAAGAAGGGAGCATGTGATAGCGAACACTGTGTTCTGGATGGCACAGATGTGGGCAAGAAATGTGATTTGGCCTTGGACCTCTGAGAATAATAGAGAATACCTCCACAATTGGAGGGGGTAAGAGGCTTGGTCACTTATCTGCTGGCCTCCATCTCCCATTGGCTGAGGTTTTCCTCTGGAAATAGAAACTTTTCCTCAGCATTGGGCTGTTCTGTGTCTTGCCCAAGCATGTAGCTTTAGATAAGACTAAGGCAGGAAGAAAAGTGGTGCATTCTGGGAAGGGATGTTGGCAATTCAAGTAAGGTGGCTCACACAGAGCATTCCAGTTCAGATGCTGCTGCAATCCGTACTGAGTTGAGCCGAGGGAGTATGATGCTGGACTTCAAAGGTGCCTGACACACTGATAGTAAAGAACTTGAACTTTCCTCTTCATGGCAATAGAACCTATTAAAAAGTTTAATAAGTGAGGCTCTGTTTTGTATAACTTAGTAGGTAACAGAAATACTTGGTAAGAAATAATTAAGGAAGAGATCGAGGGAAATAGAGAAGGAGTTTAGTTTGGAACATTGTGATTTAAGATTTCTGTGAGACATCATCAAACTGAAGATATTCATTTGGAAACTGAAAATATTGTTTCATCTGAGGAGAAAGTCTTGAATTAAGAAAAATCTCAGTGGCAGCTGAAGCTATGGGAGAAGATGTGATTATCTGGGCAAACAAATAGAATGAAACAAGAAGGTAATGACAGCTCTCTAGAAAACTAGTTTAAAGGGTGAGCAGAGGAAGAAGAGTCAACAAAGGAGATGGGCAGAAATAATAAGAAGGTAGTAAAATAACCAGGGGAAATGGGTTCCAGACCTAGGAGTAGAGACTTTTATGAAAAGAGTAGTCAATAGTATCATCAAATGCTGAAGAGAGGCTGTGATGATGATGAGAACTGAAAAGAATCCATTAGATTTTACATCTGAGGGAACTAGACCCACAAACGTATGGCCAACTCATCTTTGACAAAGCAGGAAAGAACATCCAATGGAAAAAAGACAGTCTCTTTAACAAATGGTGCTGGGAGAACTGGACAGCAACATGCAGAAGGTTGAAACTAGACCACTTTCTCACACCATTCACAAAAATAAACTCAAAATGGATAAAGGACCTGAATGTGAGACAGGAAACCATCAAAACTTTAGAGGAGAAAGCAGGAAAAGACCTCTCTGACCTCAGCCGTAGCAATCTCTTACTCGGCACATCCCCAAAGGCAAGGGAATTAAAAGCAAAAGTGAATTACTGGGACCTTATGAAGATAAAAAGCTTCTGCACAGCAAAGGAAACAACCAACAAAACTAAAAGGCAACCAACGGAATGGGAAAAGATATTTGCAAATGACACATCGGACAAAGGGCTAGTATCCAAAATCTATAAAGAGCTCATCAAACTCCACACCCGAAAAACAAATAACCCAGTGAAGAAATGGGCAGAAAACATGAATAGACACTTCTCTAAAGAAGACATCCGGATGGCCAACAGGCACATGAAAAGATGTTCAACGTCGCTCCTTATCAGGGAAATACAAATCAAAACCACACTCAGATACCACCTCACGCCAGTCAGAGTGGCCAAAATGAAGAAATCAGGAGACTATAGATGCTGGAGAGGATGTGGAGAAACAGGAACCCTCTTGCACTGTTGGTGGGAATGCAAATTGGTGCAGCCGCTCTGGAAAGCAGTGTGGAGGTTCCTCAGAAAATTAAAAATAGACCTACCCTATGACCCAGCAATAGCACTGCTAGGAATTTATCCAAGGGATACAGGAGTACTGATGCATAGGGGCACCTGTACCCCAATGTTTATAGCGGCACTCTCAACAATAGCCAAATTATGGAAAGAGCCTAAATGTCCATCAACTGATGAATGGATAAAGAAATTGTGGTTTATATACACAATGGAATACTACGTGGCAATGAGAAAAAATGAAATATGGCCTTTTGTAGCAACATGGATGGAACTGGAGAGTGTGATGCTAAGTGAAATAAGCCATACAGAGAAAGACAGATACCATATGGTTTCACTCTTATGTGGATCCTGAGAAACATAACAGAAACCCATGGGGGAGGGGAAGGAAAAAAAAAAAAAAAAAAAAAAAAAGAGGTTAGAGTGGGAGAGAGCCAAAGCATTAGAGACTGTTAAAAACTGAGAACAAACTGAGGGTTGATGGGGGGTGGGAGGGAGGGGAGGGTGGGGGATGGGTATTGAGGAGGGCACCTTTTGGGATGAGCACTGGGTGTTGTATGGAAACCAATTTGACAGTAAATTTCATATATTAAAAAATAAAAAAAAATAAAAAAAAAAGGTATATGGGAGAAAAGTCACAAGATGCACCTATTTGTTTTTAAAAATTCGAGAATTTTGATTGTTCCTCCTTTTACTTTACTGTATAAATTTGTATAAAAATATTGTCTATATTTGCAGTCATTTTCATGCTACTTTACATGCATGTATATCTGTTAATGTTTACTCTATAATAAATTTCTATCAGCCAAAAAAAAAAAAAAAAAAAAAAGATTTTACATCTGAGGGGCAATTGGCAGCTTTGATAAGGATAAATTTCAGGAGAGGGCTCAGGATAAGAGCCCATGGGTACCCCAATGAAATATAAAGCTGAATTAGGGAAATACCAGTTCCAGTTGCCTTGAGGCTGAGAGATGAACCAGGAGGTTGTGGTTGCCAGGAGTCGAGGCAATAACTTAGGAAACCCTAAAAAAAGAAAAATATTAAGAAAACCTGTGCTAAGATGACAGCAGTGACAGTGGGAAACCATGGACTGTCAAGTTTTGAGGGACACATCTGAGGTAGGAACAAAAGGATTTGATAAGTGACTAGATTGTAGATCATGAATGAGACTAGAGAGAGCCAAGGAGAGAGACAGGTTGAAGGTGTCTTTGAGGCTTCCATATAGTTTGGGAGATTGTAGAATAGATGAGGCATTAAACAGAGTTTTGAATATGTGATATTAAACAGTTTTGGGGGAAATAGAATGAATTCCATTTTAGGCATGCAGTGTGAGATGTGTCTCACATCTAGAAATATCTAGAAAGCACTTGGATTTATGGATCTTGAACTTATGAGAGAAAGATGAAAATATAGATGTGTGATTTATTTACATATGGAAAGATAAAGTTACATGACCAAAATAGTATATAAGGCTCTGTACCTAGGAAAATCAGAGTTAAAACAGAGGAGGTTACAAAAGAAAACATCCAGGTATGAAACATAATGATAAAGCAACTAGGGAGGAGATACAATGCAGAAAATAAAGAACCTGATTTTGTGTAAAAGGCAGGCTTCTGTTATTACACAGATAAAGGCCTAAAAATCTTCTGTCTTCTTTCAAAGTAGGATGGAAATATTTGCAAGGAAAGTGGAAAAACTATGGCTTGAAAGTGTTCCTGCAGATTCCAAATCCATAGCTATAAATGAACTGCAAGATAGGGCCAGACTTGCATTTTGTAAACAAGAAACAGTTCACAGACAGAAAACTTGCATTTGGCTCTAAAACTAAAATTCATGGAGTTTGATAAATCACATTCTTTTATCCCCCCCTCTACTCCAGGATATCTGGCTTTCTCTGTTTCTCCATGTTGCCTCTGATTAGAACATTATATTAAATGATTTTTACACCCCACCTCACCTGTGCTACCTCGTTTGAGCCCTTAGGTCATTTCTCTTAGCTCTTTGTTAAAACAGATTGGAATATGATTTTCTAGTTCTGCTCCTCTGAGGGAGGATAGCACCCTGATTGAATCAAGCGCTGGATCCATTTTGATGGGGCTTATATTCTTTTGCAGAGGCTATCATAACCAAATACCATAGACTGGGTGGCTTAAACATCAGGACTGTATTTTCTCACAGTTTTGGAGGCTAGAATTCCATGATCAAGGTCCAGCAGAGTTGGTTTCTGGTGAGAGCTCTCTTCCTAGTTTGTAGGCAGTTGCCTTCTAGCTGTGTCCTCAAAGGCTTTTCCTCTGTGGTGCATGGAGGGTGAGGGAGTGAAAGAGAGAGGGAGGGGAGGCAGGGAGGGAGGGAGAGAGATGATGGGTTGTCTGGTATCTCATCTTATAAAGACAACATTTCTATCAGATCAGAGCCACACCTCATTGTACCCAATTACCTTCTAAATGTCTTCTCTCTAAAAGTAGTCACATTGGGAGTTAGGGCTTCAACATACGAATTTGGGGAGGATACAATTCAATCCTTAGGAAGGCTTATCCTGCTGAGATAATTCAAGAGGCAGAGTAATCCAAAACCAAGTGGCTTTGGGTCTTGAGTACCACTTTAAACTCTTAAAAAGATTCTAGAGAATCTCATGAGAACTGAAGATTGCTGGTTGAGTTTGTTGATATTTAAGAGTTGACCTTTGTAAACACTTAAAAATTACAATACCTCATTTTTTTAGTTAATGTAAATAAAAATTTATTATTTACTAATATAAATAATTAACTTGTACCGTAAATTTATGTAGGGCTGAGCATCTCTCAATCATCGTGAATGCTAAATAATAATGTAGAACTATTGTAAGTAATGTTTACATGAAATGATGCAGGAATAACAGTACTATAAAATCACTTGGAAATGTCAGAATGTGGAGGATTATCTGGACAGGCTCTTGGAGCTTATAGATCACCCCCAAAGAAGACCCAAGAAAACCATGCAATAACTCCTTGGACACCCTATCATTGGGAAGGTGGAGGCCATTGGATTATGGTGGAAGGTTCAGGTAAGAGGGATGATGTTGGCCACGGCCATAGCCCTGGGTTTGTGTCACTTAAATTTTGTTCCAACTCCACAAAAAGCGGAAAGATGGAAATAAAGATGGAAATAAAGGCACTTGGAGTACTAAGAGGCTGGGGGGCACACAGCTCTTCTTTGGTGCTTCAGTAAGAAAGATGAAAACATCAGTGGGAAGAGGATTCATTCTTTACCTCCACATGGGAAATACAGAGGCAAATCCAGTGAGATTATACTAGCATTGCTGAGGTTTTGAGAGAAACACAGGAAAGTATCCATAGACACCAGTGGCAGACATTGGCAGAGGCCAGGAGTAATGAGAGACAGCAGCTAAGGGAACCCACTGAAGTCTTCAGGAATGCTCAGGAGAGATCCCAGGAACCCTTGGAGCCTAACAGAAGAATTGGTATAGATGATATTTTTACTACGGCCCCCATGGGCTATACATACCTTTGATTGCTGCTACTATAGCATATAATTTGCAACTTCCTTAGGATGGTGAGAACAGGGATCTAAGATATGCAGTTGCTTATGGGTTTTCATATATCTGACTGCAATTTTGGTGCTTATCCTAGAGCATAATTCTCAAGAAGATGGGCTACATGGTATACAGTCTGTCTAAAGCGCCTAAAAACTATAGCACCTAGACATAGCATGCACATGAGGGAAGATAGCTCTTGGATGGCCTCAGCTAATTAGTGGTGGGTAGGTTGTGAGTCTTGAAGGCCACAGAAAGAGGGGTGTGATTTAGCAGCTGGAGCACAAAAAGGTTCTGCTATGCATATGAATGCAATGGTCTTATACACTCAGTCCCTGTATGTGCACGCGTGCACGTGCGTGCGCACACACACACACACACACACACACACACTTCATTATTCTTCTTCTAACTGCATCTCCCACCTACTCATTCACAGAGTGAGAGAGTAGGTGGGAGAGACACACACAGCTGTGGTTGTAAATCATCTTTGTTCTTTCAAAGTTAACTTAGATTTTCACTTTAACCTTACTTCACTTGGAAGTTTATGTTAGGGTAAGGAGAAATCCTCACATGGAGATGTTAGGGTAAGGATCAAGGAAAGAGGAAATTGGGTCACAATATTATGTGCTCCAGTCTTAACACCTCACTTACACCCTCCCCACCCCAATAGAAGAGTATACATTCATGCAGATAAAACCTTGACTAGCCCTTCCAAGTGAGGATTCAAATTAGTTTCCAGTGTAGGAGAAGAGTTAACTCCTGTGGGTTCATTTTGAGCATGAGAGGGAGAATGCAATAGAAAATAAACACATAGACCTCTCTCAGTGCACGAGTCTAAAAATGGTGGTGACTGAAGCCCAGGCTGAAAGCTGCATCAGCTGCTTTACCTCAACTTTTTGCCCTTTTCCCAACATGCACATATTTATAACCTGGGTTTCCCAAACAGATTATTCTGTATTTCCGCCATCTGGTTTATGGATATTTTTTTTTTTTGACATGCTACAGGCTGCCAAATGGTAAAGCTAGTAAGATTCTTGTTTGAGGAAAAACGACTCTGGCAGAGTGTTGTAAAATAACAGCACATTAGCTACTTGGAAGCAGTAGCACAGCTCCAGAAACTTCAGGAACGCAGAAAGACTCTGAGAGGGTTTAATTAGGGTGCAACTGGACTGCATTATAAATTTGGGCAGAATATTGAAATGTTTTCTTCCATAAATGAAGAGAGTAAAAGGTGAAATGTTTTAAATTTGCCTTCATTTTAGGACTGTCTTCACTGTAGAAAAATGGTGTGGCTTCATTTATGCAGAGACCTAGCTATTGTTTTTTGTTGCTTCCATTTCTATCATGAAATAGAATCAAGACAATGTTAAAACAGGCCTCCCTTGTTCAATGGAAGGTCCCATAAAGTTCATGTCACAGCAACATTTCTGTTAAGTGAATCCTATTACACTGTTCAATTCCATTATAAATGTCAGAGATTCAGTCTACGGGAAAAGCAGCTGGCCCTGAATAGAATGAAATCACAGGTCAGAATGTGGAAAATGTCCTAAAAACTCTTATTTAAAGGAACAAATCATATCTGTCAGAAAAATGTTGCCATTCAAGGTATGGTTAAAAGCATTCTACACTCAAAAAATAATAATGTAAGAAATGAAAATACAGGGGTGGGAAATTCTGGCAGCATTGTCTTCTGCCTCATCTTGATTTATACACTTCAGCTAACGTCAAGAAAGCAATTCCTAATGATCAGAACATTTTGGCAGGATGTTTTATTTTGTTTTAATCATCTTCAATGACCTTAAAGCTTCCGATTTGATATTCTAGGTAACTCTGGGGCGTGGAGGTTGGGATGAGGTGGAATGCACTTTTTCTGGACTTTTACAGTAATCTCTTCAGACGGCTTTATCTGTATTATTACACTTAGGGAACAAAGGGAACAGTGTCAAATGCAGTACCCAAAGGGTGCGTTTATTGTTTCAGTGGGGAATTCTGGTCTACTGTTTGCAGAAACGTATTTAGCAAACGGCTTTGTGTCATTGACTGGGCGATAGTTAATGCATTTTGTGACTGTTCTGGTCTTAAGTTTGCTTCATTTAGCTGATAGCATTTTTCTCACTTAGGGCTGTTGGTGTATATCGATTGGAGTTTTTTGAGTTTAGAGACATTTTGAACACTAACTAGATGGATTTATTCATTCACTCATCCATTTATTCATTTATTCATTAATACAGAGATCAGACACAACTTTCCTGCCCTAAACATTCCCAAAGTGCCAGGAAAGGATTTCAGTGTCCCTAAAATATTGAGCATAGTATGCACAATCTGTCATTTAAGGACTGTTCCTTGAAATACAGGAATTATTATTACCACTGTAAAAATGTGTAAACTGAGGGTCAGAGGGGATATGCAGTTTTCCCTCCAGTGACAGAGGCCAGACTTAGACTCAGAGATCTTTGGGGGAGAATTTCATATAACTTCTAGTACAATGCCACCCTGCCTCTTAGCAGTTTAAGAGTGGGGCCATCAGATTATAATAATAAAATGGGATTCCTAAATTTTGTAACCTTAACAGTATGTGCTCCCAAAACGAATATCTGTTTAATTCACGAATTCCTTAAGTTCAGAAGTCTGAGAGGCAACTGTTCTAAAAAGAGAAGGAATCTGTACTATTCAAAATACATTTCCAGGGGTGCCTGGGTGGCTCGGTCAGTTAAGTGTCCGACTTTGGCTTAGGTCATGATCTTGCAGCTCACGAGTTTGAGCCTCATGGCGGGCTCTGTGGTGCCAGCTGAGAGCCTGGAGCGTGCTTCTAATTCTTTGTCTCCCTCTCTCTCTGCCTTTCCCCTGCTTGTGCTCTGTCTCCCTCTCTCTCTGTCTCTAAAGAACAAATAAACACTAAAAATAAATAAATAAATAAAATACATTTCCAGCAGTTAGTAACCCCTTGATAATATATTTACTGATAGTTGGAGATCATGCTGACATTACTCTTATGGGATAAAATCGACCACTGAGGGATCCATCATGTTGCTGCCTTCTGCACAAATTTGGAGACGAAAGGGAAGATGGGAGGGAGATGGCCAGTGAAATCTCTCCTGGTGGCCAGTCTCAATGCAAGTGAGGTGGGGGCTGGGAATGAAACACTACAAGGTTTTTTTCTTCCTCTCTCTTACTCTGGCCCAATTCTAATCCCCATACATGAGAAGAGAGAGAAGAGAAATATTCAGTAGACAGAGAGGAAAAGAAGGAAGAAAAAGTAAAGGGGTTGTAAGTAAAAACCAGGGTGGGAAGACTTACAGAAAATGTTTTCAATGTACTCAAAAATAGTGGAATGAAATGAACCTTCATAAATTCCTGGAGTACTGTTTCATATTTCTTCAATGAATTTCAAAGTTCTCAATGGGGGATCTCTAGTGAGTCAACTTGCTGCATTTAACGTGGCCTCTGGGGTGATGGAATCAAAAGTATTCCAAGATAATTTTACAGTGTCCTGACATCAACTCTTTTTTGTGTGTTTTTAGAATACATTTTATTTTTTTTAAATTTTTTTTAATGTTTATTTATTTTTGAGACAGAGAGAGACAGAGCATGAATGGGGGAGGGGCAGAGAGAGGGGGAGACACAGGATCGGAAGCAGGCTCCAGGCTCTGAGCCATCAGCCCAGAGCCCGACGCGGGGCTCGAACTCACGGACCGTGAGATCGTGACCTGAGCTGAAGTCGGACGCTCAACCGACTGAGCCACCCAGGTGCCCCTAGAATACATTTTAATTGAAACATATTTGATATATAACACTGAACAGCACTGCACACCTAAATGTAAGGTGTACAATAGGTTAATTTGATACATTTATGTATTATGATTGCCATTGTAGTGATAACCATCACCTCTATCACATTACATGATTCATTCTTTTTAGTCATTGATATAATTAAGTTCTAGTCTCTTAGCAAGTTTGATGTTTATAGCACCGTATTATTGTGTATATTCACATATTGTGCATTAGGTTTCTAGGGTTATAAGTTTGTACCCTTAAATAATGTCTGTCTCACTCCTTTACCCCTATCCCCTGGTACCCACCCTTTCACTCTCTGTTTTTATGAGTTTAGCTTTTCCAGATTCCACATATAAGTGGGTCCTTATGGTGCTTGTCTTTCTTTGTCCAACTGATGTCAACTACCTCAAGTTTCTGTTTGGGCCTAAGGTCTCTAGAATGCTTAAAGGGACCCAGGTAAATTGGTTTATTTTGTAATCCACCACACCTTCTCACTCATTCTGACGTGGAGCCCAATTTGGCCTCTGCCATAGTGAGGAAAAGCAAAGTGAGCTAAGCAGAGAATCTGTGAGATCTTTTATAAGCAAACTTAGTGAACATTCAGAAAACTATTAGAGTGAATTTCCAGAAATATCATGCACATGTCTTTATTACGATGTTGAGTATTGCTGAAGTGGAATGAATTTACTAGTTTGCTGTAGGCTGGGGGAGGGGGCCTTCCGAGGTAATCTGTGGAGATAGTTATTGAGTTGGATGTGAGGCTTGTGAGTGCAGGGTACTGACATTGGTAAGGAGAAGAGAAGATTGAAGACTAGTTTAATAATAAGCCTAAAAGTGGTAGGTAATCATCACGAAGATGTCGTTTTTCTGTTTTAATTAAATTCAAATAGTTGTCTGTTTTACGTGTCAGTAAAGACTGGAGTATAGTTCTGGGCACCCGTGGAGAGAACTATGTCAGTCAGTTCTTTCTCTACCTTTTCCTCTCTTCTTAATTTTTGTTTCCCCAGTTTTACTGAGATGTAATTAATGTAGACACTATATGAGTTTAAGGCATACACCATAATTATTTAACCTACATATATTGTAAAATAATTACCACATTAAATTGACATCCAACATTTCATATAGATACAAAACCAAGTAGAAAAAGAAAAGAAATTTTTTGCTTGTGATGAAAACTTTGATAATTCTATACTCTCGACTTTCATATATACCATACAGCAGTGTTAACTACAGTCATCAGGTTATACGTTACATCCCTAGTACTTATTTATGTTATAATTGGAAGTTTGTACCTTTTGGCTGCCTTATTCTGAATTGTAACTTTGTGCCAAAATGAATACTGAATACAGATAAGCACTAGGAGAGACCTGGGGGGCACTGAGAAGCAATATATAGTATAACTCTAGGAAAATGTTCTTACAGCAAAGAAAACTTATCACTGATACAGGGGTGGCCACTGTTCACCAAAATACACGTTCTTCTCTTCTTTCTAAGCACCCAGACACAGCCATGTTTTCCAGCCTCCCTTGTAGCTAGATTCACAATGGGACAGAGTAGGCAATGCTGGGGATGGTCTGTGGAAATCTCTCACACGTGCCTCTCCAAGCTCTTCTGGGTGAGTAGGGTGGAAAAGACCACAGAGGCTTTGGAGAAATTGTGTTGAAAACAATAGAGACTTAGTCATCCTGGGTTACTGAACTACCATGTGGCTCCTCAGATGGGGGAAGATCACCATCATGAACAAAGAACACCTGCCTTTTCTATTATGTGATCAAGAAATAATCTTCTAGTGTATTCCACTTGTTCTAAATTTCAGGTTCCATTGTATCAGTATCTGTTTCCCTACTTGTCAATAAAAACAATTTCAGGATCTCTCCTGAAATGTATATGTATATGTATAATGTGTTATTACATTTTATAATTGCAAAACAAACAAACTGTTTAAAGCCTCTTCTCTGCAGGTCTCTAACATTACTTTCCTGTGTTTGGACTTATTGAGAAGAAGGCCTTGCAAAAGAGGAGAAGGAAGGTTGTACACATTCTTCCAGGTTCCTGTCATGCCACAATTCCTTGACCCCATGACAGTCGGGACCATAGCATAAATTGTTTAGATTTCTAAAATGGATCTGGAAAATGTATGCCTTTGCTGTTGGGGAAATTCTCTTGATTTATGCTCACCATGTTTATATGTACTAAATCATATTGAACTATATTAAATATTTTGTTTTTCAGTTTTGGTTGAGCAGTGTGTTGGTCATCCAAATTAATGACTATTCATGTGTGGCATAAATTCCAAGAGGCATTTACAGTGGGTGTGCCTTATTTGAATGGCAGAGGCAGATTGATGGCCTCTGTATCCTATGTGTCAGGCAGTCCAGCAACTGCTCAGTGTACTCACTCTACGACCATAAACTTGACTTGTTATGATTGTTGGTAACAGTTGTACTTTAAGCCATGAAGAAGAGTTATTTTAAAATGATGATCCATGTTGTTCCCTAATCACTATTTTTAAAGGCCTTGATGCTTCTACGATGTCACTGTTAGAGCCAACGCATGCCCGTGTAACTGATGGGAACGCTTTGATGCCACATTAATATCTATCTGCATAACTATCAGAGTAAATTCATTTATTATTCGAATATCTTTGCTGTCACCTAGTTTAAAATAACTGTTTCCTTTTCTTTTTGAAAAATATTACTCCACGGTTGCCGTTGTATTGTTTTCACACAAGGGAGAGGCCCTCTGCAGTCATTTATCAATTAAAATACTCTTTATCAATTAGCAAGTTTACTTTACTTTCAAGACAATGTTAGGTACCAAAGGTGTGGGGAAGAGAGAAGAGATATGTGGCACGGTTTCTAAAATCTCAGGAGAAACACATTTAACATGATAAAAAACACTGCCAAACAGAGGTAGAATTTCATATTAGATTTGTTCAAGAGCACGTGATTTGAATCATGTCCCTGGTACTCTCTGGCTGCATCACACTGAACAAATCACTTGACCCATGGGGGTTCCGTTTCCTCATCAGTTTCCCAACAATCGTGATACTGTCCACCTCCCAACACTGTATGTCGGATTAAGTAGTAGAGCACCTTGTATGGTTCTAACACTAGTACTGGAAGTGCCAGTTATCAGCCAATTAAGCCAGCAGTGGGTGAGGGCTTCTCACAGGCGAGGAAAGGGTTAAAAAGCAGCAAATTATCAAGGAGGAAGTATAAGAGGCAAGAGATAGGAACTCCAAACCTCCGAGTGTAGGTGAGGGCCAACAAGGCCTATATACATAGGACTAAGAAAACAGAACTGTGGCATTTGAACATGATTCTATAGTATGTTCTTTGTCTAGTGGAGGCATCTTACACATCAGCTGTGGCGCTAGAACAAGAGAGGTGTTCAACTCACCTCTGGGTTAGGGGGCTACTCATAACCTGCCACTGACTGCTAGTTCTTGTGAATTGAGTTTCACTTATAAGATCACCAGATTTGACAAAGCACTTACTATCACCTGATTTATTTATTTCTTTATTGTATTCATCTCCACTGGGTTGTGAGCTTCATGAGGACAAGAACATATTGTTCTTCCACTGATAAATTTTTTAACTGAGAAATCCTTAGTGCTAAGAACTGGTAAAGTATAGGCACTCGATATATATTTTGAATAAATGAATGAATTAAATAAATAATTGTGTATCCTCTGTGGGCAAATCATAGTGTTTGGGCTTAAGGCACCTACAAAACATGATTAAGACAGGTCCCTGCCATTGAGAGATGGGCTCTGTTGGTTCTAAGCCAATTATGCACTATTTTTGCTTGTAATTGGCTTAGAGATGGGCTGAATTAAGGCAATATTGGCCAGTAAAACAAGTGAATCAGTCTTACAAAAGCTTTTGAAGAAGAAAATTCTGGGTTCTTAAGAGAAATATAACCCTCCCCAACCCCCGTCGTCTGTTTCTGTCTCTCTGTCTCTGTCTGTCTCTACTCCTTTACACTATCAGCCCTTGGTGCCCCCAGTCATCTTGAGACCACAAGACAAAACTAGCAGCTTGGGAAGCAAGGAAATGCTGAGAGAATAGGATAGAGATAAAGGTGGTAGGCACCTCACTTGATGCCCAACCCATTTTTGGACACCCAGTTTTGTAAGTCCTGAAGAGTTCTTGTTTGAGCCACTGGGGACTGGTTTTTGTTACTTCAGTCAAAGCGTCATACTTAATACCAAAGATCATTAAAATTCCTTCCAGAGAATTGAATAAAAAAATATATGTGGTCATCAAGAACCTGCCAAATAGTCTTTCATAATCTTTCAAAACACTTTATACCAAGAGGCAGTATCCAGTGCTTACCCAGATAGAGGAAGAGAGCAAGAAAGCCCAAATTGATCTAATTAAGAGTAGAACCTAAATCTTGCTACTTTTGCCAAGAAGCAAAGAAGAAACAAACACAAACAGCTATTGTGAAAAAAAGGGAGTAGGAGTATCCTACATCCCTGAAGACTCTTAGTTACTGATGTGCATGTGGTAATACTAATATTTTCATCTGTCCCCAGTTATCAGTTCTGTCTTTAAAAGGTGCTATGATTGGTTGTGAAATAGTCTGACCTGATCATTTAACAGCATAATCTTGTTTTTCTGGCCGGTTGGCCATCTGTCCGTGTACAGGTAGATAAGGGCTCAGCAAAGAGATGAGATTCAAATGGCTCTCTTCCAGTTCTAGTTGTTGTGGTGGCATGTGGGAGAAATTTAAAAGTACTGGCTACTAGGAAGTATTTAAAATTGAACTACCTTACCCACCTTTCATACTCTCCTCAGCACTTTCCAGACCCTTCCCTTGTTACCTTCTTAATAGCATTTATTGTCTTGACATACTATGTGCCGTAGTTACTTAGTCATTAGTGTCTGTATCTCCCAGTTAACTGTGGACTCCGCCAGGGCAGGGACTGTTGGTATCCAGTTCACTGCTAATTGCCAGCATCTAGAAGAGTGTCTGATGCATAGTAGCTAAATAATCAGTATTTTTTGAAAGAACAAGTAAATGCTTTTTTTTTTATTTGTACATGCACAAAGCAATTGAAACATTTTATAAATGCAGTTTGAAATTGTAACTCCAAGTTTGAAAATATAACTTCTCTGATGTCCTGTTTCAGTTAATAAACAGTTTTTAAACATCAACTTACTTCTTTTAAAACTTGGATCTCCTCAAAACATATTTGACTCAGGAAAGAGTATATTAATGAAAATGTAGATTCTCTCAATCAGGGAACAAGGGGAGAATTTGGAGAGTTAAAGGTCGGTGTTTTCAAACTTTTCCCTGGGAGAAATATGAGACAGAAATATTAAGTTAAAGTATGCTGGACTAAAAGTTTGCACTAATTTTTTTCCTGCTCTCCAGATGGTTCTTTCTTTTTCTGGGAAGGTTGTGTCCCCTTCCCTGGACTGCAGCAAATTCCTTGGGTCCTCATCCTTCCTATTCCCCTTGCCCCTTCCACCTCTTGCCCACTCCCACTCCCCACCCTGCTACTTGGGAAGACGTTGTGGTCCAGTGATCTGCAGAAAGTTAACAAGTGCTGAACAAGTATGCAATCCATATGATGCCTTCAGTCCATTAGTTCCCCTACACTTAAGTATCCAGTTTCTTTCAGTAAGTGCCATCCACTCCTTGCTTGAGGAGATGCCCGTGAGTAAAACTCACCGCTGCATGGCTTAAAATCAAAGGGGGCTTGTTAAATAGGTCTTTGGAGGGCTTCCCAGCTCTAGGTGGCTGGAGTGCCATATTTCCTCCACAGACGCAGGTAGTCAACCAGGGTGTTTATTCACTGAAGGTCAGGCTTTTGTATTATGAAACTTCTAGCAGATGTGATAAGCAGTAAATTGCAAATCTATCACTTTTTTTTTTTTTTTTTTGCCACAGAAAGTGCGTGTGTATGAAATCAGCAGAATACTGCCTCTCTGTGATTTATGGCCTACTTTTGACCACCTCTTATCAGGTTCCCACAAACCCTTTTCTGATGCAGCTCATGTCTGAATGACAATAGACAAACCAGTGCCATTATGCACCAAAATCTCTCTCTGCATTCTAGACACCAAGATTACATCTAGGGTATTGATTTATTGCTGCCTTCCCCCCCACAGGGACCAGTTTGTTCAGCCCGAACAAGATCGACTATTATTAAACAGAGCCAACAACTCTATGTGAACTTGGTAAAGAAATAATCATTTGCTCCTACCTTTCTAACCACCTGGGCATATAAGGAAATGCTTGAGTTTAAATATTTAGACTGTTTATTTGTCTCTGCTTGTCTCTTTTTTAAGTATGCAAAATAAGATAAAACAGGCGTTTGGAAGAAGGGAACCTTTGTAGTTTCTCAGATGTTGAAACACAATGTGCTTCTTTTTACGAACCACACGGAAATGATTACAAATCTCTGCTTTGGTGTGTATTTCTGAAACACCTACTGTATCTGTAGCAATGAGGTTTTATGACAGCTTTAACAGTTTCTGCAAAATTTATATGTTCTACCAGTAGATCATTTTGGGGAGCGATATAAATTTTACAGCACATCAGAGTTTTATATCACCTACAAACGCCTGATGTAGGATTCACATTAAGCAGGCCCCACATCCACCCACAGTTTTCTATTCTTCAGGGTATTTATGTTTGCCAGGCAAAAGGGCCCTTCAACACTTTTCTCTTTACAAATGATCATTCCTCCTCCCTCGTTACCTTTCAGTTTAACATCATTCGGTCTGACTATTTGTCTATGGGAGATTCA
Source organism: Panthera onca (assembly GCF_046562875.1). NCBI lineage: Eukaryota > Metazoa > Chordata > Mammalia > Carnivora > Felidae > Panthera > Panthera onca. Next base: position 55,816,936 of record NC_138341.1, read on the forward strand.
TTCCTGCTCTCATCAATTTACATAGTAGACAATCTCTGCACTACCTCTGCTCTCTAACTCCCATGTGTGGGGGTGGGGGGGGCGGGGGTTTTTCTAGAGTTTCTGGAGCCCCTGAAGGCCTGAGTGAGCTAAATGAAAACTAAAGAAGGAAATCTTTTTTATACAGAGCTCTTATTTTCTGAACCCTGCTGTTGATTCCTATGGTCTGACATATGCCAGTGAACTTACAAGTGGGCCTGGAATAGAATATTTACAACCATAACTGCCTTGAGAGATCTGGGCATGCCATTGCTAAATCTGTGGGAAAATTCTAGGGCTGTGATACCAAAGATTTAGATACATTGAAATTAGGAAAGAATAGATCAAATTCAGAATCCACATTGTAGTTGGTCTTTTTGTTGAGGTTCTTATCAGAATGTCAGTTTTGGAAAAATTTCTATCACCTCTGTTCACTGGGTCAGGAACTTCTGTCTTTCATGTTTCTTATTTACATGAGCCCTTTTTTTGGTGCCTGGATGCCTGAAATTTTATCATGTAGATATTTAATCATAATGAATTAAGAAAAGTATATGTGTTGAACATAGTGAACATAATTAGTTTGTCTGTTTCACTGGGAAACTATCCTTATCCCATGCCCCTTCCTCCTTGCAAGTTTCCTGCTCAACCTATTTAGTTTGAATAAGAGTAAGCCTAAAACTTCAGCTTAGATTTGTGACTCAGGCCTACCAATCAGAAAGATTTTCTTTGTGTCTATGGAATCATGATCGAAGCACGTGCTGTAGGCTCAGGGCCATGAATGGTCATCTTGGTGCTACCTGGTGAAAACTTACCTGAGACTGAAATGAAACAGATACAAACAGAGCCCAGACATGGAGATAAAGTTCTAAGACCTGCACTCAACTGCTTAAGGTGGCTCTGCCTAAAACTTGCTCTTCTCAGACTTTTCATTTAGGGTAACTGATAATTTTTTTTTTTACTTAAAGTAATACCAGGGGAAGGGTAGGTAACAACATATGAGGAATCAATTCAGATAAGCCATGTTAAACTTTGGGCACCTCATGGTCTATGCCTTTTACACAACAAACAAGGTCATTTTTCTCTTTATGACTTGTGCTATGGCCATTTATAAGTTATGACATTGTAGAGTAAGAAGTTAAAAAGCACATTCTTACTAAAACAAGCAATTGCTTCATGCTGGTGCCAGTTTCTCTTTTCACTGACCCCACAGACCAGTAAGGACAAGGAGGGCAAGACCAGAGTCATTTGAATTTAATCCCCAAGGAATAGGCAGCCAAGATATGCGTTTGAGCAAAGGAGTAACAACTAAAGATTTGCTCTCTATGAAGCTAAGACAGACAACTGTGAAGAAGGGCTGGCAGTGGGGAGAGGTTTGGGGAAGGGATAGCTTTTAAGCCAAGTAGAAAGGTAGTATTGGCCTTTCCATTTGGAGAAAGTTCCTGAGGTTGAATTGACAGGATTCAATGATTGAACTCATGCTTCTGGGAATGGAAGTGTCAGAATTCCAGTAAAGAGGTAAAATAGTGATGATGTTACTGATAACAAGAAGAAAAGGAAGCATGTATTGAACAGATGGGAGGAATAAGGGATGGTAGTTTCCCATGGTAATTTCAACTTCAGTTGTAGCTTTACTGCCTTCAGGATAACGAGGTAAGTTTCAAAGTGTAGAGAAAAATTAAGGCTGAAGACATTAATAGTAGGAGACATCTGCATATGATGGCAGTGAAGATGAATGCATTCATTTATGGAGAATATACATGCAGAGCCACGGGAGAGAGAAAGGCAGACCTGCAGGGACCAGCAACATTCAAGGGGTGGATTCAGTCTGAAGAAACACGGGAGGAGACTGAGCAGAAGCAATCAGAAGTGAGGCAAAAGAACCAGGAGAGAGTAGATCCTCGGTGCTTAAAATGGTGAGCATTGTCACAAAGAAAGGAGTAGTGTACAACTGCCTAATTTATAAATCAGTTTAGTGAGGAAATTACTGAACTTCTCAATTTATTCATAAGTGAAGTGAAAACATTACTTACTAGAGAGTTCTGATGGGAAATGGCATTGCCATAGCACTAGCATTTTTTTTTTTTTTTGAGGGTAAAATCCTTGCTCAATGGTAGCAACAGAGAGTTCATTCAACACCAGCCCAGCAAATTTCTCATGTTACTACAATTTCGGAATGTTCCTTTTCCTTCCCATTCAAATGTGGTCAACCTGTGGACCATGCTCTACTTCTGATGACCTACTACCTGTTCTTTTTCTCATACCCATGTGTATGTCCTCTCTGGACCACTACCACCACTGATATATTAATGCTGACACTCATTTACATGCTAGGCACTTTTTAAGCACATAAATACATATTAATTTATTTAATACTTCCCCAAACTCTGATATAGTTACTATCCTTATTTCCGTTTTATACCTGAAGGCACTGAGATACTGAGATGTTAAGTAACTTTTCCAAGTTCATGCAACTTGAAACTGCCAGGCCGGGATTTCAATCTGAGCTATTTGGCTTTTTTAATACATTGATCACATATCTGTGTTCTGCTTTGTTCTTGTGTGCATGTGTGTATGTGTATTACATAGTGAATTTCCAAATAGCTTTCAAATCTTTTGATGGCAATGCCAATATCTACTTACTTGAATTCTTTGAATTCAGTGATAATAACTAATGCTTATTAAGTACTTACTAGGTTCCCAGTCCTATGCTAGTATAGGTATTTCATTTATTCAGTTAACTCCAAATATATGGATGGAGGTCATTATTATTTTGCTTGTACAAATGGGGAATTTGAAGCTTTAGAAGGTTAAATAACTTGCTTAAAGTCACACAGGTAGTAGGTGGTACAGCTAGGATTTAAACTCACATGAGCACTAACCTCTTGACTATATTCCTTCACATGGAGTTGCTTTTATGAGTAAGCTCAATAAATGAAGAACTTACTGATTGACTGTAATCATGCATGAGACTGCAGGGGTGGAAACTCAGTCTCCTAATGCAGTCTAGCTTGCTGGCCATGTCCCATATCTCATATATTTTCCATCTTATGGGGAACCTCTGAGCAGGGCTACCATTGAGTGTTAGATTCAAAACTACATTGGAAGCTCAATCATCTGAACAAATCAGAGCTCAAAAGTGTTCAGGCATGTAGTGAGTTCAACTAATACAGTTCAAAGATTTTAAAAAAGGAACAATGAAGAGAAATTTTCAGTTTCAGCATGTCAGGACATAAAAGGTAAAGGAAATTGGCTTTAGGGAGTCATTTGAATAATGGGACAGTTCAAATAAAGGATGTTCAGATTACTGAATTTGCAGTGTTACTTAATCTACCAGAGAGAGAGAGGTGCACTTTAGAGCATTTGCTTCAGCACTAGGCACCCCTTCTCAAAATTCAAGTCAGCCATGCTCCCTTCTTCAGCTTGCTATACCTCATTTTCAGCCCTTGAAAAGTAAGGCATATTTTTAATCACTTTTCAGATGAGGAAACCTCTTGAGCTATTTTTTTAGTAACACGTTAACTTACACAACAGCCGAAAATACAGTCCCTCTCAGCTGATGTCCTTCTCCAAGTTGAGATCACATTGTCATCCTTCTTTCAACAGAAGCCCTAGAAATAGTAGCAGCAAGAATAATTGATGGTTTGCCTTTCAAGCCCCTCTCAAAGCCTTAGTATCCTGTTGGGTGATATGCTTGAAGTACAGTCCAGAGGCTTTACCCTACTTACTCAGGTCTATCAAGGACTGATTGAGAGAAGTGGGGGAAAGAGGTGCTCGGGCTTTTCTGATGTGGAAATCCAGGATTTGACTTATCCTTGCCAAATACTACTCCACTTACAGGGCATGGCATATATCATATTTAGGGTAACAGAAGAGAACATTTGACCAATCCTCTGTTGGAAGACTATGGACTATGTCAACTATGTAGATACTCTTGTAGCACACAATTATTTTCCAGAATGAAATCTCTAGTTCTCTTATGAATGCTCCAGCTGCAAGGTCTGAATTATTTACCTCTCTACTACCCACATCAGATGAAATGACTGAAACCTAGAATAAGAACAGACTGTGGAAGAGAAAAAAGAAGGAAAAAAGAAAAAATGTTCTAAAAGGAGCTGAAAAGCTGGAGGTTGGCTGGCCAGTGGGAAACATCCAATGAAAAAGGAATTGTCTTTTGATCTCAGCAATATTGGCTACATGGGGTCTCCTGAAAAACAGGTCATAGAACTCACCCTCATACACCAAGAAGCAAGAGGGGCTGGTTGAAGAGGAGCCACTTTCATTCCTTCGCGTCTGCCTTGCTTCCTATAGATTCTATGGCTTAGAAGACGAGAAAGGAAAGGAAAGGGAAGGAAAGGAAAGGGAAGGGAAGGGAAGGGAAGGAAAAGGGGAAAGGGAAGGGAAGGGAAGGGAAGGGAAGAGAAAGGGGAAAGGGGAAAGGGGAAAGGGAAATGGAAAGGAAAGAGAAAGGGAAAGAGAAAAGAAGGGAAGACATTGACCCTGGAATTTGCTCTGCACGAAGATAAAATGCATTTTCTACTTCTTCCATTTAAAGAGATTATTCAAAATTTGTTCTAAGATATTCAAAGTCCTTAAAGAAAAACATTCTACAGCTTCTCTTAATTATTTAGTTAGTACAGTGGGATTTTGAGTATAGCCTGACCTTTGATTTAGGAAAGCATGTTAATAGTCCTCTTAGATATGAAGGACTGTGCATAGTAAATGAAGAGGAATTGGAGAATTCTCTCTGAAGAACACAAGAGAAATAGGGTTGGGTCGTTTGGTCTTAAAAAAATGGTGAAGATATGGAAAAGGAAGATGAACAGCCTCACCTTTGCAATGTGTCAGCTGGCTGGCTCTAAGAGCAATAGGCAGCTATGGGGAAAATAATTGGTTAACTTTAGGAATAGTGATGTCTCCTGTTGTCCCACATACCATGAAGGAATTCTCTTTGTTATCACCAACCTTTTATTGAAAATTTGTTTTTTACACTGGCCTGTGTTAGAACACTGGGGTCAATAGGGTTAATTAGTATGAAGTGCTCACCCTTGGGATGGCACGAGAGTACCATTGTGGCTTCCACACATCACACCTACTTTGAGTCTAGCAAGATGCCAGCAGTATCACTTTGAGGGAAAGCAGCAGTCCTGCGTTTTCAGGGGCTGCCTAACAGTTAAATTCTCAGAAACCCAAGGCAACCTGGCAGGGACCATTGGGAGGCAGTGAGAACAGAGCTCAGGTCATATGTGAACTGACTCCATGAAGAGATGCAAGATAAACTCCCCTTTTCCTGGATATAAAGGCAGATGGGATAATGGAATAGGGGAGCAGTAGGCTAGATCCTGCTAATATGTGGCTTCGGACAAACCAGATGGCAGATAATTGAGTTATAATTCATCCAATAAGTGTTTATTGAGCACCTGTTACATGGCAGGCACTGTGCCAGGTGCTAGGGATATAAAATCCAATTACACAGACAGTATCCTCAAGAAGTGAACATCTAAAGAAGAAGACATGCACATGGGTCGACAATTACCCAACAGGTGAATAGAATGATGATTATAACACTGATGACAGCTATCACTTACTGGTGTTTACTGTGTGCTTGGCATCCAGCCAAGTGCCTTTCATGTTCTACAACATTTACCCTTCCCAATGACTCAGTGTAGAAAGTCTTTTTAGTAGCCCTATCTTACAGATGAAGAAACTGAGACTTAGAGGATCTAACTTTTTTTGATCCAAGCTCATAATGCTTATGGATTTCCCAATTAGAGTAGGAGACCTCATGGTCTAATCCCAGAGCTTGTACACTTCACAGGGTGCTGTGAGAGCCTGGTGGAGAAGCAGATGCATCGCTCAGTCATGAGGGCTTTAAAGCAAGAGAAGAGATATTTGATTTGATATTAAAATATGAGTAACTACTACATTAAAGATGTTCAGGGGTGGGAGTGGGGAAAGAACGGGTATGCAAGTTATAGGCAGAGGGAGTGACACATGTTGCTTCATGTGGATGTGAAACACCAAGCTATGCTGGCAGTGCTTTAGTTTGGCTAGAATATAGGGGTCAAAGGATGTGGGGTGGGAGGAGAAGAGGGAACCCGTGGTGCATGAGCCTAGAGAGATAAATGGGTTCTATTCATGGAGGGCTTGGTGTGCCAAGTCAAGGAGTTTGACATATAAAAGCTTGGAATCCATGGAAGCATATTAAGCAGAAGGATGATCTAATCAGATTGTGATGGTAGATGCCATTTAGCAACATTGAGAAGGATGTGAGTTAGTAGGGAAGGAAGAGTGAGGGAATCTATTTAAGAAGGTGATATTCCTGGGTTCCTGGGTGGCTCAGTCAGTTAAGTGCCTCACTTTTGATTTTGGTTCAGGTCATGATCTCACAATTTGTAGGACTGAGCCCTGCATTGAGCTTTGAGCTGACAGCACAGAGACTGCTTCTCTCTCTCCCTCTCTCTCTCTGCCCCTCCCCCACTCATGTCTCTCTCTCTCTCTCTCTCTCTCTCTCTCTCTCTCAAAAAAAAAATAAATAAACATTAAAAAAAAGAAGGTGATGCTCCTATTGGTTTGATCCACTTGGTTACACTCAAGAAATGAGACAGAAGGCAACTCAAGAGAAAGAAAATAGACCAAGAGGACAGTTGTTATAGAAAGTTATTTACAGAGAGCCCCAAGGTACATATGTGCCTTCATACCCTTTTTTACCACTCCCAGGACCAGATCAGCAAAGTCTTAGGATATTTTAAAGTTGGCTATCATCCTTGAAACACACCTTGGGACCTGACTTACCTAGCCTATCTCCTCATTGTTTCAACAGACCGAATCTGGAGTCCAGAGAAGAAAAATGAATGCAGGCACGTGAAGTGCAGAATTTTAAAGCTCATGTTCTGGGGTCATACTTCTTGTATTTAAATCCTATACTTACTCCTCACTATCTGTGTACTCATAGTTTTTTTAAACCTCCCTATGCTTCAGTTTTCTTACCTATAAAATGGGCTAATAATATTATAACAATAACACCTACTTCATAACATGGGGAAGAATTTCATAAATACAGAGCACTAGAATACTGCCTGGTGGATGGAAAAAGTTAGCAATTATTTTATTTTCCAGATAACTACAGGCCTGATTTCTGGGGGTTCTCCTTTTCTTGCCAAGCAGGAAAGTGGCTGTCTGAGTCTGAAGCCAAGGCATTTTGGCTTAAGGAAACATTTTCCAAGGGTTCTTCAAGCTCTCCAGCTCTCTTGCAGAGGCCTCCACACTCTTCCTGTAGAAGAACAGGAAGCTGTCCCTTGGCCCCAGTGTACTCAGTTTTCAGGATGACTTTTCACCACCGATGAATCCCAGGCTCCTGGACAAGCTTCACAGAGACTCATTTTTCTATGAAGTTTAACAGTCAGGCTAAATACAGATAATTCTGATTTTTTTTTAAAGGAAGGAAGATGGAAGCCTATATTCTAGACATGTCTTAAGCAATGGGAAATTATTGTTTGGGCCATGAAGTTCCCTGCTGCCTTCTTTGGCTAATAATTAAAATCAAAGAGCACCACTAATCTGAAGCATCCATCCCTCATCCACCATTCAGAAAGTCCTGGACTGAATGGGTCAAACAAAAAGATAAGTTTGAAACCAGGAAGGGGGGCACTTTTGAAGACTTGTCTGGTTATAGAGTCTCTAGGAACCCAGAAACCTGGAAAGGAAATCCCTCAGTGTGATTACATTTATCCATGGATACTTGAAGTTCATTGGGCCCAGTGTTTCTCTGCACCAATTACCAATCTTCTCAGGGGTATGTCCAAGGTGAAACTGTGGCTGGGGCATCCTAATCCTTAAAACTCCAGGTCTATCTCAAGCCTCCTCCAACTCATATTTGAGATCTCCAGCACTACTATGGACTACTATTTCACTAGAGGATTTTGACAGGGACAACTCAGCTCTGTACCTTCTTTCCCAAGATCTGGGTTCTATCAGAAATCACTGACATTATTTATCACTTACAAATAGTTAATGAAGTTTGAATTGACAAAACTTAGGGGAAAGAGTCACTGTTTCAGAGAAGTCAACTCACCTGAGAAGACAAGCCTCACTCTACAAGCAAAAGTAGCTGAGCCAAAATTAGAAGCTAAGCCTATACAGCGTGAGGCGAGAATGAACTTGAAATGCTGTCACTTCCATTATCTCTCCTTTTACATTATCTGTAATTTAAGCATCAGAATGAGAGGGGAAAAGCCCAGACATGGGCTGCCACATCTCAGATGTCTGTGCCAAAAACTTTTTTTTTTCACAGTTTTGTATGTTTATTGGCCATTCATGTTTCCCATTCTGAGAATTACATTGTTATATTGTTTTGCTCATTTTTATTTATTTTTTATTTTTTAATTTAACTCCAAGTTAGTTAACATATAGTGTAATAATGATTTCAGGAATAGAGTTTAGTGACTCATCACTTACATGTCACACACCCAGTGCTCATCAAAACAAGTGGCCTCCTTAATGCCCTTCAGCCATTCAGTCCATCCCCCAACCAACACCCCTCCAGCAGCCTTCAGTTTGTTCTCTGTATTTTAGTCTTTTATGGTTTATCTCCCTCTTTGTTCTTATCTTATTTTTCCTTCCCTTCCCCTATGTTCATCTACTTTGGATCTTAAATTTCACATATGAGTGAAATTACATGATAATTGCCTTTCTCTGACAGACTTATTTCACTTAGCATAATACACTCTAGTTCCATCCTCATTGTTGCAAATGGCAAGATTTCATTCTTTTTGATCGCCGAGTAATATTGCATTGTATTTATATACCACATCTTCTTTATCCATTCATCAGTCGATGGACATTTGGGCTCTTTCCATAATTTGGCTATTGTCTATAGTGCTGATATAAACATTAGGGTGCATGTGCCCTTTCGAAACAGCACTCCTGTATCCTTTGGATAAATACCTAGTAGTGCAATTGCTGGGTCATAGGGTAGTTCTATTTTTAATTTTTTGAGGAACCTCCATACTGTGCCAAAAACTTTGACAGCAACACACAATAGCTGAAGCTAACTAAGCAAAACTTGAGTCAGCAACAGACAAATGTCTGTTTTCTGTAGTGTTTAAGTTCCAGAACCCCCAAGGAACATTCAGTGTACCAAAGTGACTCTATATCCAAGCAGAAGATGCCTGAAACCCTTTGTAAATTACCCCAGCTGTGCACTACAGTTCATGCAAGTCTCAAATCAAGGATCTTCATATGCTCCATATTTCACCAGTTACCTTTAATATTGGCTTCCAGAACATGAATTAGCCTGGAAGCCAAAAAGGTCACTGCATATCACTAGCTAGAGCTTGTTTGACACTATCACCACACAATATGGACATGGGGCAGGGACATTCATTATTCATCTTGTGCCTGGAATTGGTTGTTCCATTTCTTTCACTGCCATAACTCTGCTTATTAATACATTCTTTCATCTCTAAGGCTCCCCAGCCCCTAACCTTTAACTGTAGCCCATGTCCAATTCCAGCTCTGAAAGTACTTTTAAATTTTATACAGCCATATCCACCTCTGTACTGCTTATCATGGAGAGGAGAAATGGTATAGGAATGAACATATCAACAAGCCCTAGGCAAGAATTTCCATTTCTGAATATCTCGTAGCCAGAACTTGTCCATCCGTATGGCCACTGTGGATTTACTCTACGTATTACTATGATCTATTCAAAGGACTGTGCTTCACAGCTCTCCCTCCATTTTCACTTTCCCTGAAATCCCAAGTCCACTGCCATCTCAGCAAGCGAGTGTACTGTAATTAGTGAGGCCAGAAGCCTCTCAAGAAGGCCTACATGATAGTTTTCAATATGCAAGAGAAGAGCATAAAGATGTAACAACTAGCATGGAATACTTGGAAATGACTTCCAAGTGAGTACATGTGTACACATCACTAGCCTCTACTGACAGCCAGACTGTGGACCTAAAATCAAACAAACAACAAAAATTCATCCTTAGCTGTCAGTCTGTGGTCTCCAATCAAACCAACTGCCTCATTTTAAAAATTAGTGTAAAAAGTTATGGAACTTTCCTGAAGTATTCTAGATGATTATTAGTGTATTGACTTTTTTCCAGCTTTATTGAGGTATAATTGACAAGTTAAAATTGTATATAGTTAAGGTGTACAATGTGATGTTTTCTTTACATACACATTATGAAAAGATTACCACAATCAAGCTAATTAACATACCCATCACCTCACAGAGTCACTGGTTTTTTAGTGAGGACAGTTAAGATTTACTCTCTTAGCAAATTTCGGGTATACAATATAGCTTTATTAACTGCAATTACAATGCTATGCATTAGCTCTCTGCTTCTGTGAGTTCAATTTCTTTTAGGTTCTGCATATAGGTGAGATTATACAGTATTTGTCTTCATTTGTCTGATTTATTTCACTTAGCACAATGTCCTCCAGTTTCATCCATATTATTGCAAATGACAGTTTCCTTCTTTTTTAAGGCTGAATAATATTCCATTGTATGTATGTGTATACACACACACACACACACACACACACACACACACACACAAATCACATCACATTATTTATCTGTCGACAGATACTTAGGTTGTTTCCACATCTTGACTATTGCAAATAATGCTGCAGTGAATTTAGAAATGCCGATATCTCTTTAAGACCTTGATTTCATTTCCTTTGTGTATATGCCCAGAAGTGGTAAACACATCAATTTATTTATTTATTTATTTATTTATTTATTTATTTATTTATTTACTTATCTATGTATGTATGTGTTTAATGTTTATTTTAATTTTTTAAATGTTTTTATTTTTTGAGAGAGAGAGAGACAGAACATGAATGGGGCAGGGGCAGAGAGAGAGGGAGACAGAGTCTGAAGTGGCCTTCAGGCTCTGAGCTGTCAGCACAGAGCCCAACGTGGGGCTCGAGCCCACAAACTGTGAGATCATGACCTGAGCTGAAGTCAGATGCTTAACCCACTAAGCCACCCAGGCACCCCATTGTTTATTTATTTTTGAGAGAGAGAGAGAGAGAGAATGGAGGAGGGGTAGAGAGAAAGGGGGACAGAAGATCCAAAGTGGGCTCTGTGCTGACAGCAGAGAGCCCAATGGAGGGCTTGAACTCACGGACTGTGAGATCATGACCTGAGCTGAAGTCAGACGCTTAACTGGATTTTAAATGTATGTGTGTATGTATGTATTTAATGTTTATTTATTTTTAACACACTGACTTTTAAAGTTATTTAAAAGCAGCATATAGGGCTGCCTGGGTGACTCAGTTGGTTAAGCATCCAACTCTTGATTTTGGCTCAAGTCATGATCTCATGGTTCCTGAGTTCAGTTCAAGAGGCCCACATCAGGGGTGCTGACAGTTCAGAGCCTGTTTGGGATTCTGTCTCTCCACCCCCCTCTCTCTCCCCCTTCCATGCTCATGAGCGCGCTCTCTCTCTCTCTCTCAAAATAAATAAATAAACAACAAAAAAATAAAAGCAGCATATAACATCTATGGAAATATACATCTTAAAAATGTATAACAACGGGGAGCCTGGGCAGCTCAGTTGGTTGGACGTGAAACTTCACCTCGGGTCATAATCTCCCAGTTCTTGAGTTTGAGCCACACGTTGGGCTCTGTGCTGACAGCTCAGAGCCTGGAACCTGCTTTAGATTCTGTGTCTCCCGCTCTCTCTGCCCCTCCCCTGCTCGCACTCTGTTTCTCTTTCAAAGATAAATAAACATTAAAAAAATTAAAGATGTATAACAACAATGTATAAAATAAGTAACAACTCTTCTTCATCCTCTCCCCCCACCTCATCTTCTCCCTTCTTGTTATGATAGTTATTCTTTCAATAAATATTTGTTGAGGGCCCAGGTTCTGGTGTAGGAGGACATCATAGTTCCTCTTGAGAAACTCAACAACCTAATTGTAAAGACATGACATAGCAATCCACTGTGATAGGAGCCTTACAAGAGTATAGATGAAGCTGTGAACAGTTTTGCACTCACATAGGGGAGTCAGTGGGAGAAGCACATGTTCTGTATCTACAAATGTAAGGCAATCATTACCAGATAGTTAAGGGCATTCCAGGAAGAGAGAATGGTAGAAAGAAAGATATGGAGACCGGAAAGAGGAAGGTATATATTAGTTAGGGTATAAAGCTAAGCCACTGTAATAAAAGAAACTGATATATAGAGTGACTCAAACAAGATAGCAGTGTATTTATTTCTCTGTTCAGATGTAGGCGAGCAGTCTGGAGCCAGTAGACAGCTCTGTTCCTTGAGGTCAGCAGAGTTTCAGATTCCTTTTTTCTTTGTTTGCCATTTGTCAGTGATCACCAACAGTAGGGCTATGTTCCAGTCCATAGGAAAAGAGGAAGAGAAGTGGAACATAAGCAATTTCCTCTTTATACAACATGACCAAGAAGCTGTGCATATAACTTCCACTCACATCCCATTTGTTGAACTTAATAACGTCAAGTTTCAAGGAAGCCTGGGAAATGTAGTTTCTAACTGGGCCGCCACAGCCAGCTAAAACTCAGGGGATTTTATTATGGAAAAATGGAAGGGAGCATGTATAGCAATGAACAGTTATTAGCATCTGCTTCAGTATTTGAGGAATCCTTTGTAACTCCTGCCTGATGTATGGAGGAATTGCAGGAAATGAAGTTTTCTTGAATATCTGATCGTTGGTATGGAAAATACAGTCTGTAATCCAAGCAAAGGGAACCAAATATGCAGTATAGGGTTGTACAACTTAAAAATGTGTACAACAATTTATTAGTATTATTGTTTGGTCAGTATTGTATAAACTTCTGATGCAATGACTTCATGGCATCCAAGAAATCTTCATGCTGGGAACCCATCCAGTATTATATTTTAAATACAGTTGGCATAGAGAGATTATCAGCTCTTTGTTCTTGTATTATATTCTATCAAAGTAATTGTTCATAAAAGAGATCAGGTTAGAATGGTTTATGTGAATTCCTGTGAAGTAAAGGGAAGCTCCATCAAAAATAAACAAAGGATTCATTATACGATGTGCTTCATGATGTGTAGTGGTTATTAATAGAAAGCAAAATATCTTATTAATTATAATACACAAATTCTGTGTTCCTATTTAATCATCAATTGAGTCAAATTGGGCTGGGATAACTACATTATGAAGTTGTAGGTGAGAAAGCCAAAAGCAAGAGGAGGTAATGAGGAGGATGAAATGTGAAACATACAATATGTGTGCTATGTAAGGTAATTTTCTGTTTTCCTGCAGCAAACATAGATCTTATGCCATATGCATTCAAGTTTAAGGTAATTTTTTAAACCCAGAAAATCCAACTCTTCAAAAACCCAAAATTATGGTCCACAAAGGCAAGCCATCACTTGGGAGGTCTCCACATTTCTCTTATTTGATAAGAGTATGACTTCTGGAGTTTCTCTAGTAATTGGATGGTATATTCTTGTAAATGAGACAACAACTAAGAAAATCAGATTGATGCTGATGGTGATCACTGTGCAGGTGTATCTCCACAGTCAGAGTAACAGCCCTCTTGGTAGCCAAAGACATTTTCTGGACATCATGATGCTCAGGACTGATGTGTGAACTTTCCTACCCCTCTTCCTCCTGTTAAATTAGGACCTACTGGAACATTAGTTAGCAGGTGACAGTCGGGAAGTACTGGTGACAGATTTTTAGCTTTATATCCACAAGACCAGCTGCTCCATGGTGACCCTGCTTTGGCAAGCTCCACTGGCAGCTGGTTAAATGCGTTGCTCTTGGCAAGTACCCACCAGCTGTTCCCACCTGTGGTCATATGTGGGATCTGTCACTTATGCTTATTAGATCTGTAAATCCGAGAGATAATCCGACCTGTTACAAAGAGCCTCATGCATGGTATATGAGCACCAAATTTAGTGAATCTCTTTTTAATATGTGATTATTTTGCACACAGCTTTTTGTTCTTTTTCCCTCATACCCACACAACCACCCGGTGCTTGATCAAGAAAATAATTAATTGGGAAGTCATTCTGCTGTAGGGTAACAAATACATAAGAACTTGAACTACCACCAGGGGTGCGTCCCAGCTCAAACCCATTAATTCAAGAACCCATTACTTTCACTCCCTCCCTTCTTACCTTCTCCTTTTGTATGGCATTTTAAACTATATAATTTGCCATCTGAAAGAGTTACGTAAGGCACAGAACATGAAATACTCCAAGAAGTCACACCATTAATTAGACTCTGACATCATAGGACCATAAAAATTAGAAGAATAGAGGCTCTGCAGCATGAAGTCATTTTTTTGTCCATTTTTCCCCTCTCTGCCTTCTGCCCAAATGGGATTATTTCCTGTTGTATTTACTAGTTCTTTGTCCACTTAAGCAGGAAATAGATTAAATATGGCGCTTTCTCAGTGGTCCATCCAGTGTTATCAAAAAGGTCCCAAAGTAATTGACACTACCTCCCTTGAACCTGTGTGATGAATCCTTACTCAGTGGCCTTTTTGCTATAAATACAGTACCCGTCCCGGCTGACATGCTTGTATTATTGGACAGACTTTAATCTCAGCATTATACAGACCCACATTTTTCCTCCGCCAAACACTATTTGCAGTTCTGTCCCAGATGTAACAACCTAATCAAAACAGAATTTCATAGAGCACTACACAGAGGATTGGTTTCTAGGGGACTGTGCAACAGGTATCTCTATGTTTACTGCCTTCTTTTATGAAACTTGATACAATGCAATTGGCAGATTGCACATTGAACACTGGGACTCGACTCACAAGAAATGAATTGTAAATAATAAGGTTTAGCAGCAGCCAAAAACATTTTCAAGTACTCATAATGCCAGCATTCTCAACTATAACACCATTGATGTCAAATTAACACAGCACATTTCTACCTTCTCTACATTGTCTTTCTCAGGAACTCATATTATCAACTGAATTGCATCCTTGACAATGGATGCTGCCATGTTTAGAGCAGAAAAGAGAAAACTTTCAATGACTGACAGAAACAGGAAAGCCTTTCAGAGCACTCTGTCAAAAAATGGTCAAAGCACACAAAAATCAGTTAGAAACGACAGAAATCATCGAAGTTTTGAGTGAAGGAGTTTTTAGAAACTACCTACTTAGAAGACATGCACTTGGAATCTGCTTTAAAATTAGAAAAACAGTGTTACCTACAAGTTAAAAAAAAAAAAAAGTGCCCAGATTTAAATCCTTGGCTGTTACCCAATAGTGGTATGAATACAGATAAATATCCTGATGCTTTTTGGCCTCATCATCCTCATTTTCAAATTGGGGTTTGCAAGATCTATGTTCAATCCATACCTTTTCAGGTGGCTTTTAAAATAATCTGATTAAATATTTAACCAAAATAATTTTTTAAATAATAAAAAGCTAACTAAATGTAAGGTATTATTAATGTTCTTTCCAGTATCAGCATCTAATCCAAGTTCTTCAGTTAAAAAGAATTTTTTAATGTTTATTTATTTTTGAGAGAGAGAGATAGAGACAGACAGACAGACAGAGGACAAGTGGGGAAGGGCCAGAGAGAGGGAGACACAGAATCTAAAGCAGGCTCTGGGCTTTCAGTACAGAGCCTGATGCTGGGCCTGAACCCATGTACTGTGAGATCATGACCTGAGCCAAAGTCAGATGCTTAACCTACTGAGCCACCCAGGCACCCCAAGTTCTTCATTTTATAAATGCGGAAACTGAGGCTCAAAGATACTAGAAAACTCATTCAGGGGAACAGATGGTACACATTAAAGCTAAGCCAAAAATCAAAGTCTGTCATTGCCCACTGGATACACTTCCCTTTACTTAACAGAGATTCAAAACAGATTCACAAAATTCAAATTTTCTTGGGGTTAAGTGTGAGGCAAAAGTGTGATATATGCTTCCAAGAAAAAAAATCCAGCCTTGCTCATGCACCCTGCTGCCTCCACCATTTTAACACTTCTATAATATATTATACTTGCAAACTGGGATATAACAATTAGTTAATTGAATCTTTGTAGCAGATGGTGGAAGTTTATGAATTGAATCAATTAATGAATAAATAAAAATAAACTGTTGCTCTCATTAGTGTCCCTAAAAAATTTGTAAATAGCATACATTTATTTTCATAGTTCACAGATGGAGATTTTGAGGCCCATAGAGGTTCCATTTGCTTCTGAGTAGGTGAGTAATAGACATTCAATCTGAAACGAAATTTCAACAGGCTATCATTAGTCCTTTTTTCTTTCCTA
This sequence comes from Panthera onca, assembly GCF_046562875.1. NCBI lineage: Eukaryota > Metazoa > Chordata > Mammalia > Carnivora > Felidae > Panthera > Panthera onca. Next base: position 55,833,214 of record NC_138341.1, read on the forward strand.
TCCAGAACACAGCTTAGTAGAGGCTATTTGCAGTCCTTTCTTCCTGTCTCCTTATCTACCATTTCGTAATCCAATCTGGCCTTGGCTAGGACACCTAGTTGCACAAGCTACAAGCAGCCTGGATAGCAGTCAAGCCTTTGTCCTTCTTCTGAAAGGTCTCACATCCAGAGGGCCAGAGACAAAGGGAGACTAGAAGCCTTGGAACAAGTGTCTGAGAGGGGGCAATGGAATCTTCCATCACATAAAGCACTAGTAATAGTCAAGATGCTCCCATTTCTGGTAGAGTTTCTATACAGAAAAAAAAAAAAAAAAAAAAAAGGAAGGAGATTGTTGAGCTGTTCATGGCTTAGAATTTCTAACAATCCTATCATCTATCTGCAGGGTCTTTGCTTCTATCCAGGAGTAGCCCTGCAAACACCCCCATAGCCATGCCTGTCCCTTAGGCCACTTTGGTGGTACCGATGATGAATCAGAACCTCCAAAACATTTTGTAAGGCAGTCTTGTGCTATGCAGCATTTCATTGATGGTTAGCACCACATTAAAATGTCATTTCAGGCAATTAATATTTTATTTATAAACACTTATAAATATTTATTATAAATGACTATTTAAATAGCAGCTCATGAGAAAACAAATCTATTACGTTTGTATTAAAACATCTTCAGATGCTTAATTATAGGAATATTTAGACAAACCATTAAAAATTTATGCCAACTTTCTTGAGAAGTCTGGGACAAACCCAGTTAGACTTCCCCATTTAGCTGAGAGGGCAAATTTGATAGGGTGACACAGAAACAAGGGAGAAAAGCCATTTCCAGTTCCCCTTTCTAGTAGTTGGACAGATTCTGCCTTTATGCCAGGGAAGCCAAAGAGCATCTTTTCTTTTAAGAAACATTTTTTCTTAAAAATTGCCAGAAAAAGATGGACTCATTCCAAACAAATGTCCCAGGCATACTTGGAATCAAAATATGTTACGTGTTTAAATGTATCTGCTTAAACATCTTCAGCTTCTTCAGCTATTTTTAATCAGTTCCCAAACATGCAATTGGCAGTCCTATTTTTCAACCAGAAAGAAAAATGGTTATTGCCTGCATTGATCTGTTGTAGACTACATCACCTTACCCTACTCACTTCTGAAAATATAATTAAAACATTCTATTTTGATACCAGTGGCTCACTGAAGTATAAGAATCTAGGTGAACATTTTCCTTTTCTAATGGGTCTTAAGTTTAGGATGAAAACAAAGTAAATGAGACTGAATCCCCTTAACTGGCTGTAACTGATTTATTTCTGTTGCAATGCATTGTAATTTCCATACATCATGTATTTTCGCTTCAATTACTACACTGTTTGGACGTTACTTAGCTGTATTCATGTATTTGCATTATAGCTATTGCAAAAACACCCTATAAGACTTGCATACATTTGGAGCTTTAAAAGTACAATGCGTGATTTGATAGGAAAGTTGCAGTTCCTCCATATATTTCCAAGAATTGCTCTTTGGAACATTCTGTTGTTGTCACAACATGTCTCTCAGTTGTGCTTAATTTAATTGCTCTTGGCTTTTGGTATGAAACCAGTTCACTCTAATACATTACCAAGTGGTTTGAAATAGCATCGTAATCCATGAGGGTCATCTTATGAATTTTAAGACCATCCAACCCTCTTTAGCTGCTTTTAATGATCTGAAATTTATTTTTGAAAACAGGCATTATTATTTGTAGTGGAGAATATCACATAACATAAAAAATATGGACTAGATATTTTGCGTAATCAAATCAAAATAGAGATGGGAAAGCATTGTGGAATAGAAATGAGAAATCTGGAAAGACATACTGGATGGCAATATCTGATGGGCACCGCTTTGAAATAAAATCCTAATAACCTGAGGAAATCATTTTAAAGACCTTCAGAAAAACTCAGACATATTAGAACAGCTAGTTCTTTGCCTGGCATTTTTTTTTTCCCCATAGCCACAGTAAACAACCTTGAGTGCACTTAAAATGTTGACAACACTGTTTTGAAATATTGGCCATAAGGTCATATGCCATAGTGAATTGTCCACTGGAAGTGAACAGTGTGATACTATGAAAAACCATGACTTTTACATGTCTAATTTCAACGAGCTGCTTGTAACCTGGTTACAAACACAAATGTGAATGACTTGTTTAGTTTTCTTTCTTTCTTATTCCAGCCAAACCATGATCCAGTATTGTTGTGTTTTACTCCAGTAACATTCTCAAAGCAATGAGACCTATCAACCTATTCTAAAAACATCCAGCCAGTATTCCATGAAGATTGTGATGTTTTGTTTATTTGTTTGGAGTCTGCTCTTTCCTTCCAGAAGCAGTGGCTATTTTTAGAATTCAACTTTTTATTCTTCCTTTAATCACACCCAGAATGCAATGCTTGTAAACTGTACCAATGTGTCACCTATCCTCTATTTATTACATCTTATGCTTTAAATATCACCTCTGACAAACAAAAGAAAAGCAAATGTCCCTAAATTTCCTGAAGGGCTGAAACATCAAGCCCGGATTATTATTGTTTACGTCTCAGCTTTAGCAGCTCCAGTGTCTCCATGGTCTGCTGTGTGCCGTGCTGGCAATGATGGATGGCCATTACGGCAGCTTATTGGAAATGGCTTGATTTATAACCTGTTCTCCTGCCTCAGTCTAATGGCTTCATTTCTTTCCTCCAGTGCGTGATGCCACAGCCAAGGTCATTGCGCCAATGGCCTTTTGTTGTTAGTCTGCTGATGACCAGTGTGCCCAGGAGTCAGCATGGGGAGGGGTGATGGGGGTTGCGGGGGGGAGCAGGGAGGGGGGAGCAAAGGGGTGGGGAAGCTCCAACCTTTACATTTTAATTTTTTTTTCATCTCAGTCCCTGATAACTGCAGTAGAACAGTAGATTAAATGCTGTCTTCTATTTGCTTCCCGTGCTTGCCAGACAAGGAGCTGCTTTATGATCCTCAGTGGGGAAGTCTATTACTCACCTCTACTTTAAATGACCAACATCAAATATATACAGCTCCCATTAAAGCTGAGATCAATAAAAATGCCATTAAGATAGTAAAAGTTGCTGATATTAGTGAAGCCCCCAAACAAAATATTTGATTTTCTTTCAGGTTGTTAGTGAGATGGAATACGAACATATAAGTGAAAGGAGAACTGGCCATGCCTATGGTCAATAATTTATCTCAGAGATTCATTCAGCCTCTCACCCAATATTTCCCTCCTGTCTATTGATTCCTCATCATTATTTGTCATAAGCTGTCCTAACTCAAGGAGAAAATATGCCCTGCTGGTCCAAGGGGAGTCATACCTGGAGAAATAGAAAGGAATTTCATTAAAAGCAAGAAAGAACTGCTGTGGCTTTGAGAAACTCCGAAAGCAAGTTGCCAAGACTTTTGTTAGAGACTTAAAGCAAGTGATAAGAAGCTCAGTAGCATTGCACATGGACATCATGAAACCTGGACTGAGGGTGTTCTGATTGTGGCTCAAGAAAAATCAAAGGCCTTTTGGGGTGAGATTTTAGCTTTCAAAAACTGCGCACGAACACATACACGAATACGTGTATGTGTGTGCATGCGTGTATGCTTTTCCCTTCATATTTTCCCTTTCACTAGAATGTTCCATGTTCATTTTCCCAGTTCAACTTCTATGGGTGCTGGAGGGAAGTCAACAGTTTTAGAGATACATTAGTAAAGAGTATACAGGGTTATGCCATTAGGTCCAACTGAAACCCCAAAGGTAAAAGCATAACTTTGGAAATAGGATTAATTTCTTAAAACATGACTATTTGTTTAAGGGAAATTTTAAATAAGTGGACCCTATTTTATTTTAATGGGATACATGTTTTATGTGGCATTCAGTGGTAATCTTTGAAATTGGTTTTGCCACAATTGGTTTTGCAAGCCACTCATAGTGGCACCTTCAGGATTCACCCATAGCTCTGCCAGATTTTGTAGCTAATTGTAAGTTGAATATTTAAAATCAACTAGAAGAGCCTGATCAACTCACCTACACTCAACAACAGGATGCTCCAAAGACTATTTGGAGTTAATGGAGGTAATTTTGAGAAGAACACTTTTATTTTGAGATCCTATAAAGAGGATTTTTCTTTGGATCATCCTTAAAAATGAACAAAATAGAGGGCCACATGTTGGTAGTTCTAGAAGTATCTTCCTTTCATTTCCTTGAAAATGAAAGAAAAAATATCAGTACCCATAACTCCAAATGTCAAAGCCCACAGTATGCCTACATACGTGGAGTGCTATTAGGGAGATGAAAATTATAACTTACCTAGATATTTGCTAACATCTACATTTGATTTTGTTATGTTAGTTAATAAATGAGAAATTATATGTAATACCTATTCTTTTCAGTGATTTAACTTGCAGTCCATGAGGTTATATCTTTAAATTTATGGCTTCAGAAATAGTTTGAATAAGCCTCTGGAATCTCCCTTTCAGTTCTTGAGCAAAGCTTACTTCTGAAGTAAAAGTAAACATGGACTCCTTTGAATTCATATCATCAGGAAATGGGGCTATCTCAGGGGAAAAAGAGGAAAGACTCAGGCAACATATACAGAACCAGTTTCACCAATCTCAGTAAACTAATGAGTTGTTAATTATCCATTTACCAGTTAGTTAGACGGTATTTACCTCAATTTAGTCAGTGACAAACATTAGTGATTTCTCAGTTTAGTCATATTGTCCATGTGACTCTATTGGGTAGTAAACAATTATCAAGCACCCACTCCAGGCCAGAAGAACTGACCATCTATATGAGGAAAGCTATATGTCTAGACCTCATTTAATATGCCATTTAGTTCCTAGCACAAATCTGTGTCCATCATGATAGTGTACAGATAGGAAGACCAGTTAGAAGATGAATGCCATTTTGTTTCCAAAGTTTGTATAAGAAAGGGAATATAAAAGAGGGAGATAGGAAAGAAGGGAAGAGGGAAAGAAGAAACAAGGTAAAGACAAAAGAAAGGAGGAAGGGAGGGAGGCAAGGAAGGAAGGGAGGAAGAGAGGGAGAAGGGTTCTCATACATGAAACTTCCAGTTGGCCTTATATTACTCCTGTGATGGCTTTTACTCCTCTGTTACAAGAGTACCCCTTGTACCTATAATTCTACTCCCTTTGCCTCAGCTATAATCAGCAAACACTTGGTCTACACAGTGGCTGTTGTTTCTGTCATGATTGCTGGGTGGTGCACTAGAAATAGTTATTTCCCAGCTGTTGGGAAAGTTGTCCACTGACAGCTCTCTACCAGTAACTCTTTTTTGGAACTACCTCTGCTGAAGGTCAGAGCCAACTGATTAAGGCGCATCTCTTCCAGGGGGCTTTCATTCAATGGCTATGGAGGAGTAGGGTGGGCAGTACCATATGAAGGCAGGCTCCAGATCCCAAGTTTATTCTGATCCCTACTAAACTTCCTGTACAGTCTTCATAATCATAGAATGTGTTTCCAGAGAACACAGCCCACAGAACTTCCTGAACAAAGCTCTGCACTCAAGCCACACATTCTCCATAGACATCAAGAAGGAGCCAGAGAGAAAGTCAATAGTCTCTGCTCTAGGGTTTGGTCTGCTTCTGTGACGTTATCACTGCAGCTAAAGACTTTGCTTTCCTAAAGAATCTTAGGTGGCTTGACTACTTGAAATTTTTTTGTTTTGTTTTTTGATACTGTTTTTTTAACCATCTTAACTATTTTTAAGTGAATAGTTCAGTAGCCTTAAGTATGTTCATATTGTTGTGCAACAGATCTCTAGAACTTTCTCATCTTGCATATCTGAAGCTCTATACCCATTAAACAACTCCCCATTCCCTCCTTCCCCCAGCCCCTGATAACTACCATTCTACTTTCTATCTCAAAGAATTTGACAACTCTAAGTACTTTATATAAGAGGAATCAAACAGAATTTTTGTGTGTGCTTGGCTTATTTCACTTAGCATAATGTCCACAAAGTTCATTCATGTTGTAAGATGTGACAAAATTTCCTTCCTTTTTAAGGCTGAATAATATTCTATTTTATGTATATGCCACATTTTTTTTTTTTTATCCAGTCATCCATCGATGGATAGTTGGTTGCTTCTACTTCTTAGCTATTGTGAATAATGAAAAATATCTCTTTCAGACCCTGCTTCCAATTCTTTTGCTGGATCCTATGGTTGTTCTATTTTTAATTTTTTGCAGAAGAGTCATACTGTTTTCCATAGTGTCTCTACCGATTTAGTTTCCACCAAAAGTGCACAGGGTTCCAGTTTCTCCATATCCTTACCAACTCTTATTTTCTGGGTTCTTTTTGGTTTTGTTTTGAATAGTAGCCATCCAAATGGGTGTGAGGTGATATTATAGTGTAGTTTTGATTTGCATTTCTGAAATGATTAGTGATGTTGAACATCTTTTAATGTACTTTTTGGTCATTTATATATCTTCTTTGGAGAAATGTCTATCCAAATCTTTGCTAATCAGGTTATTTGCTACTTTGTTGTTGAGTAGTAGGAATTCTTTATATATTCTAGATATCAACCCCTGATTAGACATATGATTTGCAACTATTTTCACCCATTCCATAGGTTGTCTTTTTACTCTATTGATGGTGTCCTTTGATGAACAGAAATTTTGAAGTTTAATATAGTTGTACTTGTTGACTTTTGCTTTTATTGCTTGTGCTTTTCAAATCATTGTTACACCAATTGCCATGAAGTTTTTCTCCTATGTTTTCTTCTAAGAGTTTTAGTTTTCAATTTTATGTTTAGGTCTTTAATCCATTTGGGGTTAGTATTTTGTATGTGGTATAAGATAATGGCCTAACTTGATTCTTTTGCATGTGGATATCTAGTTTTCCCAATGTCATTTGTTTTTCAACAAATGTTTAACTCATGTTAACATAACTGTGAACAACCCAAACCCTAACCCTAACTCTAACCCTAACGCTTTCTACCACTTGGCTCTCTCCTTCCTAGAAAAAAATCTCTCTCCCACTGAAGACTGTCTCCTAAATTACATTAGTCTGGATTGCCAGATTTCTCTGAAATTGGCTGAGTCTGCAAGTAAATGTCTTCAGTGATACCTTAAATTTGCTTTGTATAAAGAGAAAATAGATAGGTGGCCATAATTAGTGGATCAGTGAAAATTTTTTCAGTAAAACTCAAATGTGTAAGACATGTCACATTTCTTTTCCTTTCCCCTAAATTACTGAATGTCTAGTGATGCTTCGTCCTGAAGGATTACTGGCAAATTCAAAGTCAGGATTATGTAGGATGGGGAATTATGCACCTCTTGAATCCTGGAAGCTAATATGGGGCCCAGAACATGGGTAAAAGACTGTATTGTCTTCTGCCCAACATGGTAGCCACAGTATCCTCCCTGTCTAAGCACACTAAGCCCTTGAAGGCAAGGGCCTCTGCTGATTTTATGCCGAACTTGTCCATGGGGCCATCTATTGATTTTGAACATAAACAATCGTAGTTGCTACTTACAGAGGGTTTACTATGAACCAGGCATTGTTCTAAGTATCTTTTATGAATTAATTCATTCTATCCTCACATGTACTGGATGAGATTATTTTATTATCATTATTATTATTGCTATTTTATAGACAAGAAGACTGAGACACAGAGAACAAGGCCCAATAGCTCCATAGTGGTGGATTGGTATTTTAACCAAGACTTTAATGGTATCAGAGTCCATGCTGTTGATCACAGCACTAATTTCCTTTGCTAAAGCACTTCATTTCCTTCCAAGCAGGAAAGTCTAGAGACCCTGCCACCTGACGGTGGTACCACTAGAGAAATGTGGTGTTTAGATTGCATTTCTCACAGAAAATGTCTGCTTCTCAACCTGGGCCAATATGCAGACAGGATCTTCTCCATTTTGCTCTCTTGATCTTCAGCTCCCTCTTTCTTATGCATAAGCAGCTCAGGCTTGGTAGAACACCAAAGATGGGTAGGGAATTTCCTTAAGGCAACTTCTGCTCTCTGCTGGCAACCCAAATGCTCCCAAGTCAGCTGAGCATAAAGACCTGATTACCTGCTTAAAATGGGAATGAAGAAACGTATACAGGGACAGGACTTACACTGTCAGCCTCGTGCATTTTCCTGCCAGCTCATTATAAATCCTTCCCACTGAGGGCTTTTGCCGACATCCCGTCAGATCTGGGACCGACCCCTTATGTTTATTTATGCATTAAAGACAACATATAATTCTTCCCAGTCACAGATTTCTTGAAGTATTACACAGAATAGGCAGCACTGGAGTTTTCCCACGATTTGTAAATCACTAATGGGAGAATGGTTCTGCCTGGATCAGGTTAGAGTGAAGTTTCCTTTCCCACAGTGAGGCTAGATCCTGCCATGTGTCACCAAGACACTGGTCTTTAGAGTACAGTGCCTCACCTGCTGAGCCTGCCACATGTTTTTGGTGGGCTCTTGTGAAAAACAAGTGTATGTGGACTGAAAGTAAGTAGCAGTGAGGCCCCAAACAACACCATAGAGTCAAGGGATGAATGTGTGCAGGGTTGAGAAATAGGGTTGTTGAGGCCAAAACAAGCTTGGTCTGTTTTCCCAGTTTCTTTTTCTACATCCCTCTTCATTAATCACCCACACATTCATCAAACTGATTAAAAATACCTCCAGAAAATTGGAACCAAATTCTTAAACTCTAAAGGGTTAACCTAACAGTTATTAAATAAGCATAAATGTGTTTCAAGCAAGTCCCTGGTCAGAGTTTGGTTGACTAGGGGGATTTCAACAAAATTGTTCAGCTTTGCAGTTGAAGCTGTCACTTTATACATGGGATAAGAAGAATTTTAAAGGCAAATGCAGGCATGGATCTGTGATCTGAAGGGTTTTTATAAGTGTCTACTTGCCAGCTTATCAATGACAATGACATATCCTGCCAGTTTATGGTAAAGACAAACTTGATGAGGTAATGCACACTTTTCATTAATGAGCCTTTAATGAATAAAGCATTGGCAATGGCAGGCTGGTGGGGTTTGAAATATGGTTTGAAATAACAATCCAAACTGTTTACTGAGCTGGGATTATGAGAATTAGACATAGCATATTTCTGGAGAATAAATGCAATACCACTGATGCAATTACCCAGAAAAATGAAGCTTAACAAAAGTCTGTTTTGAGAGGCACAGAATCGCCAAGAGCCAGTAATCTATCTGATAAAATTCACAAAATCCTGAACCAAGAACAGGTGACTGCCATCATTTTGGATTCAATACCTGGGTGTACTTTCCCCTTTACCTAGAGCTCTGTACAGTTGAGAAGTAAGGTAGTATTTGATAGCTCCTTCTAAAGCCAAAACCCCTTGCCTTTTTACATACTGATACTGGCTGGTGAGTTTCAGCTACTACTTTTATGTTCTTTCTGGTTGGCAAATGAATGAAAGGCTCTGTCGGAGAATAATGTGTTCAAATGCCAACCGCTTGATCCTTACAGCACTTGTAGCATAAAAAGCATTTGAAGACTTAGGAAGTGAATCATCAAGCATTAAACAGGGTAGGTAAACCTAGTTCAGTGACCTCAGTAAACATAGGATGACAGCAAAGCCATCCCCCCTCACTCAGGTTGTTTAACATGTTCTGTGGGTGTGACAAAGTTACACTTCCCCTATTCCTGGGTGAATGCAGGGTTAGAGAGGTTTCACAGTCTCTAGCCTCTCAGAAGGAGGTATAGGTGTGCGTGGCTGATGTTAAATCTTTCAGTAGTCTTGACCCTGAGAATGTGAAATCTTCTACTTGCCCATGAGCAGCAAGAGACTGTGAGGCTGCCAGAATTATCTTAAGACATTTAACAGTTTACCTATAGATAAATCAATGAACTATAAATCAATAAACTATAATATATATATACACACATATACATATATCTGTATATAGGTATATATATACACACATACATGTTAAAATATATAAATATAAAACATATATACATATATATAATATATATTATTTGTTAAACATAAATAATTTGCACTCTAAATTTATTCCCTGTTTATACACTGTCAGGATGCTGCTTTGAGGAACAAACTGCCACTCGGTCTGTGACAGCCCAACAAGGGCAGTGCTAGGGATGTTGAGCAATGTTCCGAGGCTACATTCCACAGGAGAGCTGACTTTAGAAAGGAATGCTGCAGGAAGCAGCAGCTGTGGCAGCAGGACTATAACCTATCCATTCTGTCCTCTGGGTGCCTCGCAAGGAAGAGAGAGTACCTCTTTCTCTAGGCCTCGGCTTAACTGGCCTATTTCATGGCTGGACAAACATAGGCTCCTCGGCCTCTTTTATATCCTTGACTGAACTGTAAATGTCCAACAGTGTGACATAAAGCGGATTTAGAACACTGCTGCCGGTGCAGTGCTGAAAAAGGGGATTGCCTATCAGACGGGTGGCCTCAGCTCCTGAGGAGACCAGACAGAGAGGGAGCAGCACGTCTCCCAGGGCCTGGAGAGTGCTGCTGCTGACAGGGCATTTCCAGGAATCCGCTGTCTCCCAGACTTCATTCCAGCCCTTGGTGAGGTTTAATGTCAAGCCGTGAGGATAGTCTGGTCAGTGGGCATTGCTACCAAGAGGGGCATTTCTGTGGAGCTGATGTTCCCCAAATATCCTTTCTATTTCTTGACAAAGCCCAAAGTCCTGCAAATCTCCTCAGGTCCAGAGAATGCTACTATTAAAAAAAAATTCTTTAATGCTTATTTATTTTTTGAGAGAGAGAGAGAGAGAGAGAGACACCAAGTAGGGGAGGGGCAGAGAGAGAGGGAGACACAGGCTCTGAGCTGTCAGCACAGAGCCCGATGCAGGGCTAGAACCCACAAACTGTGAGATCATGACCTGAGCTGAAGCTGGACACTTAACCAACTGAGCCACCCAGGCACCCCCAGAGAATGCTACTATTAAGGGAGGAATGTGTGTGGAGCTGCTGCCTGCCAGCTATTGTTGAGGCCAAAAGTCAAGCATCTGTAAGTCTGCAGAGACTGAAGGTCTCCAAGCAGGGTGCTGCTATTGTGTGGTGCATTTCTGTGATGCCACTGTGTTCCAGATGTCCTGCTTCACCCTTAGTGGAAACAAAGTCCAGTAAATCTCCTCATTTCCAGAGATTGTTGCCATGGTGGGCTGTGTTTCTATGGAGACACTGCCTTCTATGGTCCTTCTCAGTCTTTCATGGGGTTTATAGTACAACAGGTCTCAGATTCAGAAAACTCTGATCCTGAGGGATAGATTTATGTGAGTTCTGCTTCCAAATCATCCTTCCAAATCTTTGTTAGGCCTAAAGTCAAGCACCATGTCTTTTCAGGCTGGGAGAGCCTTGATACTGAAGAGGAGATTTCTCAGAAGTTGCTGCCCATAAGGTGCCCTTCCAGCCCTTGGGGAATGAGGGGATGGGGCTGAAGACAAGCAAGACATTTCCTCAGATTCAGAGAGTACGTGTAAGGAATGGAGTGATTCCAAAGAGTAGCTGCTTACCAGACGCCTTTCCCAGCCATTGAGGGAGGCTGAACACTAGCAACAAATCTCAGTGTCACAGATCTTTCCTGAAGAGTGGAAGACATCTGGGGAGAAGCTGCCTCCCAGGCCTGAAGAAACCCTGAAGACAGCAACAGGTCTCTTCAGCTTCCGTGAGTGCTATTGCCGAGGGAAGCATGTTTGAGAGCAGTGTTGGCAGCTGGTCTCCACCAAGAGGCCTAGCTTCTCTCGGCAAAGCCAAGAAAACCAGCCAGGGCCAAGGTTCCAAAGATCTCAGTAAGAGCATCCCCTATCCCAACCCTTGCTACCAAACCTGTGAAGTTTACCATTTCTCCTGCCTGGCAAAGATCCATTTCTAAGGTCTCTAATTGTGAAGAGGTGATCCACAGGAAAAATTGCCCAATAGCCATAAAGCCTAGCATTGTTTGGTAGAGTAATTACAGAGATTGTCATAGAAAATGGTAGTCTGAATGAATCCAACCAAAGAAACCCTGAGGTAACTGAGAGTGGTGATAGAAATAATATCAGCTACTCAAGTGCACCAACCAACATGCCTGATTTTGAAAACTCTTTGGGAGTCTGAGAAGGATCCCTTCCTAGAAGAAGCACAAAAGGGGAATCAAGATGATTTTCCCACCCTTGTACACAATATGATCATTCATAGTTAGAAAAAGGTGAGTCAGAATAAGGGCTGTCAGGGCTCCTGGGCACCCGAGGAAGCTCACCACAATATATCTAATTCGGCAGAGAAGCCACTGGTCTAGACCCAAAATGCAACTGTGTCCAAGAAGCAACCTGCTTTCAAGGTAAAATGATGCCATCCTAGAGTAAGAGGATGATCATGATAAGACAATTCTCAGTTGGAATTCTGTTGTGCCAGGCCAGGCTCCCCCTAAAGTCTCACACACTATGCTCATGACTCTTGCCCTGCTTTCCCCTAAGTTGCAGCTGATAGGGAGTGACTGTCTCACTTCTTTCATCCTAACCAAATTTTATTAAGTAGGTCTCAAGTTCTTCTTCCAAGGAGACTTCCCAGATGTTTAAGTCAGTGGTTCTTAATTTTTTAACACACATCAGAACCACCAGAGGGCTTGCTAAAAGATGGATTGTTAGATCTCACCAGCAGAGTTTCTGATTTAGGTCTGGAATAGGGCCCCAAATCTGAACATTTCTAGTAAGTTTCCAATGGATGCTACACTACTGATTCAGGGACTACGCTTTGAGAACCACCACTTTAAGCTGACATTGAATTCACCACTTCCTGGCTAATAATTACAATTATTATGCTAATTATTCCTCAGTGCATGGTCTATGGACCATCTGCATTAGAATCAGATGCATACTTTTTTAAAAAAAAAAAAAAAAGCAAATTTATATTCCCTACTCAAGACCTACTGAACCAAACTCCTGGTGAGGGATAAAGCCCAGGAATCTGAATTGTTAGCAATCTTTTCAGTGATTCTGATGCACTATAAAATTGAGAATTACTGATACATGCCTTAAATATTAGATAAAGATCTTATTTTGTATTGTTATTCCATGCATTGTAACGGATACTATAATCACAATATGGGCAAGAAGCATTTTTCTTTGAAGTTTCCCGGGGAAAATCCCATTTCTTATAGGGAAGGATGGAGCCAAAGCCACATCAGAGAAGAACACTATCACAGGTGAAAAATGGCTCACAGTTTAAGAAGTCAAGTGTTGGAGGTGAAAGGAGTTTTCTTGCCTGAAAGTCTACTGAAAAATATGTTGAGTAGATGTGTAGTTTTGCAGAAATCGAAAGGAAACTAAACACCATTAGTCTGTCTCTTTCCTGTGGAATTTAGAATTTTGTATCACTGAGGATGCTTTGGGTTGCAAGTAGTAGACCAAGAGGGCCAAAATAGAAAAAGAGTTATTATTTCACAAAATAGGAAATCTGGGTCAGGACACATACAAGAAGTTCAGTAGGTCAACATTCCCAAGGGTACAGATGTCATCCCTCTGTCTACTCCGCCATCGTCAGGGCACTGGACAGTTCTCCTTTCCTGGTTACAAGCTGGCTGTGGAGTCCCAAGAATTATGTTTAGATAATGTTGTATCCAGAGGAGAAAAGCATTTCCTCATGTATGTAGATTTATTAGCAAGAAAAATCTTTTCCAGAAGCCCCTTAGCATACTTCCTTTCTGGTCGCATTGGCCAGGAAAGGGTCTCCTATGAATGCCAACATGAATCACATGCCAACACTTCATTACTTAGGCTCGGAGGAGACCATTTCCCTCCACATACATATGACTGGGCAGAGTTACCCCTACAATGGGAGTCTTCCAGCAAGGAATAAATGAGATAATGGGAATGGCAGTTGGGTGACTAATAGTCCCTACCATATTGTTCTTCAGATGTCCTACGTCTAAAATATTGAACTTAAATATTGAATTTGATATTTAAAGCAGGGTCTCAGAAACCCTCTCTTCAAAACTTAGCAGCACTGCCACTAAGTAAAGGTGAGCAAATCACTTTTGGGCCTTTGTGTCCTTAATCTATGAAATGACAATAAATGCAAAAGCATCAACCCCAACAACACCAGAAACCCCAACAACACTAATGACACATAATGAGCTCACACCATGTGCCAGGAACTGTGCATTCTGTTGTTGGGTCTTTACAACAGGGCTATGAGACAGGAACTGTTGAAATCTTCATTGGAATTGACCTTTAGATAGATTTCGACACTTTCCCAAAGTTGCATGGCCAGTATATGGGGGAATCATGCTAGAAACCATAAGTGACAGCTCCAGAGGAAGTCTCTACAGTCATCTCTGGCTCTGGACAGGCTTAGAAACATGGAAAATGGGCAATATGTTTTGCAGAAATCTGAAATGACAGGCTTAAGGTGGAATCTAGGAATCATAGAATTGGGGAATAAACAGAAGAAGAGAGGTAGATATTTATAATAGGATTAGATTTGTCAGATAAAAATACAGGACACCCAGAGAAATTTGAATGTCAGATAAACAACAAATAATGCTTTAGTAAAACTATGTCCTAAATGTTGCCTGGGACTTACTTAATACTAAAAAATTTATTTGTGATTATCTGAAATTCAAATGTCCTGCGTTTTCACTTGTTAAATCTGGCAATCCTAGATGGGATGAATAATGGCCAGGGGTGGATAGGTAGTTGGATGGAGGGGATGGATGGATAGTTAGGGCGACAGAACTCTTAAGGGTAATTCAATTATAAAGGAGTGTGTGCATGTGTGTGTATGGGTGGGTAGGTGTGGGTGTGCATATAGATGGTGCGATGTGCATGTGTTTTAGATTGGCAGGGGAAGACAGGGCATGTGGTGAGAGTTTAGAGGAGATAATCTAGCTTAGAGAACAAAATATTTGCTGCCAAGGAGATGAGAAAGTGAACATTTGCCTTGTGGTTATACCAGTTACTCACTGTGTGATCTTTGATTAATCACACAACCTCTCTGTTATGCAGAGTTCCATGTTAATATAGACAAGATAACAATATTGGCTTTTTCCCACCACACATGAAAACAGAGTCACTTGAGCATTGTTAACAAATTCCAGGGTTGAAAGAGGGGCAAGGGAAGGCTATTTTTGTTGAATTGTATCAATGAGAAGGAAGAATATAGAAAGCTCAGGTAGGCTTGGGATTCTTTTCTAATTTCTTTGTGAAGCACTAGCTAAGTAATGATTCCAACCTAATATAGGGTGCACTGATTACAGCCTACACTTTGTTTCCAAGCCTTAATTCGCATACCTGAATGTTTCCCTCGTTAGCTGTGTGCATCACCCTCTAACTGAATCAGCGGAAATTAGCAAATTCAGACATCAGCTGTTTCTTTCCTGTGTTTAAACAGGAAGCCTATTGCAACCTGGTGATTTCTCAGGATTTATTTTTTCACAAGTGCCAAAGCAGCACAACACCAGCAGGATCTGAGCTGGGAGCATGTGCCGATAAAAGCCAGTTTCTTTTTGTGGTTGCATTTGTATTGAATCCGCAAATGAATGGGGTCTCTTATTATCTTGGAAGTAGAAGTCCATTACATTTCACTGGGCCTGTGTTATTTTGCTAATAAAACTAATACAGCCCAAGAAACAAGAACAGTGGAGGGCGGCAGGGTTAGCGCTTTCAGTGATATTCCCAGAGGCCTCTGAAGCAGCCTCCTACAAGTGATCAAATGGCCACAGCAAAGGCAAAGCATGGTGCCGGTGTATATGAAAACAGGACAGAACCACAAAGGGCACAGATAGAGAAGACTCCAGCCTGGTGGCAAAAGAGTGTGGGGGAGGACGTGAACCTAGTGACCCAGATTGGAGACAAGGCACCCCACATCACCTTCTAATGCAGGGCAGCATGCAATCAGTGAAGTGAAAATCATGAGATAATCATGCCTCCTTGGTCATGCAAAAGACTGCCACAAAAATAAAGATGAAATGACTTACTCTAATGCACACGAGAGGCACTATTCAGAATCAGATCTACAGAAAGTGTGGCCAGGACTTTCTTCCCCAGGCCCAGCAGTATTTTCCAAGCGATGTAAATCAATACCTACCAAAATACAGCTTTCTCCCTCATACCTACAGCTGTTGAAATTCCCACCATTGGCATCCACCTTGGGGTTAAGCAGGGAAGGAAATGAGCTATGTATTGTACAACCCAGGTTATATAGTGACAGGGAAAGGAAATAGGGACCAGTTCTTTCTGGATATTTCACTGTGGTTGTCATCTTGGAGAGCCATATTGGAAAGCATATTTATTGATATATGTTCATTCATTCATTCAGTAATCCATTCAAAAAATTTACATTTTTTAAACTTCTATATGCCAGACAATGTGCTAGATACTGGGCAGTGGGTAGAGAATAAAAGACAAATGGTACTCACCCTCTTGGGACTAATGACATGGTGGAGGAGACCAATGTGAAACAAGGAAACAAAAGCCTCAGTACCAAATTACTGGTTGTGAAAATGCTGTGGAGGATAACTATAGGGTGTTTTGAGAATAAAACATAGGTGGCTTCTTCAATTTAGAGCAGGCCACTCTAAGGTGGTGACCTGAAAAATGAGAAGAGACCCTGCAGGGGAAGAGTAAGGAGAAAGAACTTGTGTGAGGGCCCTGGTAATGAGAGAGCTCTGCCCTTGCCAGAAGCTGAAACAAGGCCCCTGGAGTTCCAATGAAAGGAGAGCACAGTGAAAGGAAGGTGAGGGCGCCATGGTGGGCAGGAGTGCAAAGGACCAGCCTGGACTTCTCTGTGCAACGAAAGCAGCAGCTGGGCCTGCCTCAGGGTGAAGAGGGCGACCACCAGAAGGGTGGACCCCACCACCAAGGACCGGGATAAACTTCAACTTTGCCCAGTGCCCAGGTGTACAATTTCAGGTGTTACATGGTAGGCCTGATACTTTCATAGGTAATTTATCCCCTACTTTGAATTCTGTGTCTGCCATTTACCCCACGCATGGCACCTTATCCCACTTTCATATCTACGTTATGGTAAATGACCTTCAGTTCCACATGGGAACAGAGCAAAAACACGCCTCAGCTGCCACCTCGGTTTGTCAAACCTATTTTCCCAAGCTTCAAATGGAGACTGTGCCATAAACTGAAAGGTTTCTGACCAGCCACGGCCACCACCTGCTAAGGCTATTCTCTGGTGCCAATCCACTTTCTCCAGCTGTCTTGTTTGCTGTTTGTGGCCGAGTAAACGCCGAGTCTCAGTGCTGGGCAGCAGATCATTAGGAGTAACTGATTAACAGCTGTTGCTGTAAAAGTTCTAGAGTTTTGTTTTGTGCAACCTGAAAGGGTGCTTGCTTTATGATTTTTTAATTAGAGTGTAAATATTGCAGCCCCATAAACCTCTTGATTTATTGCTGACAGGTGTGAAAGTTTGCACTTGCTGTAGAAAGCCCCAAGTCTTCTGTTATCTCCAGCCTCTGTTTTCTCAGGCTCTCCTGGCAGCTGGCTGTTTGGGGTGCTTTCTCTGGCTGGGTTTACACAGAAGGACATCATACAGCAGAATTGTCAAATAGAAAACTTATTCTCTGATTTCCTCAGTATCTCCTTTGGGGCTTCTTCCTTTGTGTCATTTCTCCCCTCTTCTTCTTTCCAGAACCACTGTGTGATCTCAGTGGTTCCTCTGAGATTCCCTCAATGGTTCCTCTGTTCCAAGTCATGCCTGTGTTCTGATTTTTCTTCTGATGCTATCACATGTTCTACGGCCCTGGTCCCTCTGACCGCCATGAAACAAATTAATTTAAATACTTATTTATGGATTCATTCAGTAAACAAATATTATTAAGTATGACTACAGTACGCACATTATTCCAGGTGCCAGAGATAGCATCAAGCAGGCTGAAATCCTTGTCATCACAAAGTATAAATTCTAGAGGGGTGAGAGAGAAAATACGCACATGACTGAATAAGTTAAAAAGATAATTCCAAAAAATCATAAATACTATGGAGATGATAAAATTGGACACATGTAAGAGAGGAATTGGGAAGCTGCTTTGGCCAGAAGGGCAGGAGATTAGGTTATTTTCTCCATCTTTCCAGCATGTGGCCCCACACTTCTGTTTCTTTTGGAAGACCAGTTTTATTCTTCTTGCTCTCATCCCATATTGACTTCTCCATCCACATGACCAAAAGTGACCATCCCATCTCTCTTTACATATTGATTTAGTACAAGCAAACAACAAAAACCTGGGTCCTCACTCCTAAAAAGCAGAATCTGATTGATCCAGCTTGGGTCAGGGTGCATCTTTGTGAAAATTAGCCTTGAACAGTCACCTGTGTTATCTACAAGTATGGCCTTAGTCCCCATTACTCTGGGCAGATGGAGTATTAAATCTATAGAAGAAGGAGAGTATGGGCCAGGAATACATACAAAAAGATTTTTGCCATAGCAAGAATTAGTTATGGGAGAGAAGAAAAATAAATAAGTAAGTAAGTAAATAAATAAATAAATATAAGATGTGGCCCTTATCTTCAAGGTGCTTACACTCTCAGAACTTAAGATATTCATACATGAAGATACTGCTCAAATATAATGCAATAATAAATGGTGCTTCTAATTTACCTCAAGGACATTAAGTAACGTAAGAACTCAGAAAGGAGCCAGTAGTGTTTCAATGGATCAGTGAGGTGGTTTGAAAATGCTTCAGATAGAAGGTAGGTTTTAAAAACCCACGTATGAAGGGAAGGGCAAAACTTCAGAAGCAGATTTGTTTCTGTTTTTTGTTTTGTTTTGTTTTGTTTTTATTTGTAAAGCCAGAGGAAATGTGTAGTAGTTACCAGAAAGGTAAACAACTAGTAATCTTATTTACAAATAGTTGTTATTTTGTAGACCTCTCCCTATGGAGAGTCAGTAATTCAGAAACAAATGATGGAGTCTTAAAATGAAGAGGTAGAATAACTGCCTTAAAGAACCAATGGGATTTTTAGAACCAGCATGTTCTGATAAACTAAATAATATAATTACCTACTTGAGCTCAGAATTGAAAATCTGGCCATCTAGAGAAAATATCTGAAATAAAATCCCATAGGTATTCAATGTACTCTCAAAATCCTCCAGGGAAGGAAGCCAAATTGCTTTTCAAAATATTTGGAATTTTAAGACTTCTCAGTTCCTCTAGTCATGAATTAATTCACGCCTAGGGCAGTTGGTCTGATGTTGGATAACAAAATTTACCTGGACAGTGGTGTTTTACACATCCATGTTGGGATTATTAATTGTGCATTTTTCACTCGAACTAGTGTCCCAGTTTGGACAATAAATTGAAAGTTATCATACTCCTAGGGCAGATGTGTTTAAAAAAAATGATGTCCATTATTATTTCAGATATCAAGAAATAAGAACAACTTAAAAAAATATCTGAGGTAAAAGTCTGTAGATGACTTGAGTCTCTAGACATTTGGAAGCTTCTAGGTGACTATAGCAACTTCTTACAGACTTTCAAGGCATTACAAAATTCTCCCTGCATTACTATGCTTTCTCTTATTCTAACACTGTCAGGCAAATGGCCTGACCTTAATTCTTAGGTTTATATTCCCAGAGTTAAAAAACAAACGAGAATGCACCATGGCTTTTTGGTAAAATGACAGCTATTACTATCTTTGGCCAGAAGAAACATATTTTTGACAGCAAACTAAAGATTGAGTGGGGTATTATCAGCTTTTCAAACACTAAAGTGAAAAAAAATAAATGAGTAAAGGATTTGTGTGTCATTCAACAGAGTTTTAGTGTCAGCCATAACAGCTCTTAGTGGAAAAATGTTTAATACCTTCTACTTAATCAAAACTAAATTCCTCATAAATGACTATTTGATAAAAAGAAAGAAACGCCTAGTAGTAACTTATCCTACAATGTAGAATTGTCCCTCCAATCCCAAAGAATAAAGCAAAGCTGATTGAGAATATTCTAAGTACAGTATTAGGGTTTTGACAAACAATAAAATCTCAAATACCAAATTGCTCAGTCAGAAACACAATTGGATAACCTTGGACAAGTTGATCCCCACTGATTATTTTTCCCCAGAAGCTTAAAGTGTGAATAAAATGTTCTGGTATTTCACTCTCTCATCAGTTTTTATGTACTGGGGTTTTCAAGTTCCTCATATCCTTCTATTCTATGATCCTCCTTTATCTTTCTTGGAGTCTATTCCGGGAATTACTCATGCATAAAGATTATGTGAGGAGCCTTCATCTGTAGTGCCTTTTCCTAATTGTCAAATTTACAGTAAAAGGGATAATAACTATTGAGTACTGATTGATCCAAGTTTTCATAAATGCTATGGCAATTTCTAGACACAGAGAGCAATCATCACATAGTTTGCAGTAGACTGCCTTAATTAACAACTAGATGATTTCCAAATTTTTTCTGAAAAAATACAATCGGAACATAGCTAATTCTCTTAATTTTGATAACAGAGGCCAGGAAAAATAAGCCTCACTGAAAATGCAAAGCTAGTCTTCAACTGAGACGATTTCTTTATTCCCTTCATTGATTTAAACTTTGTCTCCTTTTTTGTGTCACAGGCCAGTCCTGAAGTTAGAGGTGATAGCATAGATTAATAGTTAAGAATACATGAGTTAAAGTCACACTGCCTAGGTTCCAAATCCCAACCCTGCAACTTGCTAGCTGGATAAACTTGGATAGGTTTCTTAACATCTGTTAGTACCAGTTTTCTTATTTGCAAAATATCAACAGTGCCTATCCTAGTAAGTTAAATATACATTAAGCATCAACACAGAGCCAGGCATAGAAAATAACCTTAACAAAATGTTACTCTATTACATAAAAAAAAATAAATAAATAAATAACTGTAAGGTAAACAAAGAGCTTAGATGCTCAGCTCCTGAATAATCATAGACTATGCATTTCTCCTGTAGCAGATCTTGGTATCTGCTGACAACCTCTTTTTAATTCATGATGCATTCTCCAGCTATAAGCTTAAAAGTTCTCTATCTTTTTGGCACAGACTGAGCACCATTCCCCAAGGAGGCTGTTAATTCATTCGGGCCAATGGTAGGCAATCATTATAAGCAATTCAAAGTTCCCTTTGGACTTCCTCTGGGATGAGGATACAACCGCTTCTTTATTATTTCTTAGAGAAAGGGTGACATCAACCTTTGTAATGTATTAGGGTTGACCCCAACTAGGAGGAAATATTTTCACTGAGTTACATTTCTGACCAATAGTGTCATGTCAGGAAGATTTCAGACACAATTCCTTCTGGTTTACCTTACCATGTATCTAGCAGACAAAACTGATTTGTGTACAATGTTTCTTCCAGTGCCACATTCCAGAATTACCTTTGGAAGGTGTTCTTTTGATTTATTCAAGTGCTTTTGCTAACTCGGTTATACACAGGTAACTACTTTTTAATGCAAGATTGTTTATAGCAATTTTAATAATGATTGCCAAATCATGAATAAAGCATATATCCATCAACAGAATAATGGGTAATCAAAATATGATATATTTCTCTAAAGGAGTATTCTTTAGCAGTAAATAAGAATAAAATAAAATAAGGGACGCCTGGGTGGCTCAGTCATTTAAGCTTCCGACTTTGGCTCAGGTCATGATCTCACGGTTCATGGGTTCAAGCCCTATGTCAGGCTCTGTGCTAAGAGCTCAGAGCCTGGAGTCTGCTTTGGATTATGTATTTCCTGTCTCTTTCTGCCCCTTCCCCACTTGTGCTCTGTCCCTCCGTCTCTCAAAAAATAAACAAAAATGTTAAAAAATTTTAAAAAAGAATAAAATAAAATATTTGTGAATACAGCAACCTGGGAGAATCCTAAAAGTTTTTGCTGATTAAAAGAAGCCTGATAGAGCACCTGTTGGGATGAGCACTGGATGTTGTGTGGAAACCAATTTGATAATAAATTTCATATTAAAAAATAATAATAAATAAATAATAAATAAAAAAGAAATGTAAACAAACAAACAAATAAATAAAAGAAGCCTGATAGAAAAGGATATATAATGCGCAATTCCATTTAAATGATGTTACGAAACAAAATTAGCTCCTAGTCTTTTGGATTTGTTGTTGTTGTTGATGTTTTACTTTTTTTCGCTTGAGTACAGTTGATACACAATGCTACATTAGTTTCTGGTATACAGCATAGTGATTCTGCTTCTCTACATGTTATGCTGTGCTCACCACAGTGTAGCTACCATCTGTCACCATATGCAGCACTTAAGACACAGGTAACAGCTTTTATTTCAATTAAGTATCAGGGCACACAAATCTTGATCTATTTACACTTACCTTCAACCTAACAATTCTTTCTCAGCATGATATCAACAAAGTTCTGGTTTTTATAAGCGTGTCAAGGTTCAAATCAGTTTTATCCATAAGCATTCTTAAAATTTTGCTCCCATTACCAAGAATGCCAGTCACCGTTCAGAGCATATATTCTTCTCTAGATATAACAGCTACTGAAATCTAAGAGAAAGTCATACTTATTTTAACTTACGGCACGACGGAGTAATGCTTGGGTACTTTGGGCAAATAGCATATTCTACCTTGTAAGAATACTACCTGATTGTAAGTGTTCTTCTCTACAATCCCACTGAATGCCTCTCTGAATAGTCAGATCTCCATGTTTCTCATGGGTGAGTCCAGTTTTATCGGTAAGGCCTTATTGGTAATTAATTGCCTTCAACAAAACTGTGATGTGGTCAGAGTATCTATTTGTTGTTTTTTTCACAAAGTCTACCAAACTTCCTTCAAAAGCATGGTTTTGACCATTTTGTCTAGTTTGCAACAAGTCACTTTCCTAAAGGATTTTCCAAAGGGACTCTAGCTAATAAAAACATGAATAGTATTTTTCTCCTACTCTTTTAGTTCCTCCTTGACAGAATCAAGATTTTGGACTGAACCATGAATTAGTATATTTAAAAAAGATTAGTTTTAAGATTTCCTCCATGAGTATCACTCACACATTGGCATCACTGAGATAGTATGTAGAAGACACTGTTTTCAACATGTCTTTATTTCATAAGGAAAGGAGAGAACTGTGAAGTGACAAAGTATTTCTATTTCATTTTCATGAAATCATTGGTAAAAAGAGACAAAGCGTTAAAGCAAGCCTCTCAGGACTAAGTGAAAAGACAGTTTTTACAACTAGTTTTTAAATGTTGCTGCTGGCTGCCAGAAAAGCCACTTGATAGGATACAATTGCTACCAGTGATAAAATTGTGCATGAGAAACCTCCTTTTTGGCACTACAGCAAAGAAGAAAGTAGAGCAAGGGAGAAAAGTCACCTTTGTCAGACAGAAGGTTAGATGTATTAAAATAAACTCTTAATGGAACCAAAGTGAAGACCTGTATCGTGTCCAAAATTTCTGGTGGGAAAGTTTCATCAGCAATGAACTATTTCCCAAATGGGATAATTGATGAGCAATGCAGTATTTCACAATAGAAGCAATGCAGTTTTAGTAGACCCAGAAACACATAGGAATATTCTTCCCACCGATTCAAAGTGGTCAAGGTTTGTAATTGTTTGTTTGCTTTAAATACTTAATCCACTCCATCAACCTGGAATGGTCTGAGCAGTTAATTAAATATAATGGATAAGGTTGCCTCAATATCCTAAATTGAATTTATCAGAAGTCATGTCTTTTCCTTTTTTTTTTTAATTTAAGTACGTATCATGAAAAATAGCCTAACTCAGTGGATCGTTTCCATGTATTTCATTGAAATAAACTGAAACCACTTGCTATTCCTACCTCTTTACTTCCCATTCATTGGACGAAACCTTTGAGTTTATTTTCAGTCCCGAACACTGGTTTGATTTTCCCCTATCAAGGTTATCAGCTTCTTCCATGTGAACAAAGACAGTGGTAACCTTTCAGTTCTAATCCTGATCTACATCTCAGAGGCATACAACACACTTGATCTGTCTTCCTTCTGTCTTCTCTGACTCTACTTTCTTCTGGTCTCCATTCAATTTATCATATCACTCTAATTCAAACTCCTTTTCTGGCTCCTTCTCCTCCTCTACCCTCTTCCAAATAGTTCATTGCCCCAGGATCAATTTTGATCCCCATTTCTTCTTTATCTATCCTAAGTCCCTATGTAAATCCATCCAATTCCCTGATTTCATCTATGTGCTATTGACTCTCAAATTTAGTTTACAGCCTTGACCACTCCCTTGAGTTCCAGCCTCATATATCCAACTGCCTCCTCGACATCTCCAGCTTTGTGTTAGTAGGGATCTAATCTTTGATGTTTTGTAAACAGATCTTGAATCTTCCCCTTCAACTCACCATTTAACACACATTCACAACCAACTTCTCCAAATGTGTTTCTGTCCTCAATCTTCCCCATTTCAATGAAGAGTGCATTATCCATTCAAGTGGCTCAAATCAAAGTCTTAAGAGTCATATTTAATTCTTAACCATATCCTCCTCAATGATTTGGCCCAACAATTCTAATGATCTCTTTGTTTTTAATCATACTCTGCATATAGTATCCAAAATGATCTATTTTATGAACAAATCAGGAGACTATAGATGCTGGAGAGGATGTGGACAAACGGGAACCCTCTTGCACTGTTGGTGGGAATGCAAATTGGTGCAGCCACTCTGGAAAACAGTGTGGAGGTTCCTCAAAAAATTAAAAATAGACCTACCCTGTGACCCAGCAATAGCACTGCTAGGAATTTACCCAAGGGATACAGGAGTACCGATGCATAGGGGCACTTGTACCCCAATGTTTATAGCAGCACTCTCAACAATAGCCAAATTATGGAAAGAGCCTAAATGTCCATCAACTGATGAATGGATAAAAAAAAATGTGGTTTATATACACAATGGAGTACTACGTGGCAATGAGAAAGAATGAAATATGGCCCTTTGTAGCAACATGGATGGAACTGGAGAGTGTTATGCTAAGTGAAATAAGCCATACAGAGAAAGACAGATACCATATGGTTTCACTCTTATGTGGATCCTGAGAAACTTAACAGAAACCCATGGGGGAGAGGAAGGGGAAAAAAAAAGAGGTTAGAGTGGAAGAGAGCCAAAGCATAAGAGAGTCTTAAAAACTGAGAACAAACTGAGGATTGATGGGGGGTGGGAGGGAGGGGAGGGTGGGTGATGGGTATTGAGGAGGGCACCTTTTGTGATGAGCACTGGGTGTTGTATGGAAACCAATTTGACAATAAACTTCATATATTGAAAAAAAATTATCTATTTTATTGTAACTCATATAACAATACTCCTCTGCTTAAAATTTTACTGTGCCTCTGGTCACACTTAGAGTAAAATCCAAACAGTCCATTGTGGCCTAGGGACCTTTGCATGATCTGGCCTGTGTCTAATTCTCCTCTCTTATCTCTTGCTGTGTCCTAAACCATTTAATCTGTTATAATCACAGTTATTTTCCCTTTTCGTTGAACACATGGAACTTATTCCTGCCTCAGGGACTTTGCTTTTACACTTTCCTTTGCCTCTTTCAATGGCTGCTTCTTGCTTTTTCAGATCTCATTATGAATGTTATTTTGTAATGTATTTGACTCCACTCTATTCTCTATGTCACTATCAGAATAGTGGTTTCCCCTGAGAAGATGAGAGCACAGATTGCCTAGAAAGGTGAATGAGGGAGCTTTATGGGTAATAAGCTTGAGTCACCAGATTTGTGCATTTGCCAACTCTCAGTGACGATTTGTGCATTTTACTGAATATAAATTTAATTTCAAGAGGAACAAATAAATATATAACTCTAGTTATTGCTGTAAATACTGAAGTGTATAGGTGAAAACGTACTAATGTCTGCAATTTACTCAGAAACACTTCAAAATCTACAGTATATTGATAGATGGAAAAAGAATAGAATACAGTATATTGATAGATGAAAAAATATGTGATGAAGCAGGTATAGTACAACATTAATGGTAGAATATAGATGGTTGGCATATAAACTTTAACTATAAAATTAATCTTTGCTGGGGTGCCTGGGTGGCTCAGTTGGTTAAGTGTCCGACCCTTGGTTTTGGCTCAGGTCATGATCTCACGTTTCACGATTTCTAGCCCCGCATAGGGCTCTAAGCTGCTAACAGTGTGGAGCCTGATTTGGATTCTCTCTCTCCCTCTCTCTCTCTGCCCCTCCCCTGCTCATGCTCTCTCTCTCTCTTTCTCTCTCTCAAAATAAATAAATAAACCTCAAAAAAATCATCTTTGCTCTTTGTTTGAAAATGTTATAATAATATCTTGGAAAATTGTTTTTAAAAAACCTAAAAGTAATGAATTAAAATTATTGGATCTGATAAGATAATCTTGCTCAAAAGGTGCTAGATATTATATAAATATACCAAAAGAACTGTACCTATATCCCAGAAAACTGACTAGAAAATGTAATGGAAAATTAAGACTCAATTCATAATAGCAACATAGTTATAAGACTCAAGTTGTAATAGCAACAAAATCTATAAGACTCAATTCATAATAGTAAGAAAAGCTATGATATACATAGCAATACATCTGACGATGTATGAGAACAATATGAAAAAAATTATAAGACTTTCCTGAACTGCATAAAACCTGACCTGACATCTCCTATATCTCAGTGTAGAATGAGTGATCATAAATATTATAGGATGTAAATGTTAGCCAAGCTACTATAAATTCAATGCAATTTCAATGAAAAAAAATATATAATGGAAACGCTAACATGAAAAATTGATTATAAAGGATATTTGAAAAAGCAAATATGTAAGAATAGTCAAGAAAATTTGGAATAAAAGTTAAAATGGGAGAGAGAACACTTTGGAATGTTAAAATAAATCATAGCATTTTCACAAGTAAAACAATGTTGAGGGGTGCCTGGGTGGCTCAGTTGGTTAGGCATCTGACTTGGGCTCAGGTCATGATCTCATGGTTTGTGGGTTCAAGCCCCACATTGGGCTCTGTGTTGACAGCCTGGAGCATGGAGCCTGCTTTGGATTCTATGTCTCCTTCTCTCTCTGCCCCTCCCCACTCAAACTCTCTCTCTGTCTCTCTCTCTCTCTCAAAAATAAAGAAACATTAAAAAAATTTAAAAAAAAAACAATGTTGATTAACCAAATAGATCAATGGGACAAAATAGGGGGCCCAGAAAGGGACCCTTATAATTATGGCAATTTAATATGTCATAAAGGAGTCATTTTAAATCAGGAGGTATAGGATTTAATGAAGTGTTCACACAGTTACATATATATCTATAATAATGTTCAATATCTTATTGTATTCTGGGTATAATAAATTTCTAATAAGCAGTACAAAATACTAAATTTGCCATTAGAAAATAAAGATTTTATATTATTGTTGTAGGTTATATCTTCCTCAGTATAACATCATGATCATAGACCATAAAAGATAAAGTTGACAGATTAGACCATGTACAAAGTAAAAATCTCTATAAGTAAATATACATTATAAACAAAGATTAAAAACAAGCACAGAGAGAATTATTTGTGACATAGATATGTAACATAGATAGGGTATAGATAGATGAAGCACAGGAATAGAGCTATTTATTACATATGTAGCCAGGTTTAATCTCTAATATTTTAAGAGTTTTTAAAAATAAGTAATGAACATGAAAAGATGCTAAGTTTCATTAGAGAATCAGAAAAATACACATCGGGACAGTAGACTATCTCCCTTTTGTTAGTTTTAGTTGGTAAATGATGACAATAAAATTTAAATGGGATTTGATAACAAATACTGTTAGGAAAAGTGTGGGGGGAAAACTTTCACACATTGGTAGTAGGAATATAAAAGTTCTGGAAGGATATTTGTGGACCTATTAAATTTTAAAATATTCTCTTAATCACACACTCCGAGTTTAGTCATACATCTTTATATACACAAATACATAAAGATTAATGTCCAAGTGTATTTATTGCAGTGTCTAATAATAGCAGAAGTTGAACAAAATCTATGTTTGCAACTGTCAGAAATGGTCACATAAATAGTACATTCACAATATAATACTATGTACAAATTAAAAGTTTATATACTGACATGGAAAGAAATCCATTATTTATTATTGAGTGAAAAACAAATAATTGTAAAACAATATGTATCCTGTTGTTTATACTTGTTTAAAAAATGATATACTTTTTAAATGTATAGAATATGACCCAGAAATATAAAAACTGAAGTCTCAACAGGATTTCCTATAGGAAAGATGTGTATTGGATGAGTGTAAAGGGAATGAATAATTTCACTTTTCTATGTTCCCTTTTGGATTTTATATACCATCCCCCCACACACACACACACACACATACACACATGCATATTTTAAGAAATAGTGTGCTGTGTACTTCTGAGAAAATTTATTTAAAAAAAAAAAGACATTTCAATGAAAAAAGAAAAGGAATGGGAGAAAAAAAAAGAAAGATGGAGAGAGAGAAGGAACATAGTGCATTGCAGAGGGGAAGAGAACTAATAGAAATGAGGAAGATTTGGAGAAGGAAAGATAAGGCAGCAGAGACAGTGAGTAATGAGGTGTGAGGAGGGCCAAACCTTCCTAGCCAGTATGCTTGGACTCTGGAAAGAAGGCCCTGAACTCTACACTGAAGAAGGGCCCACACGTTACAAACACACACATGTAAAATATGTTCAAGAACTCATGAACATTCTGTCACTCAGAATCTGATGTCCAGTACCTGCCCAGCATGACCCTAAACCTCCACTGTTACAACAACCACTGTTGAAGCCCCAAGGGGAGAAATGCTTCTCTACATCTATCTTCTTATGTCTTTAAAACAAAAGGCAGCTTCATCTGAATGCTAAGAAGGCTTGTGGGTGGTGCTATTGCTGACTTCAGAGACAGACACTGCATCAAGTGCAAGGACTATTTAAGCAACTAAAGCATTTAGTGAGAGAGAAGAAAAATTAATTAACTTGTCAAATCCTTCCTCCAAGATAGTGTGAATGCAATAGATTCTTGCATAACGAAATATTTCCAAGTATCCATATTTTTTGCTTCTCTTTGTTTTCCAATTTCCAATTCCTCCAACTTATGGTTTGGGAAAAATAGTGCAGTATTTGCAAGAATTGTACATATGGCTTCAGGAACATTTTTCAGCATGAAACAGTTCACAATTTTCTTAAACGGGTGTGTACTTGTGTGTGTGTGTGTGTGTGTGTGTGTGTGTGTATGTAACTACATGTTACATGCATGAAATATAACACCAATTCCTTCTATTAGTGTATAAATCTAGATATTATTTTAAGAGGTGATGAAAATAGCAATATAAGTGTTAATAATTTGTATGAGGAAGCTAACATAATTTATAATGATCTTTTTATAATGGTAATTTATCATAAGCAGTTCATTTAAATATTCAAACACGATATATAAAATTCTTCTAAGTGTTGATTCAAGAATTTTACTGGCAATTCAAGATGCTACTTCTACAGTAGAGTAAAATTTCTAAAACTGAAATTAATAAAAGGCTCTAATAACTACAGTGAGACAAGAGTTTGTCAAATTGGGCATTATTGTCAGTAGTACATAAATTATGCAAAAATCTTGATGTAGTAACACAATCAGTGATTTTGCTGAAGTGGAGGTAAGAAATATATTTTATGGAAAATACACAATAATTTATGAATTATTTATGTCTTAGTATTATTACTCATCCAACATCATCGGCCCATCATTATTTTACGACAAGTGTAATACCACGACACATGCAATAATTGAATACTGTAGTCTTTTATATTTTGCTTTCAGTGATATAAAAACATCAGCCTTATTCTTTCTTTTTTATTATTACAAATGAACATATGTCAAGGTTTGAGAGGTCTGAGAAGGAGATACAGCTTACTTAACAGTTTGCTAACTTGATTTAAATCCTTTAAATATTTAGTCATAAAGTCTATGGTCCTCCATTTGTACTCTTGCCCAGGCAATTTTAGGTATAGACCTGTTGTTAGTTTCTTCACAGTTTGAGCCCTCTCTGCAGCCTTTTTCCTGTTCCCTGACACTCTACGCTTGGGAAACATTGCACACAGCCCACCAATCTATAAATCCTCTAGTACAAAACTCTTTCCTCTTTGCAAATTCGACCCTTGCTTTCTTTGTGGTTTTAGCCTTCCAACCTCTTCTAGCTAGGAAAATCCCACATAGAGAACCTGGTCCTCTTTCACAGCTGTAGGATACCTAACCTCCTAGTGAAGCACTTGAAATGTTTCTGTTTTCCAAGCACACTATCTGCTGCCCTGATGGGAATACAGTCATG
Source organism: Panthera onca (assembly GCF_046562875.1). NCBI lineage: Eukaryota > Metazoa > Chordata > Mammalia > Carnivora > Felidae > Panthera > Panthera onca. The sequence continues at coordinate 55,863,440 of NC_138341.1, forward strand.
GGGTCCACAGAGAGCAAGGGTGGGGGTGTAATGAGGAGGTTCTCTCTTCCTTACCTGTGTCTATGAATACGTATAACTTTTGTTGTGCTGGAATAAGCACTGAATTGGGCGTCAGATCCCTATTCAATAGATTCAAGGATTGGTTCTATTCTATGTGCTCTTATCCCAAGAAAGACATGTTGTCTTAGATTTTTCATTTGTAAAGTGGAGGGGGAGGTGGAAAGGGAATTGGATGATTTCTCCTTAACCCAACTTATTGTGGAACAATATGTCAATTCACTACCTCTGCCAGGAAGTAATTGGGAGAGAGAGAAATTGAACCCCTATAACTATCACTGAGAAAGGGGTGAGGAAGTAGGCAGTTGGGAGACCCTGGACTGGATGATTTACAATTCTAGCTCCTAAGGTTACCATATTAACTGCTGAAATGTACAGGCATGACAAGATAGTGACACTAAAGGCAGATGAAATTCTTTGAGAAAATAGCTGTAGCTTCTTTTCTAGGCTACAGATTTACTACAAAAGAAGTTGAGCTATTTTCCCCTTTAGCTTCCCAAAAAGATCAATAGGAATTTGTATTATGAACATCTGGAATTTTTCCCTGAGAAAAAATTAATAGGCTATTGTTTTTAAGGCCTACCATCACTTTTAAAACACTCTTTTCCAAGGTGACCACATCTTCCAAGCTCTTCTGCAATGTGATTGCTTTAACTATAGAATGTGGTGGGGGTGACACTGCCATTTCCACACATATCCCTTCGCTGGCCTGGCAACTGATTCACTAGTCAGTCTCCTGCCTCTTAGATTATTTGGCCTTAGAATACTCTTGGGAACAAAGCCGCCATGCTTTAAGGCAAGACTGAATGTGATATTAGAAAATTAAAGAAAATGAGGCACCTGGGTGGCTCAGTGGGTAGGTGTCCAACTTTAGCTTAGGTCATAATCTCACAGTTTGTGAGTTTGAGCCCCGCATCAGGCTCTGTGCTGACAGCTCAGAGCCTGGAGCCTGCTTTTGATTCTGGGTCTCCCTCTCTGTCCCTCCCCTGCTTGGACTCTCTCTCTCTCTCTCTCTCTCTCTCTCTCTCTCTGTCTCTCTCAAAAATAAACATTAAAATTTTTTAAAATAAATAAATTATATCATCTGCACCTTAATATTACAATGAGTTTAAATATGGAAATAGACACATAAGTTTATGTGTTTACTTATATAACTTGTATATGTAGTTTATATGCAGTTTTATCAGGATATGTCATTTGATAAATTCATAGATGAAAATCCCACAATGAACTGGGTAAAATCCATGTTCACATTTTTAGATTAAATGTTTTTTAAAAGTAATCATAATTTCCCACAACTTAGGACTTAGAGTTAAAAAGAACCTATTCGAGATGGGACGAATCCTTTCTTCTCCAAGATACTTCCCTTACTCACATGCTGTTGCTGATCCCAAGTGAATTTGAGCCTTCTAGTTCTCTTGCTTACCTCCCAAATTAATTTTTTAATGAAAATGGTGGTTCTTTTATCTCTTGTTCTACCTTTCATACTTGCTCTATGAAGCAAATTTTTGTCTTACAAAAAATTGACAGAATAGGGGCTCCTGGGTGGCTCAGTTGGTAAAGTGTCTGACATGGGCTCAAGTCGTGGTCTCATGGTTCATGAGTTCGAGCCCCACATCGGGGTCTGTGCTGACAGCCCAGAGCCTGGAGTCTGCTTCAAATTCTGTCTCCCTTTCTCTCTGCCCCTCCCTGGCTCTCACTGTCTCTCTCCCTCTCTCAAAAATAAATAAACATTAAAAAAATTGACAGAATAAAGGCATATGGGCAAACACTATGTTAGTCTCAGGACGGCAGTGAGCTATTTATCAGCACACTACTGGAAAGAGAAAATCCAAGCTGGTGATTGCTGAAAATGAGTGAAACTCAAGAAAGACCAAGAACCCTTCAATTGTAGAATGAGCCTTTGTTTTCACTTGCTGAAGGCAGAGCCTGGGATAGTTTGGTCTGGCTCCCTGCTTCCTGTCTGCCCCACAGTTTTGCCAAAGGCACAGCTTACTGGGAGAGAAACTGGCTGAAACCCACAATGGAAAAAAAAGATGAAAAAGAATGAGAGTTCATCACATGGGAATGTACCTGAACTTGTCATTCAAAGATAATTAGATCTTGGTGAGGGATGAAAGGCAGTATCCTTATCAGACAGCTGTGGGGTTGTTGTTGTTGTTGTTTTTCTTTTTCAGTAGAATTTGGTTTAGAGGGAAAATGTGACTCCTTAAAACTAATACCAACTATTCTAGCATCTCTTTCAAATACATAAATACCAAAACTAACAGGAAAGACCCCAGGCTAGGAAAAATGTGTGCCATGTCACAGGGGATTATTTCCTTTTCATTTGTAAGAGGTCAGACATGATGAATATGTGTCCTAACCCAAAAGGAAGAGTGTTAAGGTAGGGATTTCCTAATTCTCCTAGTCTTACCTAAGCTAAACAACTCTTCTGATGGACACTGATAACGCCAAAATAACATTTTCCTGGAATGTGAAACATTTTTGCTCACAGCTAAAGAGTGTATGAAATGTGGCATAAGTGGAAGAACAGTATATCCTTTAAGATGATGACAAGGTTAGGCTTACATTAGGGTCTCATACTCTTGCCTGAGGGGAAGAAAGAAGAAGGAGATGATATGGGAAGTTTATCTGATTCCACTGAGGCCTTAACTAAAAATTCAATTCTTCAGATTTTTAAATATGTGCTTACTTTTGTTCTCTGGATATTGGAATGTGCTCAACATTGTATGAACATTCTTTGATGTTTCACAAAATCATGGTGACCTGGGAGTGGTCCCAATCTCAATTCATTTGCAAGGCTAGCACTGCACTTTATTGTGAAAATGTTCTCTTACTTTTATCATTCTCATGGCTCTATCTTTTTATGGACTAGAGAATTTTATTTTATCTTCACCTTTTCATATGCACACATGCACACACACCATCAACCCTAGTAGAGTTTGTGGGATATCCAAAGAACTGCATATGAAAGCACAAAATATTTGGGAAGAAATATCCTACAGTATATGAACGTGAACAGCAATATGATGCAATAATGAAAATAGTTTCAAAAACAAGTGTTACCTCTCTTTTCTCTTGTATTTGTTCAGACATGATATCATTCTTGGTTAATAATTAGAGCTGGAAGCTTTTTCTAATTGACTTTTGCCATCTAGGCTGCTATAGCTTAAAGCTTATCTATTGAGCCAAATGGTTGCTGCAAAGAAGTCTTAGTCCATGACTGAGCAATTTCTAGATGAGTATTATTTATCTGAAAGTAATAAACACTCTTTCAGTTATAAGAGAGTTATTTACTTACAAGCTATTTTATAATATCCTATACCACACTGTATATAATCCGCTTAGAACCATACTGGTAGTGTTTAAATCCCAGATGTTACTAGATATATAATCTTGAGCAAGATATTTAACCTCTCTGTGTCTCAGTTTTCTCACCTGAAAACTGGGGATGATAATAACAGTACTAACCTCATGGCTCTGTTATATACATTAAAATAATTAATGTATGTTAAGCATTTAGAACTGTGTCTGGCATATACCAAGTGCTGTACAAATGATTGTGAAAAAAAAATCATACCTACCTAATAGAATTAGATAAATACTGTATACTCTTGTAAGGGCTAAGTATAGTGCCTGGCATATAGTAAGTACTACATGCACTCACCAACATTGCACAAGTTAGAAAACACTTCTTCCACTAGCCACATGCTGCATTGGTAACAAGAGAGGAAGGATACAAAAAGTGAATAAGGACAGAAGATTGACCTTTATTTTGCACTTAACTATGTTCCAGGCACCTCATCATGCACCAAAGTTTATATTGTTTCTGCCAATTTTCTGCCAAATAGGTATAGCTACAGCAATTTTGTGTAAGAGGAGATAAGACTCGGAAAGGTGAGCTGTATAAGATGAAAATAAGAGCACAGAGGGGACCCCTGGATGGCTCAGTGGGTGAAGCATCTGACTTCGGCTCAGGTCATGATCTCGTGGTCTGTGGGTTCAAGCCCTGCATCAGGCTCTGTGCTGACAGCTCAGAGCCTGGAGCCTGCTTCAGATTCTGTGTTTCCCTCTCTCTCTTCCTTTCCCCTCCTCTCACTGTGTCTCTCTCTCTCAACAACAAAAAAAACCCAAAACATTAAGAAATTTTTTTTTAAAAAAAGAGCACAAGAAAACGAGGCCTGGAGAACTCCGACTCGTCAGACACCAAAATTCAAATTTACTCTGTTAGATTTCACTGTCCTTCACAGTTTAGGTTTTTGAGGAGCTGACAATTAAGTGGGGTAGATAAATACACATAAGTAATTATGGGAATATGGGAAGGTGACAAATGTCTGAACAAAAATATAAGGAGTATGTGAGCACAACAATGCAAGAGGCATCTGGTTGGAGAAAATGGAGGAAGGGCTTTAGAAAAAGGATGGCATTTGTTCTCAACACCTAGGAGAAGAGAAAGAGTATTCCTCCAACAACAATGATCACTGACTACAGGACATGATCAGCTTTGAGCATTATATCCCACAAAAAGCAGGATGTAATAGGAAATGTGGGAGGAGTAAACATTGAATCTAGGTGGGGGGGGTAGGGTGAAGGGAGAAGACAGGAAGAATATCATTGTGGAAAATATCACCAACAACATTTTTGCCTTAGAATCCTTACATATGAATATATTTTAAACCTGGGAGAACTGTGAAGAACTCAGACTTACTGCCCACTTCTCCACAAAGGTGCTACTTGCCTCTTGGCCCACTATAGTCTTGATGACTTTGCTGGGCTCCCCCAGCAGGCTGTAGTCTCAGTTGAAGTCCCAAGATAGCATGGCCTTTCCCCCACATGCCAAGCCCTGTCAGAGCTAACACACATCCCCACTTGTAAACTTGGATGAATACCACACTGAGAAGCTTGGGATCTGGCTGGTTGTGTCCTGAGTTGTAAAGAACACAACCCAGAAGTATGGGGAGGTAGCTCTCCAGGGTAAACTTTGACCAATGAACAAAAGAAAGTGGGTGGGGGGGGGGGGGAGGAGTGAGGCAAATAAGTTCCCTTTATTTTCTTCTCTCCATGGTCTATTCTGAGGTTCAGTTTCTTCTGAGTGCCTAGCAGATGTGCTGAGGAACCTGCTGTGTCTCATTGCAGCTCACTGGGAAGCAGGCATCAACTCAGTTATTCATAGCATTGCATTGCTCTGCGTCTGTCCTTGCTTTGTTTCTCTTTTTCCCTCTCCTTCACTATGGGCTTCTGCATCTCATGTATAAGCAATAAGCACTTTAACCCTTGCCTCAAGCTCTGCTTTCTAAAGGACTAGGGCTCAGGCAAGAACAGTGTGTTTTCTTATGTCTGTACACTTAGCTATCCTGCATTTTCCAGCACTTCTTACCAAACCCTCTGAAAATCTTGAAAAGTTTTATAGAGAGTTTTTTTTTTTAATTTAGTACTTTAGACCAAGCCACAGAGTTCTCTGAAGCTTTCATGCACCATTGGATTCCAAAGTCCAGTGAAAGATATAGAGTTCATGTTTGAGGATGCTAGTATCATTCTTGAAAAGAACTAGTTAACCTCTGCTCTTAGTTTTGTTAGTGCTTCCAGTAGTTACTTGTTGGGTAATCCAAATAAATTCACAGATTTATTCACTCATTCACTCATTGGCTAAATTCTTAGCATATTCTGCAACTATACTAAGTACTGAGATAGGTGTGTGTGTGTGTGTGTGTGTGTGTGTGTGTGTGTGCACATGCTTACTCATAATACCAACCTAAGGTATATGGGATTATACTAGGGAATGTATAATCAGACAAAGACTAAAAATGAAACATCACATTCAGAATCTACATATAGACCATATAAAAACAATGTGTTGATCACAACCTTAGCTTTTATATTTGCTTAAATGGTAGTTAAAGCACATGACAGGTTATTGATTTAATATCTGACCTTAGTATTGGCTGATGAGTTTGAACTTGTTCAGAGTCTTTTGTCAACATATATATTTTTTCTATTTGTTTTCCTTTTCCCCTTTTTGGACTTTAGCTCAATCCCCTTGTCTTGCCTCTCTTGACTGTTGCTGAGTCTTTTCTGGAATTGATAAAATCAGATTATTTGCTTTGTTTAGCCTTGGATGCTCTGATAATGCCATTGGTCAGGTTATTACATTTACAGCGATTTCGCTGGAGGAGGAAAATACCCATGATCCTCTAAGAGCAAGAGAAATGGAAAAACCTAGCTGTTCCTTTTTGGGTGAGATGTGTGTTTCAAATCAGCCGGAAAGCAAAGACATTAAGCAGTCTCCCGAAAAAAGTGATCTTATCTATTGCATTTTTCTTTCCTTGTGTGAGTTTCCCTCAGCCTCGACAGAAAGGTTTGGGCCTAACGAGAGGCAAAAGACACAACAAACATGTCAATCATCCATGCAAAACAATAAAATGTGAAATGGAGCTACTTGAGAACATATGCCACTGCCCACTGCAGTGCTTCTCAGAGCATCTCTGTGAACTATTTCTTATCAGGCGTGATTAGTTAAGGAGCTTGTGTCAGAAAACAAATCAACTATGTCACCAAGCCCACTTTTCAGTTTAGCTGACCTCTTTTCCATGGTAAGACTCTCTGGAAGTGAGTAGCGTGCCGATTTACATTCTAACACAAGCATCGTATTTTATCACGTAAGATGACTTGAACAACACTGACCTGGTGCATTAGTTAAGATCATCTTTGTAACACTGCAAAAAAAGCAACCCCCACATCTCAATGGTTTCACCCAACGCAACCATAATTTCTCAATTATGCTACTCATCCCAGGCAGGTTGATGGGGCTCAGCTCCAAGCAGGCGAGTAAGATTCGGGTGTTGGAGACTCCACCATCTTGTAGCTGAACTTTCTGAAATGTTTGGTCTCTCCACTTACCGTGACAGGAGAAGAGAGAAAACAGAAAATCTGTAAGGTCCTGACTATAGAAGCGACACATGTCATTTCCACTTACATTTCATTGGCAAGAACTAACCACAAGGCCCCACTTAACAGTAAGGAGAATGGAAAGTGGAGAGTGGTGAGCACGAGGATCTTTGCCATAGGCTCCATGCCAAGTTATATGGCGCTAAATTGTGTATTTATCAGTCATAACTCTAACTTCCTCAAATGTTTGATTGTAGCACTCAACTTGATTAGAGGTGTCTATGTTTTAGCAATTTCTAAATCTTTTCCTTTCTTCTTTTTAATCTCAAAAGGATAGTGTTACATTCCACAATTCATAAAAGCATTGTTGTAAATAATATAAATATTATTGCATTAAAATTTGAATCAGCACTAACATAATCATGTCTTTTGGTGTAACTGAATTCCCAAGGAGGACAGATGCTCCTTGACCTCTTCTCTTTCCCAAGATTTTTCTGGGCGTCAGCCACATCGGGGAAGCACCACGAGTCTTGGAAGGACAGCTCCATCGTGGGTGCACTCATCTCCTCTAATACGGTTTTGATAGGCTTAGCATCTCTGGGCAGGGCACCCTCCACCTCTGCCTTGTGCGGAATTTGCATTATCTAAAGATCACTCTGTAAGCTATGGTCCATTCGCCTTGGCAAATACTGTTTAAATATAGCATCCATAAATAAATGTTAAATAATTCATGAACATAATTTTGTAAATTCTGCTAGGCCACACCTCTCTGGGGGCATATTTATGAACATGCGTCAGCCCGGAATCAATGTGTCTGCCAAGCTCCTTGCCTCTGAGGCAGAATTCCCACATCTAGCCCAAAATGCTGCAAACGGCTCCGATTCCCCTTCAGTAGTCATCCATCATACTGTCACTTTAATTCAGATGCTGCTACTTGTTTTAATAACATACATCTTACACAAAGAATATTGCTAACACAAGAATCTTGGGGTAGATTTTTACAACCTCATAAAATGGTATTAACCCTCTGATCCCTGATGTTCTTTCCACGCAGCACAAGCCTCTGGCCGCTTTCCCTGCCCCCCTCCACCCCCTCCCATCTTCCTGATGCTTATCAATAACCTCTGTTCATGGGGACTGTATAGCACCAGGACCTGTCATCAATCACCGCAGTAAAAATATTGTTCCCCCAGCATTGCCCTGAAGAAGTATGGAAAGAATAAAAGTGTTATTGCAGGAATTATTTAGCAAACAATAGATGGATAAAATGTATTATGGTAAGTGTTAAATTATATCACCTCATTACAGAGAGCTGACTTCAGATAGCAGGAGAGTGGCTCACTGCCTTTTCTAAGTAGTTCCAAAGAACAATGGGGAAGACCACAAAAGATTTCAAAAGGAAACACGAGTCTATCAGAACTAGGATATACTCTGCTGAAAAAAAAAAATTGTCTGGGGGAATGATTTGGAATAAAAACTTGTCCCTGGCCTGTTTTGAATATTAAGCTGGAATTTACAGAAGAGCAATGAGGGGTTATATTTAGTCGTTGAATATAGGATGCTATTCTAGGAAAGAGATTCTTAAAAAGAGAAAATAGATGTGTGGTCTAACCGCTCCCCTGCCATGCACCCCCTCCTCATACCCCCTACACACTTTTTCAAGCAGAGGTGAGGGAACCATTTTCATAGGCGAGGAAAATATATATCTTGAAACACTGAGGTTTAAGTCAGTTCCAGAAAAGTGTACCATGCCAATATTTGTAGCTTCAGCCAGTGTTGGAAAACAATGTTCCTGAAATGTCAGATTAAGCCAATTACTAAAATCAGGCTTGCATTTTAAATACTATTAAAAATACCTAAATAAGGTTGGAAACCATGTTATATATATTTTTTAACCAAGTAGTAGTCTTTTATCAGTTGATGTAGATTTTTTTTTTTTAGGCATAATGTTACACTGGGCTCCTGGGATTCATTTGATCAACATGATTAAATTATTTCCTTACTCAGCTAGAAGGAAATTACTAGTTACCAGACATTATGTGTCTGTTAATTATGTGCAATAAGGCTCTCTCCTATCACACCAGCTCCTGCATTCATGTTCTGTGCATTTTAAAGGCATTATCATTAAAAAAATTTAAATATTGAAAAGGGACAGCTATAATTTTGTTTCATCTATTTAATAAATAAGTAATCTGTGAAATCAGTGCACAAAGTATCTCTTTGCTCTTTGTATCAGCGTAGACATTCTTAAGAACATACTGAAAGATCCTTTTGATTTCTATCTTCACAAAAGAATATTTCCCCATCAGCTTTCTAGGACAGGGACTAGGTCCTTTATTACTGAATGGAGTGAGTATGAGTGTGGCCAAAAAAGAAATCTGTGATCGTGTGGCTCTTCAGTGTAGAATCTGTTCACCTGGGATGGGTGATGGCACCAAATTTACATTCCCTCTTACAGCTCAAATCTACAATCTAAGGTTTCAAAAGATTTTTTTTTTTTTTTTTGCAAAAGAAGAGACAACATATGGTAGCTGAGAGGCCTTATTTTGTTTCTTAATGAAATGATGTGCTTCTGTTTCATATTAAAGTGTTAATCGGTCTGAAATTAGGTCTCACAAAAAGAATAGTGCTTTTAAAATGCTTAATATGATTCATTTTCTGCAGTCAAAACCAGATGACTTTTATTTTTGTATCAAAAAGAGAAAGTGGAAAGCAAGCTCTTCCTCCCCTAACGCCCCCACACTTCCCCCATCTGCCCAGGCTTGGGACCCAGATCCAATAACCGGTTTATAGAACAGAAAGCTCTTTAGAGTCGGAGCTTGCACCAAAGCCTAGGTTTTGTTTGAGTTTGAGAATCTTCATAGGTTTATGAAATCTCAACAAATATTTCAAAGAAGGAAGTTTCACATTTGAAGTAGGTGATCCTATTAGGCGCTGAGAGACGGCGCCTTTGTTGTGGGCCCAGGCATCATTTTATGTAAGATAGAGCTGTGTCCCACTAATATGCCAAGACATCACTTTCATGCCAGAAACAGATAGGGCTGAACTTGTTTCATGCACTTTGGCTTTCATTGTTAATAATGAATGACGAAAGTTCAGAGGAGAGAAGCTAAGTGGATACTCGGCTTTAAAAGAATGAATTTTAACTAGCAACATGCCAAACTAGTCAGAAACCACTTAGATGGTCAGAAAAGAGAGCAGAGAAAAAGAGCTCATCCTGGAAGTCTGTCCACAGCCATCAGTCCCTGCAGAGCCCACAGTGGTGAGATTGGTGAGTCTTCTTCAGGAACATTCTAGTGGCTGGGGCATTATGTAGCTGGTGCACCTCAGAGGTCTGAGAGTTTTGCACCAGGAGGCACAAAATAGGAATCTCTTATTCCGTTTTCAGAGAAGGAGACAGAGACAGAGATAGAAACAGGGACAACAAAGTTGATTAATAAAATTTTAGATCGCAATGGATACAAATATTGATTAGATGAATTCATCTCTTTTAAGTCTAATCAACACTTGAAACCCCATAATTTCTTTTTAATTTCTTCTTCCTTTTTACATTTTCCTTCTTTCCTGATTCTTTGTTTCAATTCTTCTTCCTTCCTTCCTTTCCCCCCCCCCCTTTTCCTCCTTCCTGTCTCCTTTCTCTTCCTTCTTTCCTTCCTCTTTTTTCCATTATTTTACCTTATATTTGACTTGCTGGAGAAAGACCTCAAAAACAAGAAAACATACTCTGAAGATCATGTATAGAGTATTTATGTTTTCATTCAACCATCATTCATTGAGTGCTTCTTTCACGCCAGACATCTAGTAGGCACCTAGGTTAGAAGAGTGAACAAAACAAATCCAGCCCCTTCTCTTTTGGAGCGTAGAACCTATGAATCTTAGAATCTAAACTGCTGGGTTCAATGTGTTTTCCAGCTCAATTTCCTACATCATCTGTAACCACAACTCAGGAGGATGAGAACTGATTATCTGTTCCATCGGTCTGGTCATCCAAGATTCTAGTACAGTCATTAGATTTCACAGCTAAAACAAGAAGATGGACACACTAAAACTGACAGTTTAGAAAGGATTTTCAGCAATAAAGAATAAAACCACTTGATTTTTTAGTTTAAATGGAAATTTGAATTATCCAGAATGTCAGGTTTTCTGAACAACACATCTGAGGTTTGCTTTCTCCAGGGTAGAAGAAAAAGGTCTCACTCTGGTAATCAGGGGATGGCAAAGTATAGCTCGATAATACTGTGTGTTCTAAGAGACCCTGACCACTTTGTGCATATGGTTGCCGATAGGCTCATCCATCATCCTGGGTGTTTTATCACCTGTTTTCTATATGTCATTGGGTATAGAAATCATTAAAAATACTATACCAATAGAATTAAGTATGCCGGCATCTTTTGATAGTCAAGAGCCCTGCAAATTTAAGTTTGGGGCCTTCAAAGCCAACTTTTAGAGAAGAGCTCTTTGATCTTTGATCCCATACAAATGAGCACATTCTCAATTTAGAAGAATGCCCTAATTTTGGGCACTTTCATGAAATACTAAAGCTGTTATTCTAACATTCAATTCAAAGCATTTCTGACAGCAAATTGACTGGGAAGAAAGATTCTACTCTACTTGCCACAGTACTTCTAGCCACATCCAAACCACCACAGACCTAAGAGTCATACTCTCATGGCCCCTAAAACTGTGATATGACACTGAGTTAATCCTTTTACCACCTAAGAAAGTCAGGCTGGTACAGCTGGATTATTAACTTGTGTCGATGCTGAGTATTAATTTGTGTTTGTTGCAAAGCTACTGAATGTAGATATAACCCAGTCTGGCTTCGTTTTTCCAACTAATTGAATTGACCAGTTGCCTCAGTGCCACTTCTGTTGACTTGCCTTGCATGCCTTGACAGTTGTGCTTTTTACCTGTAAACCTACTCCCATTTCCAAGTCTGAAGCTGGCCATAGGGTTACAGTTTTTAGAAGGCAGAGCTGGATGCACACATTCACATTGCTTTGCACAGAGTTGTTCTTCCTTTTGGTATGATCTCCTTCCCAGCGTTTGCCACCTCACATATCTTAACAGCCAGTACTAGAAAGTCTTTTTCCCTGGCTCATATATTTTCTGTTGTGTTTTGAATTTGGGATCCCATGGTCCTCCCTATCCTCTGGAGATTTGTCTTGGACATCTAATTGGAAAGTCCCTTTATTTCCGTTGCTGGCACATAATCAGAGCTCTGTTCCTTTAGATCATTTCTCTTATTTTGAAACCTAACAATACCCCCTTGGATTTTTGCTTTACAATCTGTTGAAAAATCAGCCCTTCTCTGTTAACAAACACTACTGGTAATCCTTTGACTTTCCCTCTGCTTATTGGTACCTAGGAAATTCCCTCCAATTAACCCAGCCCTTAGCTGAGGATTTTTGTTTATTTATTTTTAAGAAACTAAAAAGCCCCAGGTGGTGGGGGTGGGGGGAGATAGCCTCATGCACCCTGGTGGGGTGTATTACACAAACTTTTGTGTAGACAATCTCACAATATGCATTAAACCTGAAAAACACACAGACCCTTTGCCCAAGTGATTTCATTTCTAGCATTATCCAAAGGAAATGATTCCTCAAGTGTTTAGAGATGTATAACCTATTCAAAACAGTATTATTTATAATAACAAAAATGTGGAACTTAGCTGTTTATCAATAGGTGGATAAAATAAAGTTTTCTATATTAATATGACAGAATAGAAGACAGCATTAACAACATGCTAGAGAAGAGTATTTACTGATATTGAGTATATCCGTGATATATTAAGTAGAAGATTGCAAAACACCCTTACATGTGCAGTCAATCTACTATCTATTTACATACCTGCATGAATTCTACCTATCTTTCCATCTATTCAGTTAGAACAAATAATGGTTGGTTATGAGTGGTGGACGTATGGGTGTATTTTGTTTTCTTTTTTATGCATAGATACACTTCCTGACTTTCTAAAATGAAAATGTATTGCTTTTGTAATTTTAAAAAAAAAGCAAGAATGGTTGAAGGAAAATGAGAAGACCCCTGGCCAGTGCAGGTCTCACAAGCATATAGGGCAAGCAATCACATCAAATTTTTTGTTTGTTTGTTTGTTTGTTTGTTTGTTTTAAAGTTTATTTATTTTTGAGAGAGAGAGAGAGAGAGAAGAAGAGCATGAGTGGGGGAAGAGGCAGACAGAGAGAGAGAGAGAGAGAGAGAGAGAGAGAGAGAATGAATTCCAAGCAGAGTCCTCACTATGAGCACAGAGCCCGACATGGGGATCAAATCCCCAAACCATGAGATCATGACCTGAGCCCAGATCAACAGTCAACACTCAACTCACTAAGCTCCCTGGGCGCCCTTACAATCTCATCAAGTTTTGACCCCCTGGGCACTGAAAGTAGGTTCCATCCAGTTCCCACCATTTTCTCAGGCACTAGGTACTCTGTATACAATGTGTGCCTTTACCTTTTGGTGATCAGTGCATTATAATATGGAAGAGATGCTCCATGAATGGTTATTGAGTTAAAATAAATGAAACTATTTCTGTAGCGTACTTTGTACCTCTGTGCCACATAAATTCTAATAAACGATTCATTATTTAATGAATGTTATAACTTAGATCATTGATACATACAGTAGATTGAATTATGGTTTCCAGTCTTTACCACTCCTGCCTCCACATTCTCTGCCATATGACTTCACTGTTCCTCTCCCAGAAACAGAGTGTACTTCTCCACCCATTGAGCTTGAACTTGACTATATGTCTTGCCTATGGGATATTAGCAAATAACATCTACAATCATCCTATATATTAGCAGAGGCTTGAAATGCTCTTGCACTGTTCAGTTTTCTCTCTTGAGCTTCTGTCATCACCATGAGAAAATAATGCCTTAGCTAGTTCACTAGTCCAAGGAGGATGAGAAACACATGGTGAAGATTTGAACCCAATCTATAATTTGGAGCCATGCCCAGCTGAGCATAGACTAGTTCAGTCCCTAAACCACCTCCACTCCCTCCCAGCCCGACAGCAGATGTGTGAATGGGAATAAATGGTTGTTATTTTAATCTGCTAAATTCTGGGATGGTTTGTTACACAGCATCATTATGGAATTAGCTGGCCACTACAATACATTGACTAGATGTTAAGCTTTATTATATTAATAGCAGATATGAGGTATTAATGAAACTTGTTAAAAATGCATAATGATTCCAAGTACAGCAATGATCTCACCATAAGTTTGCATGGGAAATCAATAATAACGATATATTTCTGGAAAATTGACAGAACAAGTCTATTGTTTAAGAGCAAAAAGGAACTGAGGAGCCTCCTGAAATTTAATTCCAGCAAGGTTAAGTTTTAATCATTAGATGTGAGGATCAATTCTAAACATGGTATAGTGTCTAAAAATGTTCACTATGTAGTAAGGTTTGGGTCCCTGAGAGAGAAGGTGTAGCAGTAGCACGGCCTGGTGACAGACTGAGTGCAGCACAGGAGAAGCACAAGTAGTGACCAGTAATAACTGACCGTGTTTATGTGGGTGCAGATATGAGACACGTTCTAAGGTTTCTTCAAATTTTCAGAGATTGCAGAAGATGTGTCTTCATAAAAATGGTGTTAAGACCCAGGTTTAAATGTGATTTATTACTCTTTTACATGACCCTATTTAAGATGATTCCATTTGTCCTCATGGCCTAGTCAGGCATCAGGAAACTCAAGTTATATGGGTGTCATTTCACACCAACAAGTGGAGACAAGACTTTGTCATGTTGCTGCCAAATGAGGTGTTCCACTTGAGTTTATAACTCGTTCAAAATACCCAAACACGCATTCTGGAAGTTTGATCAAATGAAATACTCTTTTAATGTTTTTTTTTTTAACTTTGCAATGAAAATTGTTGTTCATGAGACCAGAGTGACTCGAAAAATGAGGAGAAATATAGGGTAGCCAGAGAGAGAAATCAAAGCATCACTAAAGGTGTTCCACATCTGAGAAAGATCAAGCTAAAAATGGAAGGAAATAGCTGTTACTTTATTCCATAAATTAAAAACAGAGCAGCTTTTCTCTTTATTTTGAAATACTTTTTTACAAAATAATGGCAGTAGACTGATTTAACATGCTCTAGTGATTTCTATTGAACTCCTACTTTCCCCCCCAAAAAAATCTGCTTGCTTTTGGTAAGATTTGAATGGGCCCTAAATATATGGACACCAAAAATTAAAATGCTACCTAAACTTTGACCAATTGTTTTAATATATATCAAACAATGTGCATTAATCCTTTTATACTCTTTTTGACCTACCCTGTCTGCATCTTAATCATTTTCTTGTTGTGCCAATATTGTTTGCATAAGAGTAGGTTTATAATTTATGTTTTTTATTAAAAGGTGTCTGTGGAAAAGAGATTTACCATGACTCTTCAGAAAATTATATTTTTAATCAGCTGTAGAAATTCATAGTACTTTCTACATATGGGGCACCTTATTACAATGATCCAAACAGACCAAAGTCAACAAATAATCTTGTCTGTCTATTGTTAATTCTTAGAAGAACAAACATATGTTTTGAACATCGTTACTGCAAAATTAGCACAAGCAATCAGGCATTCCAGGAGAATAAAATAAAAATGCAGAGCACTATAGTATAATTACTATTTGCATTTAAATTGTGTGCTATTCTTTTCTAACACCATGTAGTAATAGTAAAGTCTAACATTTACTGAGTTCTTTCTGTGTCAGTAAATAAGATTATCTCAGATGATCTTCACAACAACCCTATGATATAGATACTATTATTATAGTATAATATTTTGCATATGAAGAAACTGAGGCTGGGTGGGACAAAATTGGATGCCCAAAGTTGCAGAACTACTCAGCCGAAGCAAAGCTTCAAGCGTGGCATGTTTGACTTTTTATCACTCATGTTCTATGGTATGCTTTTATTATTAATCAGTTAACAGTAGGTTTAAATGTTAAATCTGACATAACATAGTTCAATGATATCACTAACAGAAAAAAAAAAATCCCATGATTTTGAAAGAGATAGTTTTTCAGTAAGTATTTCATGAATGGAATGTGAAGGGAGGAACAAGGGATTTATCTAAAACAAAACATATCACTTAAATTTTTCACCAAAATAATGATCATGGATATGTGTAGAGGCACCCCAAAGGTTACTCTTCCTTTAGTAATTTAAAACAAAAACAATTCTAAGAGGCAAATACCTTAAGTTATTAGTGTTTAAATTTACAGAATATGAAGTGCTTAATTGATATGAAAAATACATGGAATGAGGATACATGTATAAAATTTTTTTAACGTTTATTTATTTTTGAAGGAGAGAGAGAGAGAGAGAGAGAAACTGAAGCAGGCTCCAGGCTCTGAGTTGTCAGCACAGAGCCCAATGCACGGCTCGAACTCACAAACCATGAGATCATGACCTGAGCCAAAGTCGGACACTTAACTGACTGAGCCATCCAGGTGCCCTGAGGATATATGTACAAATTGGAGATCACATGCTGTGGTCACAAAGCCTGAAATGCAAGCATGCATTCATTCATTCCATGGATATTTGCCAAGCACCTACAGTGTGCATTGTTCTTGATGTGACAATATAGCAATGAAGAAGTCAGACAAAACTCTGCCCTCATAGGGCTTACACTTGAAGTTGGGAGACAGAAAAACAAAGAAACGTTCAAGTTCTTATAGTAATAAGTACTATGATGAAGAATAATGGAGGTCAAGAGATAGTGATAAAGGAAACAAGACTTTAGCTTTTCTAGGTGAAAAAGGCTGTGATGTAAGCTTCTAGTTAGGTTAAAATTGTGAAAAAGCAGAGCAGTGTCACATCTTTGTTGGTATTACCCATATCTGAGGGCTGTAGGTGTCTTTACTGATTGATGAACCGTATTAACTGATTTCTCCCTGTGAATGAGCATGTATCACTACTGATAGAATCCACAAGTCTTGTTTACATGAAACTTATTAGTGAATTAGAAAAAATAAGATACACACATGCTAACATAAAAGGGAGGAGGAAAGAGCGTGTCTGTTGCACCTATCTTACAAATGGAGTTCAATCAACAGTGTAGAAAGGAGAATCTCTGGAGGCTGGAATTAAGGTAGAGCAAGGAAGACTTCCTAGATGAGGAGAAAATTGAGTTTGGACTTTAAAAATGGGTAGAGTTTGATTAGGCAGACATGTGTTGTCTCTCCTAGAAGACTGTGGGCCTCCTGAGGACAGTCTACATTTGTCCTCTTTCTGCCCTCTGTTCATATCTATATTCCGGCAACTATCTTCTCTTGCTGAACTGTCTGTAACCATTTCCAGGGCTCTTAGGGCAGGTAGAGATATGAGAAATGTAAGGAGACAGAGTCTTAGCCTAATGGTAAAATAGGGGTTTTGGTTCCTTCCAGCCACGGGATCTTCGACATGGCACCTAAATTCTGTGAGCCTTGTTTTTCTCATTTGAAGAAATGGCACTATAATCATTGCTCTGTGTCCTTCTCATGACTACCATGGGATTTAAATGGGAAAAAGTGAAGCTATGGGAATGTTCTGGGTGGCTGTAAAGTACTGTACCACCATTGGGGGCTGAAAGGCACTCTTCCCTAACAGTAGGCCACACAAAATAGACGTGTCTTACAGGGGTTTTAGAAGTCAGTTCATCCAATTCCCAAATTTTGCAGATTAGGGAAATTGAGACTTAGGGAGGTTAAGAGGCATCTGTGAGATCACACTACTAGTTAGTGGAAGAACCTACTTCTTAGACTCCCAGTGCTCTGCCTATCAAATTCTATTGGGCCATAGAGATGACACCTGCAGAAATGCCTACTAGTTTAACTTCAGATGTACAATTAGTTTTGTGGTCCCAGCTGAAGCCCTGTATCCCGTTTGCTCTGGAGGTAGTATTTTAGCCAGCACCTGGGAGGTGTCACTACCTCCCACCCCAAGCACTTTCCATGTGGCAAGACAGTAAGACTTATAGCAGACTAAACTGAGAGAGTGTTACCTACTTAAACTGTTTTTCTGACTTAATAAGAATTTTTCATCTACAGCAAGCCATTTTAAAATATTGTCTATACACAAACAGTCACTCTGAATAATAGGTCTGCACACAGTAAATGTCACCTCTCTAAATCACACGAGACCTCGGCAGCACAGCAGAGGAGGCTCCATAACAGTTTAAACTTCAGCCTCCCATTTATTATGGATGTGTTTATAAATCTCAGAGGGCACTCTTCCGCCTCCTGGGAAATCCAAAAATGGTGCCGTTGTTTGTCAGGGTGACTTGTCCAGGATGTTGAGGTCCTGGCCATCCTTCTTACATCCAGATCCCATTTGGTTCCAAAGTGGGTCAGCCAAGGTTGTTGTCAAAGATGCCATTTTCTCATCATTAATGACAGGAAAATTCTGTTCCAGAAAAAGTAGTGAGGGCTTTGAATACTGGCGTTTATACAATGAATGTAGGGGCTTTCTGTTTCTTTTTCTTTCTTTCTTTCTTTCTTTCTTTCTTTCTTTCTTTCTTTCTTTCTCTTACCTTGAATAAATGATCTTCTCTATAAAAGTGCTTTGAGTTTCTCACATGAGGGAGGCAAAAGACAGCTTACACAGCAATGGCATTGAAAAACTCCTTAGCTGCTCCCATCTGTCTTGGTTAGTATGAATACTTTAGCATTAAGTGGAGAAAAGGAGAATCCATCAATAGTTAATAACTGACCTTAAGATGGGAATTCAAAGTTCACCACAATTATACCCAAGTGTCAGAGAACACACATGGGACATTATCAATATATTTGACTACAAGAGCCTGGGATGGAAAATTTAAATACCATCAGAGGAAGAACTAGGCATTATTTTTAATGAGAAAATATTGTTACCATATCCAGCAACCCACACTAAGATACTCAAAGCCAAAATTCTCAGTTAGCAGTGATTGTGAAAAGGTAAGCATAATCTAAAAGAGCGGATAAGAGTCAGGCTAAAATTCTACCATGTGGCCAGGTTGTAAACAAAACATAGCATAGGTTCAAAGGGAGAGTGTATATAAAGGTGAAAATAAGATCAGGCAAAAGATGAAAAGAAAATGTGTGCAGAATTGCACAACATGGATTATCATCAAAGAAATGCAGCTTAAAACCATAATGATTTATCACTCCACTAGACTGACAACACCAAATGTAGGACAACTGGAATTCTCTAATTCACTGCTGGTAGGAGTCGAAATGGTACAACCACTGTGAAGAGCCATTTGTCAATTTCATATAGAGTTAAACACACATATACCTTATGACCCAGTGATGACATTTCTGGGTATTTACTTTGAAAAAAAATGAAAAATACATGTTCATAAAAAGACTTGTACAAGAATGTTCATAGTAGTTTTATTCACAATGGCAAAATTTTGGAAATAACCCAAATGTCCATCAAAAGGAGGAGTGATAAACATTATGTCATAGTCATAGAATGGACTAGTACTCAACAATACAAAGGAGTGAATCACAGGTATTTAAAAGTACAGGGATGAATCTCATAAACATTATGCTGAGCAAAATAAACTGGACACAAAAGAGTATATATTATATGGTTCCACTTACATGAAGCTCAAGAACAGGAAAAACAAGTCTATGGGGATAGAAATCAGGATAGTGGTTCCCTCTTGGAGGGGAAGAGGGTAACAGAAAGACAGGGAATCTTTCTAGGGAGAGAGTGATGCTTGGTGTTGGTTGTTAGTTACACAGATGCAAATACACAAATTAAACTTTAGACTAATTTCAACTCATCTTAATATATGTAATTATACTTCAATTAAAACAAAAAAATATATATGTAGAATAAGACCTGTGAGGCTAATTGTCTCCCTAGTATTCACTGTTATAAAGCCTTACGACTCAAACAGTGGTCCACAGGGCAGCACCATCACCAGGATGATACAGGAATGCAGAATCCCAGGCCCCAGCACAGCCCTTTCAAGTCAGAATATGCAAGTTAGTATGAAGCCCAGAATAATCCTATATACATGAATGTCTGAGAAGTATCCTCAGAGTGGCTATCTTTCTGTTGTTTTAAAGAAAACCACAGATCCATTCATCCTGTTTAAAGCAAAAGCAGTGTTCTTTAGGGGGATTACCTCACCTCCATTTGTGTAGTCCTGAGGTTGTTGTTAATCAAAGTGCACTGCCCAGCAGTCCAATCAGATTCTCTGTCCTTAAACAGAGGGAAGTAAACATTGAAAACCACCAATGGTGGAGCATTCAGTAATAACCGTAAATGAAACTGTTCCATGGCTCCTGCTGCCCTCTTCTCTTCACTTGCCATAAATTTGTCTATTTGGGGACCTGGTTCTTCACTCCTGCATTGAGCTCTATGAACTACCTGGCATCCTTCCAATAAATTCACTTTTGATTACATTATCCAGGTTTGGATTCTGTTGTTTGCAGCAGTATCTCTCTGTCTTCCATAAAATAACTGCACTGGCTGAGACCATTCACGTTTACTGTTCCTTGTATTTTGTTATACACCCAAAAATGACAAATGGAGAAAATCAGCAGGAACCCTTAAAAATTCAACTTCCAAGAAGTAAAATTAATTTGGAATCAATAGACTGGCAAGCTGTTATCTGAGTGGCCTGCTCACATTATAAAATAGTACTTCTGAGGAGAATATGATATTGGCTAAATTTGGGGAACAAAGATTAGTCTTCTGGCAGAAGACTGACCAATGCGTATTGGAAACTAAAGTTGACTTTTGTTTTTTTTTCATACATAGACAAGAGGAATCTTTATGTAAAAAAATAAAAAGCTCGTTAAGAAATTTTTTCATTCAAATGAACATTGGCAGATAGTAAAATAACTTTTCTGTTAATTAATTAATTAATTTATTTATATTTTTAGAGAGAGAGAGACAGCATGCATGAGCAGGGGAGTGGGAGAGAGAGAGGGTGAGAGAGAAATCCTGAGCAGGCTCCACCCTGTCAGCACAGAGCCCGATGCAGGGCTCGATCTCACAAACCGTGAGATCATGCCCTGAGCCGAAATCAAGAGTTGGATGCTGAACCAGCTGAGCCACCCAGGTGCCCCTGAAATAAATTATTCCTATATGTTGGAGGGGTCTTTTCTAGGACCAAGGAACATGGCACAAAAATAGTTTAAATGGAAGAGGAAGGATTACACGGCAGATACTACCAATTGCTTATCTGAATCCATTCTTCTTTTCTTTCTTACTAATAATAGAACTCAAATTTATTCTGGGCCACAAAGTATCGGCTAAAATACTGCATTTCCCAGTCTCTCTCACAACTCCTGGTGCCAATGAGATATAAACAGAATTTATTATATGAGGATTCCTGGAAAGCTCCATAAAAGTACAGACTATGTAGGTGGTTCACACTTTGCCTGCAACCTCAATCTCTCCTCCTGTGCAGAACATAGATGCGATGGCTGGAGTACCAACTGCAATCTTGAACGATGAATAGCCTTTGAGGCTGGAAGCCCTTTCAGGACTGCTGATCTTGGACAGAGATATGAATCTATTCTGTATGAGGCTCCTCTGTTAGATACAACTTAATCTAATTCTAAGTGACAGGGTGAGTAGAAGTTAGTGACTATTTAGATAGATTTACAAGTCTTTACCATTTCTTTTTGTCACATCTCCTCTTTCGGTGGTTTGGCCCTTAGAATCATAAAATTTTAGAGCCAGAAGGACTCTTAGAGGATATCTAGGCAAAATCCCTCATATTATAAGTAAGACAAGGCCCAGAAAGTTTCAGTGATTTGCCCTAGACTCTGCCAGGAGTTACTTATCAAGTATCCATTATTATCAGCATTTATCAAGTACACATAGTTTTGCCTGTCAATGAGATACTTTACAGTGTCTAAGAGATCAGTCTTTCCAGGATACCTCATGTGTCTCTCAATTCATTGCTTCTCCTTCTTCAAATCTATAAAGAAGTGTAGATCTAATATATACTTTAATAACAAAAATACTAGGGAGAGAAGCTTGTCTTTTTAAGCTCTACCATACCTCCCATAATAAATATGGTCTGACAGAGAGTCAATGATCATTTTGATTCCATTGGTGTGGGGGGGGGGGGTGTGGGTGTGTGTGTGTGTGTGTGTGTGTGTGCTCGCGCATGTGTGCTTCAAGGATAGATAGTGATAGTATGAAAGCCATTTTTA
Organism: Panthera onca; assembly: GCF_046562875.1. Classification (NCBI taxonomy): domain Eukaryota; kingdom Metazoa; phylum Chordata; class Mammalia; order Carnivora; family Felidae; genus Panthera; species Panthera onca. The sequence goes on from NC_138341.1 coordinate 55,885,561, forward strand.
GAGAAAGCATCTCAAACTGCTGAAGGAGAATGATGCCTGACAAGCATTTCTTTTATTGAATAATCCAGTTTACAAATGCTTCCAGACAGACCGAGGAGACTAGGTTAAAAATATGACAACCACAGTCAAAGCCCAGATGGAAAGTGTGCTGTGAATTATAAAGGTAGAGATGAGAAGGTTTCTCCTCAGTGAACTCAGATATTGTGGTAGATCCTCTGGTCTAGATATATAACATTCTCCTTCATAGCAAAATCCCATTCAGGATAAAAGGAGAGGGTTAAATTGCTCTAAGTACTTTAGAAGATCTGCCGCTCATGCGTGTTTGGAAGATTATGAAGCACTGAAGCCTGGGTGCAGACAGACAGCTGAAAGTAAATCAAGGGAACAGTTGGGGAAAAGTCACTTGAGTAGCCAACTTGCCTGTTTCATAGATCCTTATAGGGTATATAGGCATGTTGGGGCATTTTTGTCTTAGCAATTACTACTGAAATTCACCATTGCAGTGATCCACAGGGATTTGCTGAAAAGGTTAATGGCATCTATCAGATTTACGGGGTACAACAAGGAAGTTGGCACATTCCCTCGGTGTGAGGTGTAATGTCACCTGTGTGGGCTGAACAGTCCACATTCATTACCATTCATTGGTCAAAGGGCCTGATTTTTAACCAACCTTAGAATATAATCCATCAACAGTTGAGCATTCATAGCAAGAAAAGGAGCAAGGGAGATTTCAAGAGAGAAGACAACAGAACTGTCATATTGTGCTATCAGCTGATGGACCTTCCAAGAAAGTTAAGAGAGATCAGTTATCTGATCTGTGATGAAAAGTTGTAAGTGTTAAGACCAAGGTGAAAATAAATACCTAGGCCCTGTAGTGCAACTCTTTTAAAAATAACTTCATTAACACACCCACAGGCATCCTACTGTAGCTCTGTGTAAAGCTGTTGTCTCTCATCCACTCATTCTTCCACAGAGTTTTCAAGAAGCTGCTCAGATTTGTGTAAATATGTGACTATAATTGGCCTTCCAATTTCACAGCTTATCAAAGGCAGAAAGGAGGGCTCACCAACATTTCAAAGACAATAAGCACATTTGATGCAATGGTGTATGATTCTCCCCAATGTTTTTAACCTGCGATTGGAGAAACAGATGGTTAGATTTTCTAGGAAGCTTAAAACAGAAGCTGAGCTAATACAAAACTGCTCAGCTATCAGACGGGGCAAATCCATTCTGCCGCCTCTTTTTTTTTTTCCCAGATCAAAACCCATCAGACGAAGGATTTAGCTTTACAAAAAGATATTTACCAGGAAGCTTTCTGCAGAAGAGAAGGGCATGCTTTGTTAAACCAGATGCATTTTATTTTTCCTGGAACCAAGATTTATGAAAGCAGTATGCTCATATTTCTCCATATACAGTAATTGGAACTCATTATGCTAATTGTATTTCCATTATCACTAATTAACAATCAGAGTGACCTGGCCCACAGTCTAATTTGTCTTTAATCTGTTTTTGTATAGGGAGTTTTACCCTGTAATTTCAAGGTGATAATTCTATTCAGTGCAACTTTATGAATTGCAGAAGGTAACACTTTTGATGCTTGACGCTCTCCTCTTGCAACTGTTTGGGGGTAAAATGGGGAAGCAAATGGGTATACTTGCATGTGCCCTCTCACTGATGAAATAGGTGCTTGACCTCTGACATCATAAGAGTATATATCCTTCATAATTCTTACTCAGATTGAACGCCCAGTCAAAGCAATGGAACAGGTGCCCATACTGTTCAAACTCTGGCTCTCAATCTAAAATATGCAGTACTTAGTCTAAGAAGCAGTTGACATTTGCTGTCATCAAGAAGGAAAATGGGTGTTTCAAGTACTTTCTAATGATTAGTTAACACCTTATAAATATTTCCATGTGACAAATCTCTTGTAAAGAAAGAAATGACAGGTTTGGATCATCAAGAAACTTGCTTCTCATAAAAATGAGGTATCGAAGTGAGAGATGAGATATATTCATGGTATTCGCTCTCAGAGGATATGTTTATTATTTATCGGGCAAATTTACAGCAGTGAGATGTTAAGAGGAAGGGAGCTGGATTTGGAGCCCAGGGTTCTGAGGTCAAGTCCAATTCCAAGGCTTAATTGAAATCATCCTTTCTCTGAACTTTTGTCTTCTCATCTTAAACATTGAAATAATACGTTTGAGATAAATTATTGAGACAGCATTGAGCAGTGGCTAATCCTGTGAAGACTTGGGAATCTGAGTGAATTCTGATTTGGACTCTGCTGCATATTAGTTGATGGCCTTAAGGAAAGCCTTGGTTTCCTAAATATATTTTTAAATGGACATGATAATAGTTCCCTCTTCGTAGAGCTGTTTTGAGATTGAACTAATAAAGATTAATGGAGATAAAATGCTCTGCCCTGTTACTGGCATGTGGTAAGCACATAACAAAGTCTAGTTCTATATGGGAGGAGCAGTCATGTGACAGTGCTTGGTAAACAAGAAAATCTCTCTTGTGACAGGGTTGTGACGATTGCCAATCAGTAAGGTGCGTTGTTTCATTCTGGAGGTTGAAGTGAATCAAGAAGAAAATACTTCTGTTGAAAAGGACTAAAAATCATACTGGGAGGGAGAGGACTAAAAGAGAGGGAGCGCTAAGAAAACTGAACATGATATAGTTACTTCAGAAAATATGCCTTTGCTCAGCCTAAGAAACCTAGGAAGTTTCAGATCTACCTTCCCTTATGCTGACATCTAATCTGAGTAAGCAATGTTCCAAATGACCTCTGAGTTCCATCAGATTCATCTTCTTAGCCTGATTGACTTGGTTTCCCTTTGCGTATCTTTTAGAGTGCCACTAAAAGTTGGCAACTTTGAGGTCTTGAAAAAAAGGAAGCCCTTCTTTGATATCCTACTCCCACTGCTACCCGGCCGTCTGCCAACCCTTGAGAACCAGTTGGATCACCATGCCTCTTCTGCACAAAAGGCAGCCTTTTCATGCTCTCAGGGAGCCCTGTTTCTAAGTTTGGCCTCGTCTTCTGCTTGACAGGGAGATTTTCTGAATCCCAGGGTCAGATATAATTGTAGCTCTGTAGCATACCCTGGTTTCACACACTCACAAAAAAGTATTTGGTTTTCCTTGTTCGTGGCATAAATCACAGGATATCACCTAATCAACGAAATAATCTTAATCAATGCTTCACCGTCTGGCTTTCCATAACAATTCCAACTCCCTGTTGATGTTTTCCATCTTCCCTTCTGTTAGACCAGATGGTGCGTGTTCTAGCCTCTTTATTATCTTTTTCTGACCATAGTATTCTGTCCAAAGATCATTGTAGGAAACCCCCCATGCTGACGGCAGCCCTGGCCCCATCCTGCCTGTTAAACCTCGCCATGGTTTAGACAGCCTTTGCTAATGACTATCCTTTTCTAAACCTGTGCTTTATTCCAAAGCCACTCACTGGCTAGCCCATAATTACTGGATAACACAACCGTTTCTGTCTTCACATATCCAGTTGAGCTTTCTTCTCCAGGTAAAAGCAGACTCCAACTGGAGTCTTTCCCATCTGGCATGACACTCTCTCACAAGGAGAGTCCGCAATCATGGTGCATCCACCAATAATGGCAGTGTCTTCTATCCTGTTGTGTTAAAAAAGGGAAAGGATCATCACCCCTGTATCCTGGGGTGGAAGAAGCTGGACCATAATGTTTTCCCCACATGCAAAACCCTGGCCTAATTATATTCATCTTCATAGACAAGTGTTTTCCACTTATCTTTCTGTATGAGCCATAATGCGCATTAAAAAAAAAAAAAAAACTTAAAATAACTGACATATCCGAACATCAGTGGCACTGTGACATGAAAAAAAGACAATTGTGAGTCAAGTAAAGCTGTGGATCATCTTAAACAGTGATCATCAAACCTATCCTTTCCCTGCTGTGTACATGAGTGTGTGTGTGTGTGTGTGTGTGTGTGTGTGTGTGTGTGTGTGAGAGAGAGAGAGAGAGAGAGAGAGAGAGAGAGAGAGAGAGAGAGAGAGAGAAACTATCTGCACCAAATTCATTCCAAGATAACAATATATTCTTTATAAATATCATTTAAAAAGTCACTTCCTCAAACAACCTGGCTTTCTGGACTTCAGTTTAATCTCCCCAAAACACAAATTCACCTAATACAATGAGTAGAAAATATAACAGATACACAGAGTTGAAAGAAAGCATCGGTATCTAAATTCCAAAGAATATACATCAGTCGCTGAGTGAATAGATATGCTAACTTGGCACCATTTTTCTATGGTATCTGACAGAACTGAAAATCACAGCGTGGAGAGATTTTTATCACAAAGGATTTTCAATTTGTTGTTTAGGAAGATAGATCTGCAAGTATCCTCTTTATCCCTAATGACTATAGAATGTAAATAATCTTGTTATAACCATATTTCATGTAAATTTTATCTCTGGATGAGGTAGATTTCCTTCTAGGCAATTCCTTTCTTTCTTTCTTTCTTTCTTTCTTTCTTTCTTTCTTTCTTTCTTTTTCTTTTTTCCTTCCTTCTTTCCTTCCTTCCTTCCTTCCTTCCTTCCTTCCTTCCTTCCTTCCTTCCTCACCAGCAAGCACAATATGTGCTTGGTCCCCTGGTTAAAACAGAACTTAATAAACTCAAAGCTTTGCTCATTGTAGGTCATCTTACCATGAGGTCACATCAGCTGTATGGTCTTACTAGAACACTGTCTCTAATGTTTCCATTCTGGCCACATGTAAAGGATTTCCTGGAGCACACATAATCCATGTTTGAATTTTAAAGCACCTTCCAATCCACAAACAAAAGATACAGTCAATAGTCTCTTCCTAGAGCTTCCCATTTTCCACTTTCCACCTGCATTACTCAGTTATCTAAGGAAAAATAACAACCAGGGTCTTTTTTTTCCTTTCCAGAAATTTAGGCCAATACTATAGAATGCAAATTTTACCCCAAGCACTATATCAATAAAGGCTAATATGGTTAACTTCTTCCCTGAACTTTAGCGAAGACTTCACATAATTCTTACTTTACTGGTGAGGTTTCTAGGATTTGGGATGCTTTTAGTTCCTCCTTTTCTATTCAAGAGGAGGAATAGAAATGTCTTTTTCTGCAATTGCTGAGTGTATTACTGTTCTCCATTTGCATACTGTCTGATGATTTGCGTGTGGGGGCAGCCAAAAGGTCTCAGAATCATTTCCCTATAAAACCATTTCCTTGCTGATAAGGCTTCCCATAAGCATGGCTGAGGAAAATGGGTCAGACTGGATTTCTGAAACAGTTTAAGGAAACATCTTCCAGATTGAGCAATATCCTCCAGGCTTTAATAAAGCATCTAAAGAGCTCAAGTTTTCCTCAAGTCATGCACAAGAAAAATTCCAAATGTCTTCCTTTCTCCTACTAGTATCTGAATATGGCCATCATCCTGCATACAATCTGTGATCTTGCACCTAATTATAATTTACTTTCTATAACCATAAAAGTATTATTACATATCATTTCTCTTTTTGTAATTAAAAAAATTTTTAAAAATATTTCTTTCAATGTCATTCTTACTCCAAGTAGAACAACAACAAAAAAAAAAACCCAGCTTATTAATTTAGCCAAGACTTCAAAAGGTCTTTTAGATATGGTCTCCAGGTTTTATAATTTCAGATCTTTTACACTTTTTATGATTTCATTCTTACCCAAACTAGAAAGCAAAGCTGACCTAAGTAATTTATCTAGGACCTTTATTTTTGAAAATCCTACAGAGAGTCCTCATGTTCTATTAATATATCCCTTTGAAATCTTGTTTCTTGGGAAGATTTCTCCTCACCCTACTCTCTGCCATGCACACTGTCCATGAAACCTGAGCCCCTTATTGGAAAGCAGGGTGGATATTAGGATCCCCAATGTGAATCTCATGAGATGATGTGTGATGTGTTCCTAACAAGGTTGGTTGATTGCAACTTCATTGAAGATCAGTTGGTGCTAACCTATTTGCACCTAGTAAATGTAAAAGTACATTTCTTCTCTCCTTCATTAATCCATTCATTAACTTGATATTTATGAAATAAGCCTCCATGTGATAATCCCTTTGTAGGCTCTTAGGGTAGGGGCTGGTTAAAATACAGTTACTGACCCCATGGAACACATAGTTTAGATGAAGAAACCACACCTAAATGATTAAATCTGAATTTATGAGAGCAGAGATTTTTAGTCTTACACAGCTGCCATGGTGCCTAGAAGTGACTGTTGCATCAAAAGTGCTTGGTGAACATTTGCTGAATAAACCTATGACTAATAGGACATAATAATGGCAGAGGCTTAGTCTGTGTTTTCACCATTCCACCCCCATCACCTAGAACAGAGCTTAGTTCATAAACAGAATTCAATAAATACTTAGCACCAGCAATGTGACTGGTGTATGATGATGATGCCAATAATTATAACAATAATAAAGAAAATTTACTGGCACTAGCTATGTGCCAGTGCATGTCTGAAAAAAATATTAATCTGCATAGCAGTCCTCTGAGGTAGGAACTGTTACTGTCCCCATTTTCAGATGAGGAAGAGTTAAGTAAAATTCACACAAGGCACACAGCTAGCTATTATTTATAGAGTTGAGATTTGAATGTAACGGTCTGCCTCAAAAACAAACCCTCTTAAATACTTGGCTATCCTGCCCAATGTATGTTTGCTCAATTGACTTGAATTCAACTTTAGCCAGACTCTTGAAAGTTTTGAATAATAGTCTTAGTGGTTTAACTATTATTTTTTCCCCTACTATTATGGATCCTGATGCTCATATTTTTCTTAGCATAGGTCATTTTATAGAATCCTCACTTACTGAATGCTTCTGAGATATATTGTAGAAGGATGATTCCATCTATGATTTGTAAGAGATATCCATCTATGATTTGTAAGGAAAGAACTAAAAGCAAAAGAGCAGGTAATAACCTGGAGAAATAGCTTGGTAATAGGGACTTCCCTGAACCGAGTGATAGGAGTGGAAATGTGCTCAATCATTAAGACTGTCTAGCTTTGGAGAAGAAAGGAGGGAAAGATCGTGCCAATGGTAAGAACCGCTGACTGAGGAACTGGAGGTACTACTGATGAAAATTTAAAAATTGTCTCAGAATATACAGTTTAGGGATGCACAATATAAGTACAGTGTTTGAAATGTTGGCTCAAAAGCAGAAGACAGCAAATTGCAATCCATGGGCTAGATCAGGCCCATCATTTATTTTGGTAAATAAAGTTTTATTAGAACACAGCCACATCCATTGGTTTGCATATTGTCTATGGCTATGGCTTCTTTCCAGGTAAAACAGTGGTGTTCAGTAGTTACAACGGAAACCATATGACACCTTTAGTATTACCCTTGTTCAAAAGTAATGATTAAATTCTAACGGACTGTTAGAAATATTGTATGGGATCCCATGTGCATGTCCTTGATCAGATTTTGAAAGTATGAGAGTATGTTTCTAAATGTTCAATTAATCAATCAATATTGCTGAACTCTGACACCAAGATCTGACACACTTTCAAAACTAATCCCCTTGATACAAAAGTTTTATATAAATCAACCTAACCTAGGCAGGGTCCCAAGACACCCACCTATAATTGAATCTATTTAGTTCATTACAGCTCAAAATCAGTATATAACACTGTTTAGGGTTAAATGGGCAGTGATGAGTGCAGGTGAAAGTGGTAGTTGGAAGAAAAAAATAAAGTCATAACCTCACTGAGATATCACAGTGGCCAGAGCAAGGAATATCATCAAATAAAACCCATTTTCCCTTGCCTGCCATAGTCTGAGGTGTCTTCTACTCTTTTCTCTCTGACCTAGCCCTAAAGCCACCTTTAAGACCCTTTTCCTCCGCTGAGTAAGGCGAGATGGAAAAGCACTTCTGTGGGAGGCCAGAGACTCACACTCCGACCTCTCTTTTATCACATCCTGGGTGGTCATGCTAGCTGAATCATCGTTTCCCTGATTTTAGTTGTTTTTTCTAAGTGGTGGTAATTTCCTGTAGGCTAGATTGCTGGAGAATGTCCACATTATCTCCAGAGATCATTTCCAGGTCTAAGACCTCTGTTTTTAAGGCTCCAGCCTTCCTTAGACATGTCACCACACTGACACATTTTGAAATGTCATATGTACATTGACCTTTTATGTAGTGTATTGTGTCCCCCAAAAGATATGTGGGGGTTGTGATCTTGCTTGGAATAGAGTCTTTGCAGATGTAATTAAACTAAATATCTCAAGAGGAGATCACCCTAGATTAGTGTGGAGTCTAAATTCAACGACAGTGTCCAGAAAAGAGGCAGAGAAGACACCAACAGACCCAGGGAAGGAAAGGTCATGTGAAGACAGAAGCAGAAATTGGAATGATGTATCTGGAAGCTAATAAATATTATCCAGAAGCTAGAAGCATGGAACAAAGTCTATTTTAAAGCCTCCAAAAGGAACCAGCATGGCCAACCCTTTGACTTTTTACTTCTGGCCTCCAGAACTATGAAAGAATAAAATTCTGTAGTTTTAAGTCATCAAAAGTTTATGGTAATTTGTTACAGCAGCCCTAGGAGCTTAATGCACATTCTTTTTTTTTTTTTAACTTTATTTTTTATTTTTAAAAATTTACATCCAAATTAGTTAGTATAGAGTGAAGCAATGATTTCGGTAGATTCCTTAATGCTCCTTACCCATTTAGCCCATCCCCCTTCCCACAACCCCTCCCACAACCCTCAGTTTTTTCCTCATATTTATGAGTCTCTTTTGTTTTGTCCCCCTCCCTGTTTTTATTTTTGTTTACCTTCCCTTATGTTCACTGTTTTGTCTCTTAAAGTCCTCACGTGAGTGAAGTCATATGATATTTGTCTTTTTCTGACTAATTTCGCTTAGCATAATACCCTCCAGTTCCATCCACGTAGTTACAAATGGCAAGATTTCATTCTTTTTGATTGCTGAGTAATACTCCATTGTATATATATGTACCACATCTTCTTTATCCATTCATCCATCGATGGATATTTGGGCTCTTTCCATACTTTGGCTATTGTTGATAGTGCTGCTGTAAACATGGGGGTGCATGTGTCCCTTCGAAACAGCACACCTGTATCCCTTGGATAAATGGCTAGTAGTGCAATTGCTGGGTCATGGGGTAGTTCTATTTTTAGTTTTTGAGAAACCTCCATACTGTTTTCCAGAGTGGCTGCACCAGCTTGCATTCCCACCAGCAATGCAAAAGAGATCCTCTTTCTCCACATCCTCGCCAACATCTGTTGTTGCCTGAGTTGTTCATGTTAGCCATTCTGACAGGTGTGAGGCGGTATCTCATTGTGGTTTTGATTTGTATTTCTCTGATGATGAGTGATGTTGAGCATTTTTTCATGTGTCGGTTGGTCATCTGGATGTCTTCTTTGGAGAAGTGTCTATTCACGTCTTTTGCCCATTTCTTCACTGGATTATTTGTTTTTTGGGTATTGAGGTTGATGAGTTCTTTACAGATTTTGGATACTAACCCTTTATCTGATATGTCATTTGCAAATATCTTCTCCCATTCTGTCGGTTGCCTTTTAGTTTTGCTGATTGTTTCCTTCGCTGTGCAGAAGCTTTTTGTTTTGATGAGGTCCCAGTAGTTCATTTTTGCTTTTGTTTCCCTTGCCTCTGGAGACGTGTTGAGTAAGAAGTTGCTGCAGCCAAGATCAAAGAGGTTTTTGCCTGCTTTCTCCTTGAGGATTTTGATGGCTTCCTGTCTTATATTGAGGCCTTTCATCCATTTTGAGTTTATTTTTGTGTATGGTGTAAGAAAGTGGCCAGGTTCACTCTTCTGCATGTCGCTGTCCAGTTTTCCCAGTACCACTTGCTGAAGAGACTGTCTTTATTGCATTGGATATTCTTTCCTATTTTGTCAAAGATTAGTTGCCCATACGTTTGTAAGTCCATTTCTGGGTTCTTGTATTCTATTCCATTGATCTGAGTGTCTGTTCTTGTGCCAGTACCGTACTGTCTTGATGATGACAGCTTTGTAGTATAGCTTGAAGTCTTTTTCAAGATTGCTTTTCTTTTTCAAGATTGCTTTTTCTTTTCAAGAAAGATTTCTTTTTTTCTTTTCTTTTTCAAGATTGCTTTGGCTATTTGGGGTCTTTTCTGGTTCCATAGAAATTTTAGGATTATTTGTTCTAGCTCTGTGAAGAATGCTGGTGTTACTTTGATAGGGGTTGCTTTGAATATGAGATTGCTTTGGGTAGTATCGACGTTTTAACAATATTTTTTCTTCCTATCCAGGAGCATGGAATCTTTTTCCATTTCTTTGTGTCTTCTTCAATTTCTTTCATCAGCTTTCTATAGTTTTCAGTGTATAGATTTTTCTCCTCTTTGGTTAGATTTATTCCTAGGTATTTTATGGGTTTTGGTGCAACTATAAATGGGATCAATTCCTTGATTTCTCTTTCTGTTGCTTCATTGTTGGTGTATAGGAATGCAACTGATTTCTCTGCATGGATTTTATATCCTGCAACTTTGCTGAATTCATGAATCAGTTCTAGCAGTTTTTTGGTGGAATCTTTTCGGTTTTCCGTATAGAGTATCATGTCATCCGTGAAGAGTGAAAGTTTGACCTCCTCCTGGCTAACTTGGATGCCCTTTATTTCTTTGTGTTGTCTGATTGCAGAGGCTAAGACTTCCAATACTATGTTGAATAACAGTGGCGAGAGTGGACATCCCTGTCTTGTTCCTGACCTTAGGGGGAAAACTCCCAGTTTTTCCCCATTGAGGATGATATTAGCGTTGGGATGCTCGTATATGGCTTTTATGATCTCGAGGTATGATCCTTCTATCCCTACTTTTTTGAGGGTTTTTATCAAGAAAGGATGCTGTATTTTGTCAAATGCTTTCCTGCATCTATTGAGAGGATCATATAGTTCTTGTCCTTTCTTTTATTGATGTGATGAATCACGTTAATTGTTTTGCAGATATTGAACCAGCCCTGCCTCCCAGGTATAAATCCCACTTGGTCGTGGTGAATAGTTTTTTTCATGTATTGTTGGAACCGGTTGGCTAATATCTTGTTGAGGATTTTTGCATCCATGTTCATCAGGGAAATTGGTCTATAGTTCTTTTTAGTGGGGTCTCTGTCTGGTTTTGGAATCAAGGTAATGCTGGCTTCATAGAAAGAGTTTGGAAGTTTTCCTTCCATTTCTATTTTTTGGAACAGTTTCAAGAGAATAGGTGTTAACTCTTCCTTAAATGTTTGGTAGATTTCCCCTGGAAGGCCATCTGGCCCTGGACTCTTGTTTTTTGGCAGAGTTTTGGTTACTAATTCCATTTCCTTACTTGTTATGGGTCTGTTCAAGTTTTCTATTTCTTCCTGTTTCAGTTTTGGTAGTGTATATGTTTCTAGGAATTTGTCCATTTCTTCCAGATTGCCCATTTTGTTGGCATATAATTGCTCATATTATTCTCTTATTATTGTTTTTATTTCTGTTGTGATGGTTGTGATTTCTCCTCTTTCATTCTTGATTTTACTTATTTGGATCCTTTCCTTTTTCTTCTTGATCAAACTGGCTAGTGGTTTATCAATTTTGTTAATTCTTTCAAAGAACCAGTTTCTGGTTTCATTGATCTGTTCTACTGGGTTTTTGGGTTTCAATAGCATTAATTTCTGCTCTAATCTTTATTATTTCCTGTCTTCTGCTGGTTTTGGGTTTTATTTGCTGTTCTTTTTCCAGCTCCTTAAGGCATAAGGTTAGGTTGTGTATCTGAGATCTTTCTTCCTTCTTTAGGAAGGCCTGGATTGCTATATACTTTCCTCTTATGACCGCCTTTGCTGTGTCCCAGAGGTTTGGGGTTGTGGTGCTATCATTTTCATTGACTTCCATATACTTTTTAATTTCTTCTTTAACTGCTTGGTTAGCCCATTCATTCTTTAGTAGGATGTTCTTCAGTCTCCAAGTATTTGTTACCTTTCTAAATTTTTTCTTGTGGTTGATTTCAAGTTTCATAGCATTGTGGTCTGAAAATATGCATGGTATGATCTCGATCTTTTTGTACTTACTTAGGGCTGATTTGTGTCCCAGTATATGGTCTATTCTGGGGAACGTTCCATGTGCACTGGAGAAGATTGTATATTCCACTGCCTTAGGATGGAATGTTCTGAATATATCTGTTAAGTCCATCTGGTCCAGTGTGTCATTCAAAGCCATTGTTTCCTTGTTGATTTTTTGATTAGATGATCTGTCCATTGCTGTGAGTGGGGTGTTGAAGTCTCCTACTATTATGGTCTTACTATCGATGAGTTTCTTGATGTTTGTGATTAATTGATTTATATATTTGGGTGCTACCGCATTTGGTGCATAAATATTTACAATTATTAGGTCCTCTTGGTCTATAGACCCCTTGATTATGATATAATGCCCTTCTGCATCTCTTCATCCAGTCTTTATTTTAAAGTCTAGATTGTCTGATACAAGTATGGCTACTCCGGCTTTCTTTTGTTGACCATTAGCATGATAGATGGTTCTCCATCCCCTTATTTTCAATCTGTAGGTGTCTTTAGGTCTAAAGTGGGTCTCTTGTAAACCGCATATAGATGGGTCTTGTTTTCTTATCCATTCTGTTACCCTATGTCTTTTGACTGGAGCATTGAGTCCATTGACGTTTAGAGTGAGTACTGAAAGATATGAATTTATTGCCATTATGATGCTTGTAGAGTTGGAGTTTCTGGTGGTGTTCTCTGGTCCTTTCTAATCTTTTGTTGCTTTTGGTATATATACATATATATATATATATATATATATATATATATGTATATATATATATACACACCATATATAGCATATATATATGCTTTGGTATATATATATATTTTTTTTTTTCCATCTTTTGTCCCCTCAGAGAGTCCCCCTTAATATTTCTTGCAGGGCTGGTTTAGTGGTCACAAACTCTTTTAATTTTTGTTTGTCTGGGAAACTTTTTATCTCTCCTCCTATTTTGAATAACAGCCTTGCTGGATAAAGAATTCTTGGCTGCATATTTTTCTGATTCAGCACACTGAATATATACCACCACTCCTTTCTGGCCTGCCAGGTTTCTGTGGATAGGGCTGCTGCAAACCTGATCTGTCTTCCCTTGTAGGTTAGGGACTTTTTTTCCCTTGCTGCTTTCATGATTCTCTCCTTGCCTGAGTATTTTGTGAATTTGACTATGATATGCCTTGTTGATGGTCGGTTTTTGTTGAATCTAATGGGAGTCCTCTGTGCTTCCTGGATTTCGATGTCTGTGTCTTTCCCCAGGTTAGGAAAGTTTTCCGCTATGATTTGCTCACATAACCCTTCTACCCCTATTTCTCTCTCTTCCTCCTCTGGGACCCCTATGATTCTGATGTTGTTCCTTTTTAATGAGTCACTGATTTCTCTAATTCTTTTTTTTTTTAATTTTTTTTTAATGTTTATTTATTTTTGAGACAGAGAGAGACAGAGCATGAACAGGGGAGGGGCAGAGAGAGAGGGAGACACAGAATCTGAAACAGGCTCCAGGCTCTGAGCTGTCAGCACAGAGCCCGACGCGGGCTCGAACTCACGGACCGTGAGATCATGACCTGAGCCAAAGTCGGACGCTTAACCGACCAAGCCACCCAGGTGCCCCAATTTCTCTAATTCTTAAATCGTGCTTTTTTGCCTTAATGTCCCTCTTTTTCTCTGCTTTGTTATTCTCTGTAAGTTTGTCCTCTATTTCGCTGATTCTCTGTTCTGCCTCGTCCATCCTTCCCTGCTGCTGCATCCATCCGTGATTGCAGCCCAGTTATAGCATTTTTAATTTCATTCTGGCTATTTTTTACTTCTTTTATCTCTGCAGAAAGGGATTCTAATCTATTTTCGACTCCAGCTAGTATTCTTATTATTGTGATTCTAAATTCTGGTTCAGACATCTTGCTTGTGTCTGTGTTGTTTAAATCCCTGGCTGTTGTTTCTTTGTGCTCTTTCTTTTGGGGTGAGTTCCTTTGGTTTTTCATTTTGAAGGGAGAAAAGGAATTAATGAGGTAGAAAAATTGAAATTAAAAAATTAAAATTAAAAAAATATTAAAATTAAAAATTAAAAACACACCCACACAAAAATCAAATAGATGATGCTAGATCCTAGGTGTGTTTTGGTCTGGGTGTAGAAAGTGGTTTGACATATTAGAGAAACAAACAAACAAAAAAAAGGGGGGGGAGAGAAAAAAAAGGAAATCGTTGGAGAATTTGAAAAAATGAATACACTAGGGGCGCCTGGGTGGCGCAGTCGGTTAAGCGTCCGACTTCAGCCAGGTCACGATCTCACGGTCCGTGAGTTCGAGCCCCGCGTCAGGCTCTGGGCTGATGGCTCGGAGCCTGGAGCCTGTTTCCGATTCTGTGTCTCCCTCTCTCTCTGCCTCTCTCCCGTTCATGCTCTGTCTCTCTCTGTCCCAAAAATAAATAAAAAACGTTGGGAAAAAAAAAAAAAAAAAAAAAAGAAAAAATGAATACACTAAAGTAGACTAAAATATACAAAAGTAGAGAATATAGTAGAAAAAATTACAGAAAAATATTTTTAATAAAAATTAAAAAGAAATATGAATTTTTTCCTTTTCTATATTTAAGAAAAAAGATAAGAAACGAAAAAGAGAAAAAAGATAAAGAAAAAAGTAAAAGACAAAAAATAGGAAATCATTTGAAAATTTGAAAAAGTGAATACACTGTAGTAGACTGAAATAAAATGATGGGAGTAAGATAGAATTTGAAAAAATTTACATAAAAGCAAAAAATATAGTAATAAAATTGAATAAAAATATTTTTAAAAGAAATTGAAAGTAAAAATGAAGTTTTTCTCTTTCTGCATTCAAGAAAAAGAAAAGAAATGTAAAAGAGAAAAAAAAAGAAAACAAAAAGGAAATTGTTCGAAAATTTGAAAAGTTGAGTACCCTGTAGTAGACTAAAATAAAATGATGAAAGTAAAGTAGAATTTGAAAAAAATTACACAAAAGTAAAAAATATAGTAATAAAAATTAAAGACATTTTTAATAAAAATTGAAAGTAAAAATGAGTTTTTTCTCTTTCTGTATTCAAGAAAAAGAAAAGAATTGTAAAAGAGAAAAAGGAGAAAGAGCGAAAAAAAATTGAATAGATGAACCTGCTAACAGATTGAAGTAGAACTGAAATTGCTTTGTTTTGCCCTAGAGGTCAGTCCATGTAGCTCTTTATAGTCCATAGATTAAGCCAGCGGTGAGGTTTGTGTTCTCGAAGAGCAAAGTTGGCCCTGTTGGGCAGGGCTCAGTGTAACAGCTCAACTCTCCCCTAGATGGCGCTGCTAGCCTACTGGGGTGGATTGTTGCGGTGCTCATTGGTGCACATGCGCATGCGTGGGAGCGGTGAAAAATGGCGTCACCCAGCCACCCAGTCTGTTCTCCCGATCTGCAGTCGTGCACCAGTCCTCCGTCTTCAGCTCTCGTCCACTCCCCGCTTTTCCACTCTCCGTGACCAGGCCCCAGGCAGTTCCTCTCTCCCAAGTTTTGTCTCAGATGCGGCTGTTTTCCCCGGCCCCTTACTTCCGAAGGACTGTGGCTTTGACCTGCTCTGCCCCTCTGTGGGAGGGTCTCACTGAGCGATGGCCGAATGAGCAATGGCCAAATGTCGGCTGCACCCAGGAATGCCCACTGGATCCTGCTGTTGCCGGTGCCCCAAGACTGCAGCCAGGTGCCAGCCTGCCCCCCCAAAAAATCGCGAGACGGTATTAGCCTCAGTGTTTCAGGGACCATGGAAAATCGCAACACACATCTGACACCAGGCTTCACCCTCAACAACTTTGCCCCAGTACCAGCGAATGTGGCTGCCTTCCGGGGTCTGCTGGGACCAGGTGGCTTCAACAATCTCTACCAAATGTCCTTCCAGCAGTGGAACCGCTTTTCCCCGTGTGGCCCAAGAACCTCCCGGACCCCACTCTGTTCCTGGGGATTCGCCCTTCCCACCAGAGCACCGCCAGGTATTGAGCTGCAGAGTTGCAGCCTTTGCACTCCCCTTGTTTACAGTCTTAATGGAATTTAAACCCTCTCCTTTCTCCTTTCTCCCCTTTTAGTTTAGTCCCTATGGCTGTTTCCAATTTTCCACTTTCCCTCCAGCTGCTTTTGAGGAGGGGTGCTTTTCCCATATGCTCCCCGCCTCCCCAGTCTCCATCCTCTCTCCGCCTGCAAAAGCAGTTCCCTACCTTTCGGGGCTTCTTGCTCCCCAAGTTCAGCTCTTTGTGTCGCGTACCTGCTGAATTCTGTAGTTCAGGTTGTGCAGATTGTTGTGTTAATCTTCCAATCGGTTTTTTAGGTGTGTAGGATGGTTTAGTGTTGGTCTCGCTGTATTTCGTGGACGCGAAGACACACAAAAAGCTTCCATGCTGTTCCACCATCTTGGCTCCTCCCAGAGATTAATGCACATTCTTAAATAATTTTGGTTTTCTAATTCTCTATGCTACTAAAAATGGAGCATTTCTATTTGCTTTATTTTTTCTTGGGGTATAGATTGCTATAATATTTTGGTATCATTTGATAAGAAGTCACAGATCTCAAAGAAACATTATTTCCCTCAAGGATTAAAAAAAAATGATTTCTAGCATTTGTTAGAAAATTCATTTCCTTACCTAAAAGTATCTTTTGGGCTGTCTTCATCGTTTGACTATGGTTGATAATGCTGCTATAAACATTGGGGTGCCATGTACCCCCTTTGAATATGCACTTTTATATCCTTTGGGTAAATACCTAATAGTGCAATTGAAAAACATATCCCAAAGCTTCTGTTGGAAACTTTTAGACCTACCTGCCAAAAAGTTAGCTGTGGATGAAGCTATAACTGTTTTGCAAAATCCCATTCTAGTGTATTAAACACACACTTACCTTTCAATATAGACAATTCATATTGTCTTTGTTTCTGGACTCTAAAACCAAATGATTCATGTATTTAGACAGTTTTCCTCCTTGGAATTAGGGTTTTAAAATAAGGTTTCTTCCTTTTCAAAAAAAAAAAAAAAAAGCCGAGTGACTGGCTTTATTTTGGAATTTAAAATGTCCAGCATTTATGGATGTTAACTCACATTTATTAGCAAGATTTCATCAATTATGTAATAGATTGCTAAATGTCATTCCTGTGCTTCACTCCCAAAGTAACTACATGCTATATGCTTAGGAAAATATCATATAATTATAAAGTAATTCTGTGTTCTAGTAGATTACTTAGTAATTATACTTAATACTGTAGTTCCAATAGTGATTACTATGAAAGCTCATTATAAAAGGCAGAAATAGTCACATATGTGTTCTTAATTATATCTGCCACAATAGAAGTTAATGTTAATTGAAATGATTTATAGTTATTATAGTAACTCAATTAAAAGTATATACTAGTAGTGATAACCAACCTTCACAAGAACAAAGTATCAAATTATTGTCAGAAAACTTAAGGGAGAGTCACTACCGACCTAATTTGTTTGGTTTTCTTGACTCAGGAAATGCTTCCACCATTCTCTTCCTATGAGCTTATTCATCATGATCTCCCCAGTACTAGGAGAATACTTGGAGTCTGGAAGTACTCCATAAATGTGTACTAAATAAACGAATAAATAACTTGTAATATTTATTTTGATCCATCTAAAATAATTTGTAAGTGGATGGTAAGATTCTAAATCAATGTTCTTAATATTTGAGGGTCACTGGTCCCTTTGAGAATATGATATAAAAGTTCCTGCCCTTCTTCAGTAAATTATAAACATAGGTTTTATAAACATTTCCAGAATGTTCAAGAATCCCCTAGAGCCCATTCATGGAGTTTAAGTTAAGAACAAAGGCTCCTGAGAAGAGCAGCATTTTCAGAACCATATTATCTTATACCACCAGAGGATTGGGGCTAGACATATTCCCAAGGGAACTGACGGTAGTTTGCTTTCCTAGTTTTTCCTTTTTCCACTATTTTAAAAAAATATGTGGAAAATTAAATCATAATTTCATTCATAATTAATTTTGCTTCATATCTACCTTTAAATTGTCCAGGATAAGAAATTATACAAAAGTTCTTCCTTTGATAGGAAAGGACAAACAGCACACATTTCTAAACACAAATATACAGCCCATTAAAAAGACAAGTGTGAGATGTAAAGTTTCTGGTTCACAGGAAATATTTGGCTGTGTTACCGCAACCTTGTTCTTCATACATTCCTAAGTGCAGATACCAGTAAGATGTCACTAGTGGTAAACTATAACCCAAGATAATAGACTTACTTGAGTGCACGTGGTCCACACAGTCCCAGGTCCAAAACTGGATGGACCCTGTAAGTGCCAGACGGAGGCAGTGCCCTTAAAAAGCTTTCTATCTCATTGAAGAAACAACGACAATGCTCAAGAAATACCATATAACAATACCAGAGTGCACAATTATAACTTCTCCTGAATCCAGAGAAAAGGCATGTTGAAGGTAAGAGTGGTCAAACTTCAGAGTCAAGGCTGCAGAGAAATAGATTCTACTTTATATTGGCCAAAATTGTATCAATGTAGACATGAGTATGATATGGACAGAATGAAATAATTCTGAAGGTCCAACTGAGATCTGAGTTACAAAAGCCTAAGAGAAAAGCCCAGGAGGATATGACAGGATTTCAGGAGGCCTGAAAGTCATATACAGTTTGCAGTGTCTCTGAGGATCCAAATACCTGTGATGTGAAACCATTTCTCATGACCTTTCCCCAACTTTGCCTATGATGGGATGTGACCTAAATGTGAGTTCTGAGAGAGTTAACATAGAACAGAACACAACTGTCATGTTATTCATTATATCAACAGGGGATTTATTCTCAGTCCCCATTCCTTAATGGTACAGAGCATCTTTCCTAATCTACATAATCACTTGTCAAGATGAGTGATTTCTATCCACTTGTCAGTGTTACCATTTTTTTAACATTACCTGAGAAATTGGTTTAACATGTATTAATTGATATATTTTTTATGCAACTAGATACCATGGATAGATATGTTTGATAGTCTTTTCTCCCTCCCCCCACCCCCCCAAATGTGTTCAGTACTCATGAAATGAGCTGAATTTCCCTAGAGAAATAAATTCATTACATTCTTGCCTCATAGATATGGGTTATACCCGGATACACAGATATCCCAACTCAAACTCCATCATATCAAGAAATCTATTCTAAGAGGGAAAGAGAAATCTGTTTCTACTGATGAGTGTACTGCTTAAGACATGTCTTCAACCCAAAGTAGAACATTTTATAAAGTCCTTCAGTTACACAACACCAAAAAAATCAGAGAAAATGGTTGAAATGAGCCAATTTTCTTAAATACGTTTAAGCCATCTCATGGCCCAGTGGTGAATCATAAAAGCTCTGAGCTTAAAAGTCAGATCCAAAGGCACTTTCTTGGCATTTGACAATGATATTTATGAGTTACAGTCACAGACTCTTATTAGAATTGGAATCGTAGAACACTTCCAAATAGATTTCTTTTCCTTCTACTTTCTATCCTCATGTTGGAAGTCCTAAGACTTTTATTTCTGATTTAGTTATAATTCATATTATGATATATTCAGATCAAATTCCCAAGGATGTGAAGAATGCATGCAAAATTATTCAAGTATTGATTATTAAAAAAAAAAAAAAAGGAAAATATCTCCATATAGGGGAGAAAAGCCACTTAGAATCAAGCCTTCTTCACTTGTTCCTCTCCCAAGATACAGTCAACATCTTCCTCCAATCATAGCCTTTTCCTGCTCCTCATACAAGGCACATTTAAAGGAATCCAGAAAAGAAAAAACAAGACAAAACGTGGCAAATAATTCTTATTCTGCTGGAAGAAAATCAGATTTAGGGTTTTGGTGGGTTCTGGATAGTCAGACAATATTTTCTAAAGCTGGCCTAGGGAGCTACATTTGACTTCTAGGTGAATAAAAAAGATCCTATGTTTTCAGTTTAAAAACTGTTTCATTTAAAAAAAATCTTTCTCATTCTTCCTTGACCCAATATTCACCACTCAACTCATTTACATAGTGGTAGAATTTTCCTAAATTCAATCATTCAGTAAACTCTTATTAGCACTTAGTTGGTGTCAGGATGAGTTCTAGGCACTGGAGATGGAACAGGGAACATAGTAAAGAAGGATGAGTCTGACAAGGGAAAGCCATCCAAACTACGAGACCAGCCAGCAACAATATGAAAAACCCATGGTCTTGGTTTCAAAGGTCAAAGAAGACACAGCTTCTTGTGGTACGTTTGTCAAACCAGAAGTCTTAGATGAAATGACTTTGTTGTAAGTCTTTCTTTTTCTGAGAAGGTCTACATTAATATACATATTATAAGGTTTTCTTTCTTTTGCTTCATCACTTAAATATTTTTTTAATTTTAATTTTAATTTTATTTTTTTATCCAAATTAATTAGCATATAGTGCAACAATGATTTCAGGAGTAGATTCCTTAGTGGCCCTTACCCGTTTAGCCCATCCCCCCTCCCACAACCCCTCCAGCAACCCTCAGTTTGTTCTCCATATTTATGAGTCTCTTCTGTTTTGTCCCCCTCCCTGTTTTTATATTATTTTTGTTTCCCTTCCCTTATGTTCATCTGTTTTGTCTCTTAAAGCCCTCACATGAGTGAAGTCATATGATATTTGTCTTTCTCTGACTAATTTCGCTTAGCATAATACCCTCCAGTTCCATCTAAATTTAACTTTAAATAGGTAATATTTTTACATGATTCTAAAAGATAGATAGATAGATAGATATTTAACCAAATGCTTCCCTTCCACACTATTCAATGCTTCCCTCTTCAACCAAATTACATTACCCATCTTCCACTGTAAAACCACCATTTATTGTATATCTTTTAGAGTTTCATGATTCACATACAAATAAATAGTTGTAGTATATAGGTAGTGTTTCTATGTCCCTCTTTTTTTTTACAGAAAAAAATTAGCATTCGTATATACTGTTCTGTTTTCATTTAATAATAAATCTTAAAATCTTTTTATGCTGGTACATAGAGAATTGCTTCATTGTTTCTTAATGCAGCATAGTATGTCACTTGGTTGGCTGTACCATAAATAATACTTGTCCAGCCAATATTGACAGAATTTTAGTTTTTTCTAGTCTTTTGCTATTAAAAACACCACTGAAATGAATAAACTTGTGCATATGTCATTCTTACATATGTAACGATATCTGTAAAGTAGATTACCATAAGTGAAATTTCTGGGTCAGTGGCTATATTCATTAGTAATTTTGTAGATATTGATAAATTATTCTCCACTGAGTTATACCAGTTTACATATACACCATTATGTTTCTACACAGCTTTACTAAAGAGTATGTTGTCAAACATTTTGATTTTTGTCTTCTGGTAGGTAAAAATGTTACTTAACTAACAGCGTAGTTTTTAATACGTATTTTTCTTTTTATGACAGAAGTTAAATGTCTCTTCAGGTGTTTAAGAGATATTTGTGTTCAACTGTGGAGGAAATTTCTGATTCACTTTTGATCTATTTTCCTTTTGCTATTTTCCTATTGAATGTGTGAACATTCTCTTAATTTTTAGGAACCCTTAAAATTAGGAAAATTAATCCTTTGTTGATCAAATCAATTGCAGATATGTTTTTCTGAGTTTGTCATCTGTCTTTTAATTTAGTTTTCTTTTTTTTTTTTTTTATTAAATTACCTCATTAATTTAGGGGAGCTTGGGTGGCTCAGTCAGTTAAATGTCAGACTCTTGATTTCGGCTCAGTTCATGATCTCACCATTTGTGGGTTTAAGCCCACATCAGTATCCATGCTGGCAGTGCAGAGACTGCTTGGGATTCTTACTCTCTCTCCCTCTCTCTACCCCTCTCATGCTTTCTCTTTCTCACTTGAAATAAGTAAAATAAACTTTAAAAATAAGCTCTTTAATTTAGATAATTATATAGTTCCCATATGCCTCACACCCAGTTTCCCTTATTATTAACAGTTTACATTGTTACGACACTTTTGTCATAATTAATGAACCAATATTAATACATTATTATTAACCCAAGTCCACATTTTATGCTAATTTTCTTTCTCATTGTTGTTGAAGTGAAATTAATGTAATATAACATTAATCATTTTAAAGCATACAACACTATGTTGTGCAACCATTACCTATATTTAGTTCCAAGATTTTTATCAACCCAGAAGAAAACTCCATACTCATTATGCAGTCACTTCCTATTCACCTGTCTTTCTAGCTCCTGGCAACCATCAATCTGCTTTCTGTCTCTACAGATTTATCTAATCCGGGCATTTCATATAAATGGAATCTTACAAAATATGACTATTGTGTCTGGATTCTTTTAATTAGCAGAATGTTTTTGAGGTTCATCATATTGTACCATGTATTAGTACTTTATTCCTTTTTGTAATGGAATAATATTCTATTGTATGTATATACACAATTTTGTTTCCATTAATTCATTGATGGATATCTGAGATGGATCATATAGTAATTATGTGTTTAAGTATTTGAAGAACTGTCAAGCTGTTTTCCACAGTGGCTGTACTATTCCTACCAACAATGTATGACGGTTTCAATTCCTCCAAATCCTTACCAACACTTGTTATTTTCCATTTTCTGTTTGTTTTATGTTTTATAGCCATGCTAGTGGGTGGGGAGTAGTATCTCATTGTGGTTTTGATTTACATTTCCCTAATGACTAATGATGTTGAGCATCTTTTTGCATGCTTTTTGGTTATTTGTATATCTTTTTTGGAGAAATGCCTATTTAAGTCCCTTCACCATTTTTACTTGAGTTGTCTTTTTGCTGTTGAGTTGTAAGTGTTCTTTATGTGGTACAGATACTAGATCATATATATGTATGATTTGCAAATATTTTCTGCAATTCTGCTGGTAGTTTTTTCACTTTCTCAGTGAAGTCATTTGAAAACCAAAGTATGAAGCACAATTTTTCCCTATGTTTTCTCCTAGTAGTTTTATAGTTTCAGTTCTTATATTTTGATCATTGATTTATTTTTAGTTAAATTTCATACCTAATGTGAGGGAGGGGTCTAACTTCAGTTATTCATTTGCATGTAGATGTCCACTAGATCCAACATCATTTGCTGAAAAGACTGTTATTTCCCTGTGTAATGATCTTGGCATTCTTGCAAAAAATCGATTGGCCATAGATGTATGGATTTATTTCCAGGCTCTCAATTCTTTTCCATTGCTCTATATGTCAACCTTATGCCAATACCACACTGTTTTGATTATAGTAGCTTTATAGTAAGTGTTGAAATTGAAAAGTTCTAGTCCTCCAGCTTTGATCTTATTTTTCAAAATTGTTTTGACTGCAAGGACCCCTTGTAATTATATATAAATTTGAAGATCACCTTTTCCATTTCTGCAAAAAAAAAAATCCTTTGGAATTTTAGTAGGGATTCTATTGAATCTGTAGCTAGCTCATTTTAAAGAGCATTACCACCTTAACAATATTAAGTCTTCCAATACATAAATGCAAAATGTCTTCCCATTTATTTAGGTCTTCTTTAATTTATTTTTTACTACTGTTTTCTGGGTTTTAGTTATATAGTTATATATATATATAGTTTAGTTATATAAGTTTATATATATATATATAGTTATATATATATATATATATATATATATATAGTTTAGTTATATAAGTTTAGAAAACTTATATAAGTTTTCCATTTCCTTTGGTAAATTTGTTCCTAAATATTCTTAAGTCAATTTCTTTGTATATTACATAACCCAAGCTATTAATATCCTTTATGGTTTTGGATTTTGAGTCATAATTATATATGTCTACTGTATTTTAAGATTATAAAGGAATTTTCCTATATGTCTTTCCAGAACTTATATGGCTTCATATTATTCATTATTTAAATCTTCAATCCATTGGAAATTTCTTTGGACATAAAGTGTGAGGTATAGATAGGTATAGGTTATTTTTCTCATTTGACTTTCCAATTGCTCTAACATCATTTACTGTATAGTCCTTCTTTTTTAAAAAAAATTTTTTTTAACATTTATTCATTTTTTTGAGAGACAGAGCATGAATGGGGGAGGGGCAGAGAGAGAAAGAGACATAGAATCTGAAGCAGGCTCCAGGCTCTGAGCTGTCAGCACATCCTAACGTGGGGCCCAAACCCACAAACTATGAGATCATGACCTGAGCTGAAGTTGGACGCTTAACCGACCAAGCCACCCAGGCACCCCTATAGTATAGTCCTTCTTTTCCTCACCAATTTAAGTTGCTACCTTTAATCAGATATTAAATTCTATATATATTTGGACTTTTTACTGGACTTTCTATTTGGCTCATTGGTTTGTCTGTCTAATTTCACTCCATCACAGTATGATGATTTTTGTGTCTGTTTAATATGTTTTAACATCTGGTAGAGCTCATGGTTCTTCTTTCTCAGAGGTTTCAGTGTTATTCTTGCTTGTTCTTTTTTCACATGAACTTTAGAGTCACCTTATTAGGCAAAAGAAAACCTTGTTTCATTTAGATTTAGAAATTAACTTAGAGAAAATTTACATGTTTATAATATTGAGTCTTTCTGTTCAGGAATAAGCTATACCTTTTGTTTGTTCATTCTATTGAGGTTGTCAGTAATATTTAAAATGTGTCTTTATATAAGACTGGATCATTTATTGTTATGTTTATTCCTTGGTATTTTATCTTATACATTACTCTTATAAATGGGCATTTTCTTTCATTGTATCTTCTAACAGGTTTTTGTTTGAAATTGGTCTAATTCATGATAGCTGCAAGAAATATTTATTTTCAAGAGATGATTGGTAAATAACTGCTAACTCTTCCGGCTTTACCCACAAAATCGTATCTTAAATTATAGTTTTTTAACACCAATATAAAATTTATTATAATCATAATTTATGCTCTAGATCTGAAATAAGAATGGTTTGAAAACTGAAGCAATATTGTTTTATACTATCTCAATACTATAATTATTT
This sequence comes from Panthera onca, assembly GCF_046562875.1. NCBI lineage: Eukaryota > Metazoa > Chordata > Mammalia > Carnivora > Felidae > Panthera > Panthera onca. Next base: position 55,910,565 of record NC_138341.1, read on the forward strand.
AACTTTAGCATTAATGTATATGTTTAATTTATATACACATGAATATACATGTGTATACACATACATAGCGTTCTATACATAAAAGTCTACATATGTATTTCTAGAGTGAAAATATCATTGACGTTGTCTTAGTTTTTGCTGATAGATATATGTCACTTCAAAATTACATTTGGAGCAAAGACTATTTTGGAAATAACTTTGAATCCCAAAACATGAGGACTTTCCTTACATGTGTATTTCATCATCAATTGTCTTGTATTTCTGCATCAGCTCATGGTATAAACTAGATACTTTCTGACTTTCAAAGAAATGGCTGATTTTTGTCATTCATCCCTGCAGTCTCCATGACAAATTTAGTTTATTCTCTTTCTGATATTGTCAGCATCACTTTTTATTCTTCTTGAAAATAAGACTTTTCTAAACGATGAGGAAATAGGCAAAGTAATGTTAGCACTTATATTTCAGAATAGATTTGCTTGTCATTTTTGGCCTCATATCACACACAAAATTTGGAACTTAGAAACTCAGTATGGCTGTCTAACAAAGAAAGTTTTTAATTAATTAATAAACTTACTTGATTATTTGTATTCATCAAACCAGTTCATAGGCTGTAAAATAGAAGTATATGAATATACATACATATGCATATTCCTGAAAGATATAAGCAGTTTAAAAAATTAAGTGGAATCATGTGTCACACAAATAGGCATGCAATAAATAAATGGTTGGTAGAAAGTGAATAAATGAATTAATGATTCAATAAAAAGATGGACTTTCACAATTAATTTTTAATATTTTAACTTGAGCTTTATCACCAAAAGGAAGAACTTTTCTCTGCTTTTGTTAATAAGATCTAGGAGGACAGGAGCTTCGCCATCAACCAGTATTAGCCTTTTAGGGTTTCTGCACGTCACCTTCTCCCCACTTCTGTTTGTCAGCTATGATGAATGATACTCCCATTTGGTCATGCTCTCTTTGATGTGCTGTATCCTGCAATATTTAAAGAGAAGTTCTCAAATTCAAGAGGAGGTAGAAGCAACAGCTCAGTGGAGGAGCATTGGGAATGGTGGGTTGGATCAGGAAGGTGGTGGCCAAATAGTTACCTAACTCTCTCATATACCATAAGGAATATGGTATGGCGTTGGATTGCCAAGCACACAGTAATGGTCAAGTCCACCACCCGTGAAGTCATACTGCGGGAATACAAGCCAGACCTTTTAGTCAAGAGAAATATCAGAAATGCTTGCTTCACTTTTTGTCCATGAGAATGAGTCAAGGAATCAGGGCATTCATGACATTTGATCCAAAAGTTTGGATCTAATTATGAAAACTATGACTAATAGATACAGAGCAACACAAGAGCTATACAAAAAAATACATAATTTTTAAAAGGTGGTATTCTACCAACCCACAGTTATTCAGAGATGGAAAGAATATTACTAAGACACTGAAAAGTAGACACACACCAGGAACTCATTTTCATGGCGTGGTTATAACTGAATGCCTGAGAGCCTTGAGATTCATGGTTTCTGATTGTCCTCAAAGAACAGCTAGGATCTCTTCAAAGTCTTGAGGTCAGAATATTGTCCAAATCTGTGGAGCACTTACTGTCCACAAGGCATTGTACCAAACATGTAATATACATCCTCTCATTTAACCTGAAAAAAACTAGATGAAATACTTCCTCTATTTGTGCCTATTTTATAAATGAAAAAACAGAAGCAAAGAAAGACTCAGAATCTTGGACACTGGTAAGTAAATAGTTGATATGGGATTTGAATCACAGCCCTCTGCTTCAGGGTCCAGACTGTCACTACTATGCCTTTTTCTTTTCTGGAATAAAGTTGAGAACTTCTAAACAAGATGAAAAAGGAGGCAGATAAAGGAACTTTCATTTGGGTACAGTTTTTTTCTTCTTTTTTCTTACACTCTACTGAAACTCTTAACATCTTCCCCACCTCCTCTCCCATTCAAAAAGTCCTAACACAAAATTAAAGAAAACTATATTATTACCACAACCTGTAGACCTATAGGTTAATTTTTCTGCAGGTTTGTTCTAAGCATGTGCACAATTGTGGTCTAGGAAAGAGGGGATCAGCTTCCCTGGGGTAGCTCTAAGGGCACTGCATGCCAGGGCCTGGAGGTCAACAGAAAGGCTATCCCTGAAAAGCAGAGATGACGGATGGCCTGAATGCACAAGGGGTTCTGGAATGCTTTTTTATCTTAAGTCACTGTGCTCCCCCAGCCCCCAGCCCTCCATTCCTCCCATACCTTGTTTCCCATCCCTCATGCCTATGGATTTACTCTTCTTCCTGGCTTTGATTAGCCTGCCCCACAACCAACCTCCACCCTGCTTTCCTGTCCTCCCTAAGAGCCAAGAGCCCTCCAACATGAGGGAAACACTCCATCATCATGATGGGAAGTGTCAGGTGCACAAGATAAATGCAAATTTCATGGCACCACTGCCTCATTCAGCCAAGTTTTATGAGACTGAGAAAACTTGGAACCTTATGCTGTGGGGCCATTTGGTTGGCAGGGAGCAAAACAGACTTTATCCAACACCGTCTGTTGGCAGCTCTGGTGCTAGATTTATAGAGAGAGGTGGAGATGGCTCTGGCTATCGAGCCTGCTGCTCAGCCAGCTGGGGGCCTCTCAAGTGATGGAAGAGTAATGGCGTGAATCCTGGGAGAGAGCATTCTACCTAAGCTCTCCCAATGGTGTCTTCGGGATCCTACCTCAGGCTGGAGAGGCAGACCCCAGTGAGACTGGCCTCATGCACAGAGGTAGAGCATCCCTGAAATTTCTAGCTACTCTCCTTCCGTGCCCACAAGACTCGTAAAACCTGGCATCCACGGCAGGGCTGGAGCTGGAAAGAAGATTTCTCTGATGAGCAACTAAGTCTGTTTTGTTACTTGTTCTCCTTTGAGTTTGTTGTTTTCTATTATAGAGGACGTTGCTCCATCTGCCTCCAAATCTATTATCCTGAGGGGGTGTCCGCCTGTGAAGAAACATTTGACACAGGCTGCGATAGAATGGCAAAAGCCCAAGCTTTGGAGCCAGACTGCCTGAGTCTGAATCCAGCATCCCTCCCTTACCAGCTCTGTATGACCTTGGGCAACTTTTTAATTCTCTTTCCATCTAAGTTCTCTCTCTGTAAAGAAAGGCATAATCATGACAGCACTTACCTCATAATGTAGTTGGTCAGACTGAGTTAGTAAAATACAGCCCCCAAAATTGGGCCTGACCAATCAATGGTAACTTCTCCATGACATTTGACTACTGATACTTTGGCAAATGTACTTTCTGACTTCTTGCACAGTTTGGTTTTCCAGACGATGGGAGTCAGTCTGAAGACCTGTGATCACAATGAGAAGTTTCAAAAGGTTTCCTCAGCACTACCTGGAGATTTGACTTGATTATCAAAGGGCACACTGAGGAGGTTAGCTCCAGATTCTAAACTCTTTGATGTGGGCTGAAGAGGGGAAAGAAATGTGAAAGAAAGAAAGAAACAGTTGCTGAGACCCAGACCAATTCTTTGTAAGTGGAGTGAAATTCTACGTGGAGAAGATTCTGGATCTTGAGGACTTTGGCAATTACTTGCAAATGGGGAAATTGAGCATGAACATGTTCTCTGGTCCCCCAGCCAGACGAAAGAAAAGCTAAGAGTAGAACCCAAACTCTAGACTCCTGAGTCAGTGTTCCTGTATTGTAGTGGTTCTCAAAGTAGTCTCTGCAGGACCTTCTGCCACCTTCCAGTGGGCTGGCTTCCCCGTGAACTGATCGTTTTTTCCCTCATTCAGCTCCCCTGCCCATCTCTTCAGGTCACTCTTCTCTAGGTATTATATTTGCAAAGTACTGCATCAGTAATTAGGAGAGAAATTTGGGGAGCCTATTAAAATCTGTGCGTCGGACACTGAGCTAGACATTTTGAGATGCTACAGAAGAGTACTGACCACCATCCCTGCTCTCAAACACTTTGCAACGTAGTTGACCAGACACCGTGAAAGGGCCAGTGGAGCAAGGCGGGGTGGGAAAGGGCAACGGCAGATGCCTTGCCAGAAGTGGGAGCAGGGAGACTGCATGAGCAAATTGGCCCTGTGTTTAGACTCCCAGGTATTTTAACATAACCTATGGAGTTACTACTTTAATCTCTTATCTGCACTTATTTCAGATGAACTCTATTATGATTTTTCACCCTGTATATTTTGAAAAGAATCCTCAGAAAGGCTCTTATCTTCCCTCGTACAAAGACCGTTTTAGCTCTGTGACTTAAGTAATAATAGTAAAAATAATAGTGATCCGGGTAGTTATCATTGTTTGCACACTGACTATGAGACAGACCCGTGGGTAAGAACTGTGAGTTAACAGATGATCCATTATGTTGCAAAAGTTCAGAGACAGCCCTGCCTTTCATGAGTTTTAGAGTTGCATGCAGGGAGGTCTCTTGTTTAGCCTTTTCTGAACTTCCAACTGAGGAGGGGGCTTGCCTCGGGAGTCCCAAATGAGTGATACAAAGCACAATTCATAAGCTTGTCCTACAACTTCCTGAGGAAAGAGCCTTCCAGAACTTACACACCAAATAAAATAGTTAAGGGAAAAATGAGAAAAAGGTTTTTTTTTTTTAAAATCAATTATACTTTTAAATTATTTTCTTCACAGGATTTATTAGAACAAGAAGAAAACCCCCTAAAGTTCTGAAGAAATATTAACATAACATGCCTGTAACTCATGCTGTGTTTAATGAGAGGTGCTGTTTTTCCTGCCATGGGGGCCATAGCCCAATGAGTGATGGCTCTGAAAAGGGTCACATACATATTCATCAAATTCGACATGCACATGTAAACTGGTTTTAATAGGCCATGACAGCAGAAGTTGTGTCGGGCAAATAGCTGCACATGTGCTCCTTCCCTCAACTGGCATATTTAGCCATTAACGCTCTGGTATCCATGGATGAAATATTAGCTTGTTAACTTATGACCATCAGTTGTTGTTGGTGTTCAGTGGCAACCGAGGGAAGAGATCCTCCCAGCTACTTTATTAGGGGTAAGGCTTGAACTTCAAGGTGCTCATTTAACTTTACTGGTGCCATGAACACCATTCTGCTCCCTGAACCTGGAGTCCAGAAGATGCATGCAAAATGTTCTAACCAAAATTGATATTACACCCAGTCCAAAATGAAGATGGATCCTACTCTGTCAGGAGCACAGATGGCATAAGGTCTAAAAATTTTTCATAATATATTTCAGTGTAAGATTCATTTTATTTAAGTGTCAACAAGTTTGAAGGTTGTCAAGGTATACATGTTTGGTTAAACAGACGTGAGTTGCAAATATGAACTCTTCTAATACTCTCCCTTGGTTATCTGATGAATACATTGTCAAGCTCACAAGTAAATTAAATTATCATGAAGCAACTGAAATCACAGTTGATCCTCGAAAAACGTACCATCAAGTAATAAAGTGAGATGTTTATGTTTTGTAGAGGCTACCATACAAGAACAGGACCCCAAAGCCCGTTATATGAAGATGCTCAGGCCCTAAATTGGGATTGGTAGATTGTTTTACTGTAACCATCTGGAGACGTCTAGCTACCTCAGATATCAACCTCTGGATACCTATATTTGGTTAAACACGAGTACCTTTAATGAACCACGGACATTTGTCCGCATCCATCAGTCACGTTTCTCCTTGGATTGAATTGGTGTTCTACTTTTCTGTAAAACAAACAACTATGTGTCTGCATTGCCTAAAGATTTGGTGTAACCTAAGTGATTTGGGACATGGTCGTCTTTGAGCAACATGTTGAGGAACAGTTCAATAGCCTGAAAACTAATCTATCCTTCATAATCAATCACATTTTGTTATTGCCCTTGTTCCCCTTACTCCCATCCTTTCCCGTTTCTTCTCCAAAGCAATAATTGATCTTTGGAAAATAATTTTCTGTTCTTTATCACCAAAAAAAGTCCTAGATCTTCACCAGCTTAAAATAGGACCCACTGTAGCTGCCAAGAGAGTAACCAACACAGTAAAATACTTTAGTCATTAATAAAATTACACTACATGGTGAGCAAATATGTTCAAAGAGCAGTTAGTTGAATAAATTCACTGGCTATTTAGCTCTTCCTCATGAATATAGTCTTCTGAGCACAAGGAAGCATATGCATGATATCCTTCTCTTGACTTTCCCATAATCAGTTGTGAATTTTCTCAACAACAACAAAAAAAAGTATCAGGTATTGTACTTTCCAAGACAGCCATGTTAAATATGTTCTTGGCTTTTCAAAAGGAATGTATTTGTCTTCATTCTCAGACCTGGTGTCTTAGGATAAGGTAATTTAGGGGAGAATATGATTAACATGGGCCAGCTCTTCATTGTAATATATTAGAGGGCTCAAATTTATTTGCCTGCTGCATCACAATACAATGATTTTTTGTGTGTGTGTGCCCCCACCCCATACATCTAGGAGTTGTTACTGATTTTGCATGTTTTTGTGGTAGTCTCGATTGAAAAGATTATCTCCATGTGTAGAGGTGATGTGATGTGTGTTCATTATGTTTTCCAGTTCTGGCTTAGGCTAATCAGTCCACTGTTGCCAAAGAACACAGGACGATTTGCTTGGTTTCTGCTTTTTTAGGAGAAAAGAAAACACTAAAAAACAAAAAACAAACGTCCGTTTCTAACTGTTCTAATTACATTGCACTGCAATTAAGAAACTCCTCTCTAGAAAGCAATGTTGCTTTCCATGACCAGTGAGCTGAGGGAGGAAGTGAAGGGCCAGCTCTTCTTTGGCACTGCTGCCCATCACTAAGAGTCAGGAATGACTGGTTGCACTTGGCTGATTCAGAAAAATGCCATCTGGTATAGATTTCCTTTCAACTCATTGGGAGGAATTCAGGATCATGGGCAATAATTGAAAGCTGTTGTCTTTCGGGTGGTATTTTATTTAGCTCTTTTTTTCTGGTTAGCTTCTGGAAACCAGGCTGTCTGAGCTAACGCACATCTACTTATTCTACCTGTATTTGCACTCCTGACAAATGCCCCGTAAGCTAAGAGTGCACACCCATAAATAATGTGTGGTTTGCATTTATTCTACTCCAAAGTGCTGTAAACATCAAGGCCTACTTATCAGAGGTGTATGCCTGGTAACAGAGGGTCATTGAGAACTAGAACCAAATGAATTGGAGTAAAGCAGAATGAATGGCGAGGCTGGGCATAACTGAATGCTGGGTCTGAATTGAGGCCACTCAAAGTAGATCACATATGACTTTAATCCACCGCTCTGCCCAGCTTTCTTGGGGGATAAATCTGTCTCCAGTTTTTATTTACATATTATCATTTTACCGTATGTCACTGTCATAGTTTCAGACTTGAGTAAATCCACATTTAAATAGTGATTTGTCTCCTTTTGATAGTAAATATTCTCCTAAGTGGTGGTTAGGATTAAAGGGAATTTGTCGACAATAGGTAAAGGGGGCTATTTAGGATTAAATGAAATTATACACTCAGCCAAGAGAGCCTTCACTGGGAAGCTCAGTCCAGCAGGTGCCGGTTGTCCCACAAATTCCCCCTTTGAAAGTACAGTGATAATTCCCTGAAAGGAGCGAAAGAAAGGGAGGGCGTGGAGAAACAACACATACAAATGTTCTCAGCTCTCCAGACGCCCCAGGAGGGGGCAAATCCTGCCTGAAACAGCCCTCAAGACGCCACCACTTAAAGGTTAGCAAAGAGTTCTTTTGAGGTGACATTTAAACCTTTAATAGCTCCCAGCCAGTTTAGGCAGGAATAATTTCCCCTCACTGGAGGCCCGGAGCCGAGCACTGCTCAGTTACCTGTCTACAGAGGATGTGAGGGTGTGGATGAAACCCTAGCAGGGTGATTTGCAAACAGGGGGTGGAGCCCGCCAGTGTCTGCCGGCCCTGCCCTCCCGCCCTAATTGCACCAAAGGCCGAAAAGGCTTCAGGTTGCACATTAGGCCCTTGCTGAGATTAGTAATTATAATATCAGTTTCCCCCAAACAGGACTGATAGAATGGCTGGGGGAGCAGAGGTGACTCAAAGTTTAGTAAGTCTTGGGGAAAGTTTACTGGCTCCTGCTGTTTTCTGGCTCACAAATTTGGCCTTTCTACTACCCAGCACTGGCCACAAACAGTAGGAATCCTTTTCAATCACTATTAGCAACACTTCATTTCTGTCATATTTGACCCCTGGCAAACTGCAACTCAGCGAAGAACATTGTTTCCAGAAAGGAACCAGACATCATTCAGCTAGAGACGATTTACTGTGGGACATGGGGCTGATTTGCTTTTGCTGTCCCCCTGGAGTGACTGGGCCCGTTAAAATGAATGGTCTCTTTGCACAGCAGTGCTTGGGTGGGGGTGGGGGGGGTGGTCTTTCCTGAGAGACAGAGAAGGGGTACAGGCCAGCCCTGGACCTTCCTGACTTGTCATCCTGCCTCCTTGCTCAGAGCCAGGGTCTTGGGAGAAACATGTCCGTTCCAGTGTAATATTCTGTAGCTTTTCTTGAAAGCAAGGCACATGTTACATAGTTGAGAACAGCTACTTTCTTCTCCGGATCAGGGCCACAGTGCTGGCTCCCTCTGGTCTTTGCTCACACTTAATTTGCCTAAACACGAAGGAAAAAAAGTTAAATACTAACCCAAACACTTGGAAGATTGAGGCTGCTTACTTGGGCAGAAGGCGCACGTCCCCCACCTCTTCCTTTACACACTGCAGGAGAAAGCATTTGGGACTTTTGGACTATTGTTTCCTTCCCATCCACTTGCCTATCTTGGGAATTCCTAAGCAGTGCTAAGACTGTGACTCAGTCATCCCATATACCCCTTGGGTATCTTTCATTGTTAATAATATTAATCTTATTTGGGGGAGGGGGGTTATTGTTTAATGGTAAGAGTTTTTTTGGGAGATGATGAAAAAGTTTTGGGTGGTGATGGTTCTGCAACATTATAAATGTATTTAATGTCACTGTATTGGACACTTAAAGATAGCTATAATGATAAATAGTATGTTTTGTATATTTACCACAATAAAATAGTCTAATTTTCAAATAATATCAGTTCAGAGTACACACAGCCGAGATGTCTGATCTGCGCACTCTCTCTTAGTATCTTCTCCTAAGATGCAGTGTATCCACGTGGACCAGCCATGGTGAGGAATGGTAAGCCCAGCACCAAGGCACCAATCCTGCCCCACTTCAGATAAAGCCGGAAGCAGAGATGGGTTAGCAAGAGTTAGAGCACACGTGACTGGGCAGAAACTTGGATGACCCACTAAACACATCAATTCGTGGGTGTGGATTACTCGGATGGTTTGTTGGGCTGCAAATTAGGAACAAGATGGGCCCAGGTAAAAATGATGAGAACTGTCTTCTCACGATTACCCACAGACATTTAAAGAGGCAGGAGATATGGATTTCCAGAAAACCACACATATTTGGGGGAAAATAGGGGTCATTCTCCAGAGGCTTTGATCCGTTAGCTGGCATTTCACAGAAGGCGGCCAGACTGTGTTGATTCGACAACAGCAGTGCAAGCTGGGACCAATTAATTTACACTGCTTCTTGTGGGAAAGACAGCAAGGCCTGATATGTCCATTGCTAGCCTTCACAAAAGTTACTGCAGAGTGTTAAAATAGTTTATAAATTTATAAAATCAACGAGTGATTTGGTCTTTTGTAACCATCAAAACCCATTGACTAAGTATTTGTGAATTGTACTGGTTAGTCTTTGTGACCCTGCATTGTAGGTGCCAGAGAGAGTGTCAAATTTGAAATCCAGGCCATAATATTTTCCCACATAAGAATCTAAGCATTGGACTTAGATGTTCATTGATTCTAGAGTCAATCATTAATGTCTTCATTTCATGGGCATGGTTGAGCACTAGCTTAGACCTTCTAAGAGAGTTGTTAGTTGTTTGAAACTCATCACCTGGAGCTATAAACATGATTTAAAAAGGTTACCCCATCTGAGCAACGCCTTCCATCACCACTTCGGCCCAGACTGTATTCTTTTTCTCTCTCCCAACATTTGTTGGGTTTGGGCCATTCATTGGCAATTAATCTGCTGAATCCAGGGGAAATTCTGAGGTAACCACAGAACGTATTGGAAAGAGACAATTCTAGGTTTCCTAAGGCATCAGTGAGCTTAAAGACCATGCCTAGAAGTCATATCCCCTCAAGCTCCATTGTTCTAAGAATTCAATAAACTACCTCTTCCTACTCAAGATAGAGGAATGAACTAAATGTATGGTGGAATATGACTTTCAAGGGGTGCTATGTAAAAAGACAGGACCACATTAATAGCAGATATACTTTATTCAAGAAGAAGAACAATCTCCCTTTTGTATCAAAATTTTAATCACTCATTTCCCATAACCCAAAGGAGACTGAAAAGGAGACTAGACTGGACTCTCCGTGTCTTGATCTTCACTGAGATACATTTTACACATGATATAAAAGGTTAGGTAGAAAATTATGAGGTAGATCCCAACTCATGTGCAGACTTATAAGGAGAATGACACCAGAAACTGTTCCAGTACTCTGACCCTTTGAAGAGAAAAGGGAATACAGGCGAAAGAGAATTTTTGTGAAGAAAGGGGTGGGAGAATTTTTTAAAAGGAGTTTCCTATGTTGTCCTTTCTTCTTCTCTTTCTATGGATGAGGGGATTGGGGTGTTCCTCCTCATGCAAACCAAATGGTGGTGGGGGGCGGGGAGGGGGAGGTGTGTAGGAAACTACTTACAGCTTGGCCCATGTCCCTTGACTAATGCCTAATTCTTGGGTCAGTGAACTGGGGTCTGACTCCAGCCTCAGGAACTTAGAAGGCTGAGTAAGCCTGGCTTCCTGTTTTGATGGTGAAAGAGGAGAGAGTAGCCCATACACCCTGAGTTGGCAGGACACGATGTGAGGGTATTTCCCATGGACCATATAAGGGACGCATGGGAGGCAGTGGGGGCGTTATGACAAGAAAGTGTCCACAAGCAAATGAATCAGTTTAACCATTTTCCAGGTCTGGGGGGCATGATACTTCTCAGATGAGAGACATCTGGCCTATACCCTTACCTCTCCTCATTTTCTGTCAGCTCCACCTTCAACCCTTGGATGGCGAGAAAAACTGCAGTTGAAGGGTGGGGGAAGGAGGTGAGCTATGGCAGAACAGACAGCAGAGAGATGGACTGCCCCTATGTCACCTTTCCACTGCAGGCTTTCAGCCTTAGGCAGGTACAAGTCAGAGGTGAGAAGCAGCTTAAAGCTAAATCAAGTTTTAGAGTTCGGATGAAATTCTTTTAGTTACTTTGTGGCTTGACTCTGTTGACTTAATGACTTGAAATGACCCAAGGAGTCTTGATTATGAGAGAGTGGTCAGAATCGTTGCAGGTGTTCCAAATGTTTATCCAGGGTAGAGAAAGTGAAATAAAATTTGTCATAAACTGCCATTTTATTTCAGCATGCCAATTACTCTACCAATGGCCAGGCCATTAACAAATATATCCTTTCTCATGAGGATGGTAAGGTCTAAGAACCTAAGTCAGGGATGATAGAAGAAGGGAAAGAATACATAAGAATAAGAACCAAAGCACTGACCAAGCCACAAATGGCTCCTGAGAAAATGCACAAGTCCTTCAGGAAGTAGGCTTAATGTCCAGATGAGGAGTCCTGTACTAAGGAACATATGAAGTGTTATAAATGTCTAGTTATTAGTAAGTCTGTAAGTCTACTCAAATATGTTCGAGTCATTTTCAAATAATTTCTGCTTTTCTGAAGTAGCAATTATGTAATTCCATTCAAGCATTGCCAAAATACAAATGACCTAAATGACAGCGGTTTAGCAATTCTACCAGGGCCAGTTAGGCATGACCCAATAGTCAACCTACCTGATCCAGGTAACAATGAGCACTTAGAGGTGATGATGTCTTATGCATGTATCTAGTTACGCTAAATCTATTAGATGCTCTGTAAGACAATAGATGATACTTTATCCTTTGACAGTTAATAAATATTTGTTAAATAAATGAATGAGTAAAATAGGTAACCAATTATGCTTATCATTTTGATTCCCATCTTCCAACAAATAGAATCTTACTTTTACCCAAATTGCCCAAATAATTGCCCCATTTTATGACTTGTCTAGTAAAACACTGGCTATAGAAGTGCTGTTATTTGAAATTGATTTATTTTCCAGTTGTCAATTTTGGTATATTACTCCTTGTCTTTATTAGTAAATCCTATTGAAATAAACCTAAGCCACATAGCCATATGAAATGAAATATGAGCAAATCTGATAGAAATATCTTAGCTAATTATTATGTATAAAGGAAGAATGTTACTTGGCTATAAAAACTATAAGCACTTTTCATTTATTTTTTTTATTTAAAAAAATTTTTTAATGTTTATTTATTTTTGAGAGAGACAGAGACAGAATGCGAGTGGGTTGGGGCAGAGAGAGAGGGAGACACAGAATCTGAAACAGGCTCCAGGCTCTGAGCTGTCAGCACAGAGCCCGACGCAGGGCTCAAACTCACGAGCTGTGAGATCATGACCTGAGCCGAAGTCAGACGCTCAACCGACTGACCCACCCAGGCGCCCCTATGAGCATTTTTTATTTTGGAATTTCTGTTCATCATCTAGAACTAGAATGATAGGAAATGTAGGGAAATCATTCACATACCCACATGACAAAGTCACCTTCCTAGCCCTAGGAAACAAATAGGAGATCATTTTTTTTCTACTCTTTGGACTAACTACCCTCCCAGTGGGCAGGAGAACCAGAGAACCAGTTGCACCCCATCCAAGAGAACTGTTATCAGAAGATCTAGTGGCTAATATTGTATTCTCAAAGGAGGAGTAATGTTTATACTCTATTTTGCTTTTCCTGGTGGGATCTTCCTTACATAGATAACCCAGCATCTATCTTTTTCCAGAATGGGCCTTTCCAGAAACAAAATATTAAAGTGAAGAATGAAAACCTGCCAAGTGTAATTCTGGAAAATCCTTTTAATGTCAGAGAATTGTTTTTCTCTCTTGATCTTTCTCGGTTGTACCATTATGGTTTTGTCAAAAGCAACACTGGCTAGAAACTAACTGTAAGAATCCTTTGGGTCTCCATTAGCAACACTTTCTTCCCACCAAGCTTGACCACAGCAGGCTGCAGCCCCACGCTCAACATTCCTTTGAGAAAGCAACCCAACATTCAACTACTACAGATTTATGGTGTGAAAAATGCCATTTTTAAGGACCTTTGAAAATATTAAAAATGAACATGGCTTTGCTATTATTTTCCACAAAGCAGGAATTTAAATTTATAAATACTACTTCTAATCAATTTGGGAACTGCCCACAAAGCTAGAGGGAAAAAAAAAAAAGACCCACATGAACATTCTTCAGTTATCATTATATATTACAACTGACTTTCTACATTTAATCCTTACTGCTATAAATGTGTATCTTTCCACACATTTTTGTTTTAAATTTCCAAAAGATTCTGTTGCCATCCTATGGCTAAGAGCTAGCATTTGTGTCCAGGATAGAAGGCTGTTTATCTTCCTCAAAGCAATTTTTGTTGCTATGTTGTTTAAGTGTAGATGGCTTTTTGATTGGTTATTGAAAGCCAAGAAATATGTTTTGAAGCAATTTGTTTCTTAGAACATTTTGTCCATCTCATTACAGTGATGTCTATTAATGCTCTATTTACAATACTTAGAAAGATAATTTATATTCTATTAGTACCTTTATCCGTTTCGACCCTCTATTACCAATGTAGGTCAAACATTTGGCACTTAAAATGCTTAGCACTTAAAATTCCAGATAGAATAATGATAACGTGACTTAAACACAGACATTTTTTTTAAAAGAACTAAAAGGAAAAGGGAAAACTTTAAAGTTTCAGCAGCACTTCATAGACATGAAATTGATCCCCAACCCAAACAACTCTATGCTCCATTATCATAGAGTAAATTTCAGAGCTATTTAGGTAGAGCATAAAGTTCAGGGAGTCATGTGACCAAAACCTCCAAGAGCAAGTAAATGCATCGGGTCAAAGGGCACAGAGCTGAGAGAAACATCTGGATTCCATCTTTTGAACTTTTAATGGAAACACTGATCGCTTGGTGCACATCTGGGGGTTTTGTTAAGAAGGAAAGATTTTTTTTTTAAATGGGAGGTTTGCTCTAGTTTACTATCCTTCACTTGTGTTGTCTATGAATCCCTTCACATAATGTTAATTTAATATTTGAGCTATCTTAGAATATTACTAAAATTATATTGCTTGATTATTGCTTTAAGGAAGTAGACTTTTGCTTTTTTAGTTTCTTTACTTTCAAGTTTTGCTTTAAAAGGAGTAACCCCAGGAAAAAGTTAGGGGACCTGCTTAGCTATGCAGACTACACTTTCCCTGGGGAAGCTGTTCTTAACACAGCAGGGGGATCCATTTTTAAAATCACCAAACAGTAACCAAGGAAAAGGCCTGTAGCATTTGACCAAGCTGGCTCACTGCCTACACCCCAAATTAACTCCCTGAGACATCTGCATATGAAAAATGTCGAAGCAAAGCCTTGAAGGGCTTTATAGCAAATGACCTAGCTTTTACCACATTGTTCCTGGTTGAAAAATGTGTCTCAAGCACAAATAAAAATAATGCAAATCTCTTTGCTGGAGACTTGCCACAGTATAGCTTCAGATCTGCTACTAATTGGGACACCATGCGTAAGTCACTTAAATTCTCGGACCCATGTTTCTCATTTGTAAAATGACAGTCCTAGACTATTTTTTTAGACTAGTTTGTTTTAAGCAGTGATATTTTATATGTGTTGATCATTGCTTAGGATATAGCACTAAAAACAATTGTTAAAATCTTGATTGTTTACAATGTGCTTTTCAATTTCTGCAGCACACTCATGTCTTATTTCTCTTGATCTTGTGAGGTAGGTATGGCAAATATTCTCCCCATTTTGGAATGAGGTTATCGAGGCTCAGAGAGGTCAAGGACATCCTTACTGACCATAGAAAGGCTGTACATTTCCTTGCATTGAAGCAGTCTCTCCTGGACATCAGGAGACTCATTCCCTGTGATTAATCTGTGAAAATGAAGTTCCTCAACCAGCAAGGTCTGTGCCACAAGAACCTTGATCAGTGGCATGTATGTATGATAAGACAGGGATATGCTACCAAGATTCAGAGCAAAGGGGGCAATTGCTACTCCTGAAGAAGGAACTAGACACATGATCAAGAGTAATAATCAAGCTGTTCTTAGAAAAGGACACTTTTCTAAGCTGGAAAAAGGCCAAGTTTTCAGATAAAAATAGGTGTACCAAGTAACAGTTAAAAATCATGAATAAACATCTAAGCATGATGTGGATTTTTTTTTCTCTCATTTAAAAAGTAAAGAAAAAAAATCCTGTACATTTACAGGTATCAAAATAAAGTAATATAAACCTAGCGGTTAAGAACTGAGTCTGGTATCAGAAACGTAGCTCTGCCTCATTCTCATGAGTTCAACCTCGCTCAGTCTCATTTCCCCATTGATAAAATGAGAATAATTACTAATGTATAGATTTGTTGGCAGGATTAAATGATAGTATCTCTATATAGAAATATGTGTATATGAAGTTCTTAATACATAGTAAAAAATACTGTTGTTACTATCATAAAGAAACAAAAATCATGTTGAGCTCTGGCCTCATAAGAACACTGAACTCTAGAAGATAAAAGTCTAGGTGATTCAGTACACCTGTCATAGCCATGCTACTTTTCAGATACACAAGTGTCCGAAGAGTATAACATTAACATACGTTTCCTCAAAATAAAAAGAATTATAAAGTATCCCCACCAACAGAAATATGGGTTAAAATAAGGAACTTAAAAATGGCTAAGGAGTATTGTACAAGGACTTGTGTGGAATACCAAATCTATTTAAACACACATTGTCTAATTTGTGTATGTGGCATATATGTTCACAAATGTTAATTTAATTTTCTAAATTATTTTTGAAATGCAAGATAGATAATATAGAAAAGTATTTAATAATAATAAGCTATATTTGAGTCCAGATATCTCGACAAATATTGGAATATGAAAAGAGAAGGCATTGTAAGAATTAAGATTCTAGTACATTCCTTATCTTAATACATGGAAGTCTATAGATTTTTTTCTTATTGTAAATAAATTTAAAGTTTTGAAAATAAATTAAATCAGAACTTAAAGATAACTACTAGTGAAATAAAAAAAAGAAAGGCTTATAACATCATTAGAAAAAAATTAAAATTATAGGAAATACATGGGGCACCTGGGTGGCTCAGTTGGATAAGCATCTGACTCTTGATATTGGTTCAGGTAGTGATCTCCCAATCGTGAGATCAAGCCCCATGTCAGGCTCTGGCTGATCATAGAGCCTGCTTGGGATTCTCTCTCTCCCTCTCTCTCTGCCCCTTCCCTGCTCATGCATTATCTCTCTCTCAAAAATAAATAAGTATTTTAAAAAATTAAAAAAAAAATAAAAAAGCATCAATAAAAGGAAATAAATGCACATAATAGATACACATATAAATATACGTGTATTATCAAAATACTTTCAACTACTGTCAAAAAACTTTCAAATAGGATAAAGAAGAGGTATTTTATCTATGGAGAGAAATCTATTATAAATATGTAGAATTCCAAAAAATACCATCAATAATATAGCATTAATAAGTAAATAAAATGTTAGGAAGATTTCAACAACTTTCTCTGTTGTGGACAGAAAGATAGCTAGAATTAATGAGACATAGAATATTCAGTAATCGAATTTTTAAAAGTATCAACAGATACATAATGAAGGTAGTACCTTGTAAAACAGAGAATATAGTTTTCAAGCACTAAAAAACTGACAAAAATTAATCAGTTATTGACTACAAGGAAACTGGTGCTGATTATAATGACACTTCAATAAATTCTAAAAAGGGAAAAAATGTTTAGTTTATATTCTATTACCATAATGCAACACAACTAGCAATTAATAGCAAAAGTACAAATAAACCTTTGACTAATTGAATGTATAAACACTTGTTAAAATAACTATTGGAAGAAAGAGAAATCAAGGGGTGCCTGGGTGGCTCAGTCTGTTGAGTGTCCAATTCTTGATTTGGGCTCAGATCATGGTCTGTCTCAAAGTTTGTTAATTCTTTTGACCTCATTAAAACCTTCATACCATATGTTTTCACTCTTATGTGAATCCTGAGAAAGTTAACAGAAGACCATGGGGGAGGGGAAGGAAAAAAAAAGGTTAGAGAGGGAGGGAGCCAAATCATAAGAGGCTCTTAAAAACTGAGAACAAACTGAGGGTTGATGGGGGGTGGGAGGGAGGGGAGGGTGGGTGATGGGCATTGAGGAGGGCACCTGTTGGGATGAGCACTGGGTGTTGTATGGAAACCAATTTGACAATAAATATCATATGAAAAAGAAAAAAACCTTCCTATCCTTTCACTCTTTGATAGATTATCCTTTATTTAGGGGAAATCTTTGACTTCTGCAGATGTAATCAAATATCCCTATCATAGGCTTTGAAATTTTGATATAGCTCTCTTTCATAGTTATTGCTATAATCATAATAATGTAAATTTTATTGTCTTATTTGACTGATGTTGACCTCCTTTACTTTGGGTTGTCCTTATATCACTAGGGTCTAGCACTATTCCTGGTTTAAGAGAGATTTCAATAAATATTGGTTGAATGAATGAATGAATGAATGAGTAAGTAACATACTCAGGAGTAGTATACAGGCACTGTGACAAAGGCAATCCAAAATGATTCTAGTAATTTTTCACATTATAACATGTGTGCAGATAGACAAATCCATGTTATAGAAGCAGAACCTATGAAGTCAGAACATATGGCTTCATGTTGGTGTTTCCTCTTGGTAACTCAGTGACCTTGTGCAAGGCACTTAAAGTTCCTGAGTATCAGTTTCTTCATCAATAAAACCAGCGTAGAACCTGCTCATTGGGGTAATGTGAAAATTATACAACTTTGAAAAGGCTTTGAGGATTATAAACCTCAGTAAATCTAGCTTAAACGCTGAAAGTACTATGGAGGCCTATAGGACACTGCAGAAAAGAAGGTGAATACATTCTTGCCTCCTCACAAAGGGCCAGTGAATTGTTCTCCAGAGTTTTCTGGCACACGGCCACACTCATTCACTAACGTATGGCCTATGGCTGCTTTCACACTACAGCAGAGTAAGTAGTTGTGACAGAGACCATGTGGCCCACACAATCTAAACTATTTACTGTCTGGCCCTTTTCAGGAAAAGTTTGCCAAACCCTGCCCTAGAGTATTGTTATTATTACTGTCCCAGTGACTAGCAGTCCGTGCAGTTACATAAGCCAGAAACAAGACTGTCAGCTTGACCCCTGCCTCTACCTCACCCCCAATATCTGATTCCTACTACCTGTTACCTGGGGCCTTTGCTTGTGGCCCTCAGATTTTGTTTTCTAACCAAAAATCCTTGACCCCACACAATTCTTCACTTTTTAACAGGTCATGCATGTAGTCACACACGGTATTGTGTTTTGTTCCAACTTCTTCAGGAAGTAGGAAGAAGAGAGACCATGCCCATCACCAGGAAGATGTTTATGTGCAATATAAATGCAAGAATGAGCCCAAACTTCATTTTCTGTATTAGTTACATAGCTTTTGTATGCCTCACTTTGTAATGAGTACAAAATAAAAGAACACATATTACAGAGACTTGAGGACAGAATGGGTAACATATACAAAACACTTAGCCCAGTGCCTGACACATATTATGCATTTATTAACTATTACTATTTTTATCCATGTAATTGACAAAGTTATAAAATACACAATTTTAAACAAAATTTGTGAAAATGGTCTTTTTAAATAAACAAATTACATAGGTGCTATGTTCTAAAATACTTCCAAGAAGACGGGGCACCTAGTGGCTCAGTCGGTTAAGTGTCCAACTCTTGATTTTGGCTCAGGTCATGATCTCACAGTATGTGAGATTGAGCCCCACCTCAGGCTCTGCAGACAGTGCAGAGCCTGCTTGGGATTCTGTCTCTCCACCCACTCACAGTCTTTCTCTCTCTCTCAAAATAAATTTAAAAAACCATTTAAAAAATCTTTAAAAATAAAATAAAATAAAATACCTCCAAGAAGAAATAATATATATATATATATATATACATATATATGTATATATATACTATAAATATATATATGTATATATAAATTAAATATATAAATTGAATGGGGAGCAGTGTTGTCTATACACACACATAAAAATATATTTAACCTGGGGCACCTGGGTGGACCAGTCAGTTAAGCATCTGACTTCGGCTCGGGTCAGGATCTCACTGTTCATGGGTTTGAGCCCCGCGTCAGGCTCTGTGCTGAAAGCTGGAGCCTGCTTCTCATTCTGTGTCTCCTTCTTTCTGCCCCTCCCCCACTCACACTTGTCTCTCTCTCTCAGAAATAAATAAACATTAAAAAATTAAAAAATATATATATATTTACCCTACAGCTTACTTTCAAAAAGAGAATCTGAAGCACCCAATTTGTAAAGAAATAGTATACAACACATATATGATGGGAGCAAAAATAATTACAGTTAATAAAAACCTCTACAATAACAACTTTACACTAAAAACTTAAAAAAATTCCTACATTCTTTTTGCTTTTACAGCTATGGAGCTTGGATACAAATTTGTCTTCAACTTTTAGAAATATTTCTGTGAATAAACCCATTGTCTAGTATCATTTTCATTTTCTTGCTCTAGTTCTCCAAAGAACTCTATAAATTGGACTTATTGGATACTCTGTTTTTGTAAGATCTCATATCCTCTTTAGTTGAGGTAGCAGATGAGTAAATTAATCAATTTTATCCTAAAAATTCATGTGAGTAATTGAACCTGATAGTGTCACTTGCTTTCTTTATCCATCCAAAGTCTACCCAATAGAGGTGCCTGGGTGGCTCAGTTGGTTAAGCATCCAGCTCTCGATCTCGGCTCAGGTTTTGATCTCATGGTCATGAGTTCAAGCCCCACATTTGTCTCCATACTGGGTGTGAAGCCTACTAAAAAAATTAAAAATAAAAAGTCTACCCAATTGATAGGGGTGATGATTACACAACACTGTGATGGTACTTAATGCTACTGAACTGTGCACTTAAAAATGGTTACATTGGTAAATTTTATGTTGTGTATATTTTACTGCAATAAGAAAAAGTCTATGACCCTTCTGGCTTGATTAAGTAATACCTGTCTATAAAACCTCACATAGATCCCCCAAGTCAGAATTAATCTGTCCTTTCTGTACAACCAGGCACTTGTTTGTTCTTTTGTTATAGAGCTTATTTCACTCTCTCATATCATAGTTATGTCCCCCTATGTTTTATCCGCCTCTAGGTTACATGTTTCTTGAAGGCAGGCACCAATCAATCATCTCTGTATCTTTCTCACAGTGCTGAGCACATACCAGCTGCTTTAAAAATATTTGCTGAAGGCAGGCAGAAAGGAATGGAGGGGAGTAAAGGTGCTCCAGTGTCATTAAGGATACAGCAGAAGCAATGGGGTTCCTTGGTTTCCATTAGACAACACTGCTCCCCATTCAATTTTGCTCTCATCTGAAAAATGAGGTGTGCTAATATACAAATGCCTCCTTCTCAACAAATAAATATAGCCAAGCTCTTAGATAGCAGTCCATACTCCTCGTTTTAGGAGTCAACACTTAAATGCTGACCAGCAATGGGGAGGCAATGTTCACCAGGCAGAGCAGGCCAGAGGGTGACTATGGCACATTAGATGTCACTAATTAGATCTAGGTTTTTGAAAGGGTTGTCTGTGGTCCTCTCCAGCCACTGGCCATTCTGGATGTAGGCCCGATGTTGCCAGAACTTCTGATTTTCTTTAAGTTGGAAATTGGCTTAAAATTTTTAAAACAATATTGCATGCCAAATAAAACATATCTTTGGGAAGCGTGTGACCTGATTCTAACCCTTCACATGCTATCACAAATACTTTAGAAAACAGCTATTGTACAAATTCCAAGAAACAGCCTTTTGAATGAAGGGAATAATGAGTACCTAATGCAAAAAGGTATTTTAGGATTAAATGAGATAACATGTAAAAGTGCCTAGCAAAGCATATATTCCTGCATGGATGCTCAATAAATATTAATTTCTTCTCTTCATTCCTCTTTCCTGCCTTTTTAATTGAGAAAAAAAGGATTACTGAATTTACTGAGAAAACATGGAGAAAGCATTATTTTGAATAAAAGATGCCATTTTCTTATATCAAACTCCGCACCACGCCAATATATTCCACACACTGAGGCTCTTCACCCATATAGATCCCTGTAGACTTGCTTAAACCCAGATGAGGCTGACTTGTAATTGGTAGTTGAATTTTTATGTGAAAATGATATTCTAAACATGTTTAAGAATGCTTGAATACAGATTTTTTTCTCTCTAATGATTTAAAACATTCTTTCACACTTTATTTGTACCATAAGCTTATTTATAAATAGTTTGTTGGGCAGCATAAAGCTTGGATCCAGTTTTTATCTGAATTATTGTGAATTTTGCATCCAATTCTATAGAGTTGCATATCATCTCCTATATTCTCTAAAGCAGCAACAACCCACATATTCCCTGGACCAGTCCTCTCCAAGTCATTAACAATTATTTTGTTAAGTCATCAGTCGTGGTCTATGGGGCAGAGTAACCCAAGAGAGATTCCACTGGACTTGGAGCATACATCTCAAGCTCCAGATTATTTCTTTTAAGATCTGGTTAAATGTGGGGAGCCTGGGTGGCTCAGTCGGTTAAGTGGCTGACTTTGCCTCAGGTCATGATCTCGCGGGTCCATGAGTTTGAGCCCCGCGTCGGGCTCTGTGCTGACAGCTCAGAGCCTAGAGCCTGTTTCGGATTCTGTGTCTCCCTCTCTCTGACCCTCCCCCGTTCATGCTCTGTCTCTCTCTGTCTCAAAAATAAATAAACGTTAAAAAAAATTTTAAAAAAAGATCTGGTTAAATGTGAGCAAGTTCTTTCTCATCTGTGAAATGGGACAGATTAGTACTACTCTCATAAGGTTATTGTGAAGGTCAAATGAGATAAAGTTTGCAAAATTGTCATATAAAGAATAAAGGGTTAAACCAATACATATACTGCTTTGAGTGGAAGGGACAGAGAGCAATTGGGATGGGGACCCCAGCATGGCTTTGTTGGTAGCAGTGTCTTGACATGAGGGTGAGACTCACTGTTTTGTCCTCCCAACGTCATAAGTTCCCTTGCCCTATTACTTCATCCCTTACATCTGCACAATATATATAATCAAAAGTAGAAGGGAAGAATGGTGTGTTAATATTGGCAGCAGCAAAACAATAATACCATGTGTATTGGGCATTTCCTATGTTCTAAGCATGAAGCTAAGCACTAAGTGCACATCAAATGAATCTGCTAATATTTAGAACATCCCTGTGTGGTAGATATTATATTCCCCAGTTTACAAATAAAGAAACTGGAGATTAGCAATGGACAGTATCTTGCCCAAGATCATTACCTAATACATGTTTGAGGCAGGACTCCAAACCTGGCAGCACTAAAGCAGGACCACATCAACAGGGCAGCAGCATGAAATAGTTTACCCAAGAATACAGTTTTCCAGATAAGAGAGATGGATACTTCCAGTGCCAAAGTGTATCACTTGCTCTGGTCTGAAAGTGTATGACTTTGACAAAACACCTATCTCACACCTTAGGTGTGCTGCTAGTAATCTCCAGTGAGCTAGAAAACCAGGTAACTCTCTAAGATTGGGTGTCAAATTCTGAGCAAGGACCTAAGAAGAACTCTTAATGGGTGAAGTGCATAAGATTCTGTGACGAGATGAGACCTCCATTTTGGCTTCGCTGATAGCTATCAGCTAGCTGTATCTTGGATAAACTGAATTTGTCAGAGAAATGAATACCATAGAAGTGAGGAGTTGAATACTTTTAGAGAGACACATCCCCCCCTCCCCACAAAAGGCATAAGTCAGACTTCCAAATGAATCTATTCCCTCTTCTAGGTCCCCTGTAGAGATCCTTAGAGCTAGCCAACTCCACCTGCTTTCTTTACATTACTCTTCCTTGTCTTTTTTATAAGCATAGTCAAATCATCCTTTACCCTTTTACTTCAGTTGTCATTTTCCAGCTGGAAAACAGCAAATTTGATCATTCGAACAGAAACAGCGTCTGTTGCTAACCCCTCAAGCTGGTGTGCTGGTTTCATTTCTTGCAGCCAAACATTCAGTAACATGTGTTTATATGTATATCTTTTCCTTTATATTAGTAATAAGTGGGTCATTAAGGGCTGTATAATGAGAGAATGCAGTTTTCTGGCCTGATAAGCCCCAGAGCTTCATTACCAAATTCATCTTACATGTCAGCCATTAAATAGCATGGCATTTTCCTCTCTCATCCATGCGGTATCATTTAATTTCATCTAAATGGAGTTTTCACTATGGTCATAATCATCATCATCTTCATCACCACTACCATCGAGAAGCATTTATTACCTGCTGCAATGCATATGGTGCTATATTTGGTAGGGTTCTACACAGCTCCATCATTGTGGCTCTCACCCATGAAAGGCTGCAAAGTACAAGGGGATTATTGAAAATAGTGAGATTTGAGTTCAAGTCCAGACCTCACCACTGCTAGCTGGGTTAGTTGGAGCACAGTATCTCCCTTCTCTGGGCCATGCCTCATCTGAAAGTCAGAGAGATGCGTTATACCACCTCTGAGATCCCGTCACACTATAATCTCAGGTCCTCTTCTGGATTCACTTGCAGCCATTTTAAGCAGGAGGAGAACCAGCAGAGGAGAGAAATGGTCTGGAACTTTAAACAGATGGCTACATCCAGAGAAGTAAATATCCTCCAGGTTTCAGATCAGAGTTGTCTATGCTGAACATTGTTTCTTTCCCTGGCCTCAATGTGGTTTCTCTGAACTCTCAATACCTTCTGCCTCTCTTTTTCCACTCTGTTTCTGACTTGGCTCTTCCCATTTTCTCAAACTCGCGGTCTTCATATCCGGGTGAAAGCCCACACCAGACCCTCAACCTTCTCCCCGCCACACACAGAAGCATGAGCCTTGAATGTTTCTAAAAGCAAAATCCTGAGCCCCTGTTTTCCTAATCTGAGTACTACGTATGATATCCTTAAAAGAGGATTGAGGCAGAGCCCCATGGGCATCCTGAGAACTGAGGACTGAGGTTTTTCATGTAGGAAATGACCCTGGGCAAAGAACTAGAAGGAATAGGAAGAAGAACCCGAAATGATTTCAAAGAGAATAAAGGATGAAACTCAGAGAAATGCAGACAAGCCCAGATGGTGATCACAGAGATGAAAATGAAAGCAAAAACCCAAATATTTTGCCTGGGCTAGGCTGGATACACATAGAATCAGAGGACAGGTGGGTAGTAGGATAATGGGGGCAAGGATTTAATGGGATGCAGAGAGGAATTCTGTGATTTATGTCCTGAAATATGCTTATGGGTCAGGAGAAGCATCACATCCCCTCCCAGACTGTGTATTAATTAGACTGAGTCAAAAGGCATAAAATCAGATAGGTAGCACTGATCCATAAGCAGTCACCAAATAACGCCTCTCTTACAATCATAGTTATTTACATTGGCTGTTCATGACTTTGTGTTCAGTGTTTAATATGAATATTTTCTCATAGAACCCTCCAAACTGCTGTTTTTGTTGCTAGTATGTAAAATATACACATACCATAAAATTTACTCCTAATCATTTTTAAGCATACAATTCAGTAGCATTAAGCACATTTACACTACTGTGCAACCCATCCCCACTATCCATCTCCAGACATTTTTTTATCATCCCAAACAGAAGCTGTGTACCCATTCAGTAATAACTCCCCATCCTCCTTCCAACCTCTAGTAACCACACTTCCACTTTCTGTTACTATGACCCAACTACCTTTTAAGAGTAGCCATAAAAGTGGAGTTACAGCTTACCAGGGAGGGGGGCAGGGTGTGAAGTTTGAAAATCAACATATAAGACAAAAAACACAGTCAACATTCTCACTGAAAATACCTAAGGAAGAAAGGTACTCTATTAGTGATGGACACGACATCTCTCAATAAGATGACAATTTTACCTCCTTCACTGTTCAGTTGAGGCCCAAAGAAAGTAGTAACTTATACATTTAAGACCCTACTGTACAAAAGTATGTACCTGAAATACACTAGAATTCGTTTTTTGTTTTTTAATTTTTTTAAATTTTTTATTCCATTATAATTAACATACAATGTTCTGTTAGTTTCAGGTGTACAATATAGTGATTCCACAATTCTATACATTTCTCAGTGCTCACCATGGTAAGTATACTCTTAATCTCATTCATCTATTTCACCCATCCGCCCCAACCACCTCCACTCTGGTAACCATCAGTGTGTTCTCTGTTGTTAAGAGTCTGTTTTTTGGTTTGTCTCTTTTCTTTGTTCATTTGTTTTGTTTCTTAAATTCCACATATGAGTGAAATCATACTGTATTTTTCTCTGACTTAATACACTTAGCATTATACTCTCTAGCTCCATCATGTTGTTGCAAATGGCAAGATTTCATTCTTTTTTATGGCTTAGTAATAGTCCTGTGTGTGTGTGTGTGTGTGTGTGTGTGTGTGTGTGTATCATCTCTTTATCCATTCATCTATTGATGGACACTTAGGCTGCTTCCTTAGTCTGGCTATTGTAAATATTGCTGCAATAAATATTCGGGTGCATATCTCTTTTTCAATTAATATTCTCATATTCTTTGGATAAATACCCGGTAGTGGAATTACTGGATCATATGGTAATTCTATCTTTAATTTTTTGAGGAACCTCCAAATGGTTTTTCACAGTGGCTGCACCATTTGCATTCCCACCAACAGGACATGAGGTCTCCATATCCTCGCCAACACTTGTTTCTTGTGTTTTTGATTTTAGCCATTCTGACAGGTGTGAAGTGACATCTCATTGCAGTTTTGATTTTCATTTCCCTGATGATCAGTGATGTTGAGCATCTTTATATGTGTCTGTTGGCCATGTGTTGGTTTTCTTTGGATAAATGTCTTTGGCCCATTTTTTAATTACTTTGCTTATTTATTTATTTATTTATTTATTTAGGTATTGAGTTGTATCTGTTCTTTATATACTTTGAATACTAACCCTTTATTGGATAGGTCATTTGCAAATATCTTCTCCCATTCAGTAGATTGCCTGTTAGCTTTGTTGGTTGTTTCCTTTGCTGTGTAGGCAGAAGCTTTTTATTTTGATGTAGTCCCAATAGTTTAGTTTTGCTTTTATTTCCCTTGCCTCAGGAGACAAATCTACAAAAATGTTGCTATGACTGATGTCAGAAAAATTACTGCCTATGCTTTCTTCAAGGATTTTTATGGTTTCAGGTCTCACATTTAGATCTTTAATCCATTTTGAGTTTATTTTTGTGTATGGTGTAGGAAGTGGTCCATTTCATTCTTTTCCACATAGCTGTCTAGTTTTCCCAACACCAGTTGTTGAAAAGACTTTCCCATTGCATATTCTTGCCTCCTTTGTCCTATATTAATTGACCATATAATCACAGGTTTATTTCCGGGCTTTCTATTCTGTTCCATTGATCTATGTGTCTATTTTTGTGCTAGTACTATAGTGTTTTGATTATTACAACTTTGTAGTATACCTTGAGATCTGGAATTGTGATGCCTCCAGTTTTGTTCTTCCTTTCCAAGATTGCTTTGGTGACTCAGGCTTTTTTGTGGTTCCATACAAATTTTAGGATTATTTGTTCTAGTTCTGTGAAAGATGCTATTGGTATTTTGTTAGATATTGCATAACATTAGGATTGTTGAGATGCTCACATCATACAAGGACCTCAGAAATTAAGACCAAATCAAGGAAGAACAGTTTCATACCTTCCACTTCACGTTTACCTGGGGAGATATTCATTGAGTGGAATGGCAGATGGAATCATTTTTGCAATTTGAGTTATTTTTTTTTTTTTTTAACGTTTATTTACTTTTGAGACAGAGAGAGACAGAGCATGAATGGGGGAGGGTCAGAGAGAGGGAGACACAGAATCTGAAACAGGCTCCAGGCTCTGAGCTGTCAGCACAGAGCCCGATGTGGGGCTCGAACTCACGAACCGTGAGATCACGACCTGAGCCGAAGTCGGCCGCTTAACCGACTGAGCCATCCAGGCGCCCCAATTTGAGTTATTTTTACCTCTCTTTCCTCTTTGAAAAAATGCATACTGTTGAATTCTTGTTTGCTGAATATGTACAATAATTTTTTTCCTATTATTATCCTCTTTATAAGGATGAGGGACACAGAAGTTAAGGAATTTGCTCAAATCCACAAATTCACAATTATTATTAATAATTGAACTTGTGCCTTTAAGTACTACCCAATGACTGCCAGTCAAATGGTATTTCTTTCAAGCAGATTAGACTGTTTTCAATACTAATTTGTTTCTTAAAAAATATTTAATTGGAAGGGTTGGGGGAGGCAAGTTGCTGACCAGGAAAGCTCATAAGAGGCACTTTTGAGGGCTATTCTAAAATTTTGCATCCATTTTCTCAGACTACACAATATGTAAATCTCTGGACTCTAGGGGCCAATTGTAAGTTGGTTTCAAATACCATGGAACACATAAATCTTCCTCCTTCCTTCTTTATCCCCTGTAACCCATAATCTATTCACTCTTTGACCTCCCCACAAGAAGCATGACTGCCTTAAATTTAGAGTTTTCCTTTCCATTAATGCACATTTTTAACCCTAATCATATTTCAGAGATGGAGTCAATCAGCCTTCTTAGTGAGCTTGCTTACTGCCTCAGGTGAGAAGCAGCCTACAAGGACATAAACTGCCAGGGAGACACCATTGATGGAAGCTGGGAGGTAGAACTCTCAGGAATGATTTAGGAATGCAGACCAGTTTTACTTATTTGAACTAGCAGAGGGGAAGGTCAGGCCAAAACCATGAAAAAAAATCTAGATAAGGAAATATTTTTGAAGAAATACTGTTTTACGACTCCCAAATACTGACGATAATTTAAGTTTATCTCAGAGTTTATCCATTCATCCTATTGCTGACTAAAAGCTCTTAAGGACCTGCTCAGAGGAATAGATGAGACTAGTCTCTAATTAGCATAACTATTATAAATAAATGTAGGTTATTCAAATACTTGAAGACAATTTTTTCTAAGTAATCATGTTTACACCACTAATTTCTTTTTCTTGTAAAAAGAGAGTATGCTGAATAAAGGTAAATTTTAGCCAAAAGTGATAGTTTCCTCTCTGCATCATAATTACCTTTAGTCCATTACAGATTAGCCTTGATCCAAGTTTCAATTACTTTATGGCCAAAGTAATACAAATAAACATGATTAATTTAATAGTGAAATTCACTTTCATAAAATAATGAATTTCTTTCTGGAGGAAAATAAAACAAAAAGAAAGGTGATTCATGGCTTAGTATGTATAAAACACACAGAACAAATGATTAGCAAAAATAAAACCCTCCTCTCCAAAGGAAGAATCTTATCTTAAGCCAAAATGAGAACAATATAGAAAACTTTAAGCATATTCGCTAATTTCCCATTTGGAGAAGTCCTCTCTTACATATTATTTATTCTATTTTCAAATGCCATGCTCCAAACATAAATGTGATTTTCACTGATGTTCTTCCACTGTGTCAGCCTACCCCCGCCCCCCCCCCCTTCCTAAGTTTAATTAAAACCAGCATTCGGCCATACTGGAGAAAAACCCTATTTACATAACACAAAGAAAAACAATTTTTAAAAGCCCACATTAATCATGAGCTTTAGAGAAAGTCACCATAAATAGGATGTATCTAGCAGAGGCAACAAGCTCCAGCCACTTAAGAAAAATATGTCTTTCCAGCCGTCAGGATACCAGTGTTACTGAAGAACATAGCTCTTTTGTTCCACAAATTCCTCATTTTCATATGGAGTTACCATGATAGAGAATAATGCATATTGAAAGTTGTCTCATCTGCCCATTTAATCTAACCAAAGCTGAGTTTTATATTATGGTATAACCAGTAGAGGAAGGAAAATTGAGTACCTACTATGGGTCAAGCAAAATGCTCAGCACCCTAAGACACTCCTATGTTCAATCCTCCTGGCAGCTCCATGAAGTTGTCCAAGTCTACTGGCCTGGAGCTTAAACGTTTATTGCACAGAGGTCAGATTGTCCCAGAGTTTACTACTTTCTTGCCCAGAGAGATGCAAGGACATATTTAAGAACATCAGACATCCACTGTCTCCATCTGTATTATGCACATAACTTCTTTTGTGGTTGTTTCATTTCAACCATTCCATAAGAAGCATTTTGATCAAAAGGGATAGAAAAGTATAGAAAGATGACCAACAGCAGAAACCTCAAGCGAATGACGTAAATGGAGAGAGGAGTACAGATTAATCAAGATTATCACAGAAGGTCGATTGATAAGTGGAGAGCAGACTTAGTCATAATCAAAGAATCCATCTACTCACTCTGTCTCAGTTTACCTGAAATGTAAAAAAAAAAAAAAAAAAAGAAGAAGAAGAAGAAGAAGAAGAACTATACTGGCCTATTATGTCCCCAAAATATGAGAAGAGTTATATAATTGTCTTAAACAACTATGCTTATTTATCAAAGATAAAAGAAAACCATAAATTATTAAATTTTTACTATAAACAAGCCCCTTGTAGAAAAGATTTTGTGTGTATTTTCTCAATCTATACCACAAATGGGTGAGGTGAGTATTGTCCTCATTTTACAGATAAAGAATTTAAAACAGTGTTTTAATTCTTTGGCCAAGGTTACACAGTTAGTAGATGGTAGAACCAAGATTTTAATCCATATTTGTCTGATTAAATTTTTCTAGCTACACCTACTCTTCCTCTCTGTCCAGAGGTGGTCCTGAAAAGAATGGTTATGGCCATAACACTATAAGATGTACCATGTAGAATGGATGAACTGGTCTGGATATTGTTGCTGACTCTCATCCATGATCCACATTTACTCTCTCTTCTGAAATGCTGTGAATATAATAGCTTCTTTGATACCTCACAAGATGTAAACTCCAAAAGAGCAGGGCTTGTTTGTTTGTTTAGTGATTCTTTTCTTTCAAAACCATTGTCATTTCTTTTAATGTTTATTTATTTTTGAGAGAGAGAGAGAGAGAGAGAGCAAGCAGGGGAGCAGCAAAGAGAGAGAGAGACACAGAATCTGAAGCAGGCTCCAGGCTCTGAGCTGTCAGCACAGAGCTTAATGTGGGGCTCAAACCCACGAGCTGTGAGATCATGATCTGAGCTGAAGTTGGAAGCTTAACAAACTGAGCCACCTATGCGCCACTAGTGATCATTTTTTTTTTAATGATGCATCCCAAACACTGAGAACAGTGTCCGGCATGTGGTATGTGCTCAGTAAATTTTTGTTGAATGGATGTAGTGAATGAACTCCTGCTCTGTCCTGAGCTCCATGATAGATGTTCTCTCTGATCACTCAGCTATACGCAGGCTGGCCTTGCCCTTCCTAGAAATAATGTAGGTTCAGCTGTATAGTTATGTCTTTATGGCCTTGGTGACCAGGTGAGTGGGAAATTACCTGTGATTACTATTGCCTGGAATATATAGAGACACCAAAGGGTGAAAATAGGGAGAAGCTCCCACTAAATTACACAGAATCACTCTGGTTTAAGACTAGGCTGCTTGCCTTGACATGTCCTTCTGCCCGGACCTCATGGATTTATGGGACTTCATCATGACATTTCAGGGACACTGTGTAGGTGGATAGCGTGGGTATGTCAGCCAGACCACTCAGCTTGCTTTCCTACTTTATCCTGGCTAGTTCCAACCCCAAGTCCAGTACTGACTCTCACTTTATTTTCAGACATACACGTCTAAGTAGGGTTGTACTCTGTAAGAAGTTGTCTGTTTTGCATTTCCAAAGCCCATTCCTATAGGAGCAAAACTCCACAGCTGCTCAGAAGGCAGCTTCTGAGTCGTTCTGTCACTTGTTTTTAGAAGATCATTTTAACCCTTTTTAATTACTGAAAATCAACAGAAAGTTTCTGAATAGACAATCTTGCAAAGTGACAAGTTCCAGAGTCACAGAATTACAGCTTACTGATTGTTGAAACTGACAGTCACCTGATGGACTGGAATGCCTGGTCTAGCTATATTGGACTGAAAAAAGGGGAGAAGAAAATGATTTCTTTCCAGGGTTGTTTTTCCTTTTCTCCTCCACTTTAGTGATTTGCCCTAGAGATATGTCGTTACTGAGAACCCCAGAACCAAAGTCTTTGATTGGCCTTGCACCTTACTCTGAACAGTGCTATAAACCAGACTCAATTGTTGCTGCTATTTCCAATAACTATGGTAAAATAATTTAAAAATCTCTATTTGATACAGGTGTAAATCATACTGGTAACTTAGTCATTACCTCTGTGATGACTTGGATTCTTGATTTCTCAATCAGATAAGCTATTCCTCTTAGCTTCTGATTTCCCCTCTTTCTAACCTTCTATAATAATTCCATTAACTTTGCTCTGAATGTTTAAGATAGTTGAGATTCCAAATTCAAGACTATACTTGTTAATAATATTCATCAGAAGCCATTAGGGACCAAGTTTATAATGGGATATAAGCTTCCCAAAGTTGCATGTATATCAAAGACTTACATATACAAATTAAGGAGTCCAGATGCTGCTTTGGGTAATGTCACACACATTCTGCCTAATATAAGCATTACATAACTCATTTGGGGTCCTAGGATACCCTAAACCTAAATTCTTTCCTTTATGACCTCTAAACCTTGACAATGACAAATTATACCATCTTTGGAGAGCAGCTAAATAACCTGAACACTGAACCTCCCTGAGCCTTCCTGTAAAACTTAGCCCCTTGTTTTTGATTCCAGCCAGCCCCTTATTGATCCCTAATCCTCCTTCTCCCAGCCATCAGCCAGCCAGCCAGCCACAAAGTGCCAAACCTGCCAGGCATGAAATTTCTCCTGCCTATCCTATGAGAAGGGGTCCCTTGTCACTTTTTTCAGTCATACACTTTGTATTTGATTGTCCCACATTTATCAGTTCTCTAAACTTGCATGTGTTGGAAATGAATATAGGAGGTAAAAAGATCAAAGCTACTCAAGTTCAAGAGAAGCTGATCTGACACAGATAAACTATTGCTTAGAGTCTTTTCCAACAAAGGAACATGTAGACTGAACACTTTCAGTTTGGAATGCACAATTTGTAAACAAAAGCACGTGGATAGCTAGTGCTTAGCATTGAACTTGGCATACAATAACTGCTCAATGAATGCTCAATTCATGAGTTTATGAATGTCAAAATGTTTTACCAATTTTGCAGCCCACTGGGACCAAAGTACATGCTATATCATCGAAAGAAGTGGTCTCCAAAGTTTTTTGTTTGGACCCTTAACACATACATTGTTTGAGCATGCAGCTCTGTGTATGATTGTGCATAATGTATGTTCTTTATAAAGCATATGCAGAATAGTAAAAAATAGAATGGGATTTCTAAAACATATAAATAGGAGTTCTGATATTGAAGCCAATGTAATTATCATTTTAAGTAGATTGGAATGTCACACGAATGGTATAGCCTCAAAATGGGAAATTTCTGAAATTTCCAAATCAGTGGAACAGAAACATCAGAAATCTAAAATATCAAATTGACTAAATATAACATAATTTGGACTGTTTTAAAGCTGGCATTTATATTATATTATGGGGATTCTGTAATTCTAGAAATTTGCCTCAAACCAAATAATAAAATAATATTGTGAAATCTTAATTTAGGAAGGACTGGGAAACTGACCATTTTCTCTATTTCTATTTGGTTCACCTCTTTAAGCCACTAATTTCTTTTAAGAAATGAAAAAGCAGAAAAATCTTTTTTATAATTATTTTCCTAGTGTAAGTCAAACTAGTTTTTAATTTTCTTTGAAGTATGGTGGAATTCATGGACAACAGGAATAGAGGAAGCGAGATGTCAAAACAGGAGGAAATTGACACGCTGCCATAA
The DNA here is from genome assembly GCF_046562875.1 of Panthera onca. NCBI lineage: Eukaryota > Metazoa > Chordata > Mammalia > Carnivora > Felidae > Panthera > Panthera onca. The sequence continues at coordinate 55,943,665 of NC_138341.1, forward strand.
GTCAGAGAGCTGCTGTCATTCACTACAAAAACCAAACCTCTCAGGGGCCTATTGACCCAAATAGTTCAGACTCTATAGACTGTTAGAACCAGAAGCACCTTTAAAGTCATCTGGTACAACACCTCCTTTCTACAGAGAAAGGGACCAAATTCCCAAGCAGTTAATGGAAACACTTAGTGGTAGAGATAGGACTAGAATTCACATGGCTGATTCTCAGTCTAATTCACTACACCATACTGCCTAAGCAGTGACTTGTTAAAAAAAAATTATCTGTAATTACACATTTTTTGAGTGCTAGGCACTTTTCCAATAAGTTTGAGTTTAATTATTCCAACTACTCTATTCGGCTATATTATTTTATTTTTTCTTTTGCAGCGAGTATGTACTTCTGTATTTTATTATTTTCTACTTTATTGAGGTGTAGTCGACAAATAAGATTGTATGATATTTAAAATCTACAATATGATGATTTGACCTTTGTATACATTGTGAAAGGATTCCCGTTATTGCATTAATTAACATATCGATCAAATCAGATTATATTATTATCCCCTCTTGTAGCGATAACAAAACTTAGGAATGGAGAGGTTAAGTAACTTGTCTAACAAGGAAAGAGCCTGGATATCTACTATTTATCTCATCACTTCACTCTCAGAAAAAGAAAAGAAAAAAATCCAAATTATGACCAAGTCAACATAATATAAAACTGGGTTATCAGAATAGCTGTTTTCATTGGCTAAAACATCACAGAGTTACTGCTATTCCTTTCTGACAAAGTTCTGATGATGTATGAATAATTTCATTCTTCACTTATTCAGCAAACAGTTCTGGAGGACTTTCTGTGCCAGTGACTATGTCAGGAGGTGGGGACTCAGGGTAGAGGGCTAAGTCAGACTGTGCTCTGAGGGAGTCCTCCTTTGCTGGCAGAGGCTGAGAAGGACATCATCACAAGGGTGATAAGGCACACTGGGGAATGACCTGGCTCTGTTACATTGGACTAGGAGTCTAGAGCGAGTTGATAGCATCAGACAAAAGTAAGACCCTTTCCCTCTTCACCATTGCCAGGAGAAGTTATATGGGTACTAAAGCAGGCACAAGTAAAATGTCAGTATCACCATAGATATTCAGACAGACATCGACTTACCACCATCCCAGTCTACTCTAGAAAAAAACAGGAGCAGAGTTTCCTCTGGGGGAAGCAAAATTACCTCTGATCTACTCTGTCAGATTGCAAGCGTTTGGGATTGTCTTATATCCAAAGAAATCTTCTACTCGCATATCAGTGCCAGAAATTTTATTCTTAGTTTTTACCTATTAACGTTAAGTCTTGGTATAAATATTTGAGGTGAGGTGAGGGTTCCCTTTTCAACTATTAATTTTTTCCTCAATTTGAATTTAAGAAGTGTGAAACTATTCCACAGAAGGATGTGAGCTTTCTTTTGTTCCCCAGGAACCAGAGTGAGAAGAAAGTGGGGACATAAGTATGTGGAACAAAGAAAACAAGGCACCAAAGACTGTCATGGCTCATGAAAAATTTGGCCTAGGACTGTTTAGAGTATTAATGCAATGGAAAGCATCTTTGTCCAGAGGAAGACAATGTATTTCAGAAAGGCAAAAAGTCCGTGTGACAGAGCATTCTGGAGCAACAGAGCAGCACAGTAGAGCACCTTTCAAACTCTGGTATCTCTAGTAGTTGGCTGTATCTGAAGCTGTTGGTTATAGGTAATCATTGTTCTTGATTTTTCCCAAAACAACTACAAAGAGGACCAAACAATTTGAGTTTTGATTAAGGCCTTAATGGTTACTCCAAATAATCATCTTATAGCTGAGATAAAGGAGAACTCATGGTGACTGGGTTGACCCATCTTCAGGCTCTGAATCCAGTGCTCTTCCATGGCATCAGACTTCCTTCTGTAAAATCAGCCATATAACCCGCATTTTTAGCTTTGAATGAGATGGATATGGGTGAGTAAGAGAGAAACTTCCATTCACTGGTTTTTCTCAAGACCTATGAAAAGGAATTATAAGTTTCTTTTCACTGTTGAGAATGTTGAGATCAGAGAGATTTAGTCTCTGTTCAAGTTCACAGCACAACCAATAAGTAGTAGAGCTGAAAAGAATTTGAACTTGGAAAGTTACCACTAACTCAGTAATACCTGATGCCCAGTCTACTCTGCCATACTGCTTCTGATGGTGACCCTTTGGTTTTCCCATCAGAAGTTAATTTGGAGCATATTTTCCTTTCTCAATCACCTCTTTAAGTAAACTTAAGTGGAGTTTACTTCTTTATTTTATTTTACCATGATTGTCCAAAACAGCCCCAGTTTTGGAGCAGGCTTGTTTAAAGCACTTACATATGTTTTATGTGTCCTCTTCAACATACCAAGAAGTTTAAATTTTTAAAAAATATTTTAATATGCCATTGTTACTTTCACGCCTAATGATGACCCTGCTGATGATAGTCATTTACTATGTCTGGCCGCAGCATTGACTGGAACTGCCAGCAGTGAAGAAGACATTCTTCTGAAGAATTCTGGAATGTACAGTGCTAGGAAAATGACTCCAGGCTCTAGGACGCTATCCATCATCACCACTTTCGAAACCAAAGTTGCAAAATCTAAGGATGACACTATCACTGAAATTCCACCCACTGTCATGCCTGCCTGTGTGACACTCTCAGCCAAGACTTGGATGTCACAACCTGGCTCTGAGCAATAGCACAGTATAAACATGATCTTTGCTATCTAGTAGATTCAGAAAGATTAAAGAGCAGCATCAAGATAACTACACCATACCCCCTTACCTTCTGCGAATCATTCAGCATATTAAAAGAAGGCTAACTCATCATTTATTTCAAGTACATTTCATAATCAACTGCACCAAGGATACTGAAAAACAAGGTCCCAGTGTGTGATGAGCACTTGTCCAAACATCTTATTATGTCAGTATAGGATAAGATAAGCCTTTTCTCAGAGTTTAATGCAAATATATATATATACATGTATATATATATATATATATGTATATATATATATACACACACACTGAAATATAAAATCAATTTCCCCTTCCCTCAATCAACTAGAAAAGTAGTTTGAGACTGTTTTAGGTTCCCAACACTGATGACAGTGCTCAGGGATGACTGGAAGGAGGCTGGAGGAAGGATGTGGGCCTCCTAGTACCCCAAAGAGAACAAGTTCATCTATATTTATATATGATGTTCTACATAAAATTCCCCTTCAAAAAGGAATATGGGGGAAGGAGGGATGAATAAGCAGAGCACACAGGGTTTTTAAGGGCAGTGAAATTATTCTGCATGATACTATAATAGTGGATACATGTCATTATTCATTTGTCCAAACCCACAGAATGTATGACAGCAAGAGAGAACTCTAATGTAAACTATAAACTTTGGGTAATGATGATGTGTTGACATAGGTAACAATGTAGGTTCATCAATTATAACACTGCTGGGGGAAGTTGAAAATGGGAGAGGCTAAAAGTGTGTGGGGACAAGAGATACATGTGAAATCTCATATTTCTCCTCAATTTTGCTGTGAACCTGAAACTACTCTGAAAAATAAAATCTATGAATTAAAAAAAACATGAACATGAAAACTCCTAACAGTGCTCTGGAGTCTTCACCCCCGCTAAGCAGTTATGTTGCACTTTCCTCGTGCCTGAGTCTCATCTTTAATGCACTTAGCACTGTCCTATATTCATGCCCCTTATGAGGAAGCAGATGTTGGGCTGGCATATGGTATCCACTCATAAATTTCTCTAACCTTTCCCTGGTGTATAAGTCACAGGCAATGATGGGTTCCGGTGACCGGCCTTCTTAGCTTTCCCCAAGGAGCTCTGGAGCACTGGTCCCATTTGTTCATCTCGGGTGGGTGAGCCAGTGCCGTGGGCATCCATCCACTGACAGCAGGCCCAGATGGAGGCAGCAAGAGTCCAGCAGGCTGGATCAGGCTCTGAGAGCTGCACCCAGCATCCCACCTGGGAAAGCCAGGGCTGCGGGAGCTTTTGGTCCTCTGCAGCCTGCAGGTGGCGATTGGAGAGGCTGAGCCAAAAGTTTCAGCTGCATGGAGTACTCAGAGTTGAGTTGCGCTGAAAAGGAGGCTGAATGGCTAAAAAGGGAGGTACTGATTAGTAGATCCTGATGCAAGCTTTCACGGATGGGATTACAGAGAACCCAGAGGTGTTTATGAAGGTCAAAGGAAGGGAGGCCTCTCCTGAAATAAAAATAAGTGTATACTCCCCCATCCTTTTCTTTCTGAAGGCTGCAATGGCACAAATAGTCTGATTGCATATAATTCTGTATAGGCACATATTTTGCTTTAGTTGATTTGCTTTAGTCTTGTCTCCTGACCCATATTGCAACCAGTTTGGAAATACAAACCGTGTCTCCTAAAACTTCCCCTCCTTTCTAAAGTACCTACCACAAACCTGGACACATATTATGCACTCTTAATCATTTATGGATTAAATGACAGATTTAAGGCCACCACCATTGACTTTTCTCCCATAAGCAGCAACTAATACTGATGTTACACTCTGTTGTACTTATACAGTCATGGTAGATAACATGCTTTCATGTATATTGCCTAGTTTGATAGATTGTTATGCCTATTTTACAGAAAATAACACTAAACCATTGTTTAAATGATTTGTCTAAAGCCATAAGGATTTTAAATATAGAAGAAAGATAGAGTTCACATTTCCTGGTTCATACTTCAGTTGTAGCTGGAGCTAGCCTGAACTTCAATTCTAGAATAAGGTCATTAACCTGAATTTTAATTCTAGAATAAGATAGTTGTTTTTCCTTCAAACGGGGATTTCAGGCATTTAATAAGTCATATTTATGTATTTTAAAGGTGGGGTGGTATTATAAGTATTCTTGAAATTATGTTCAACTCTGAGTGTGGAGCCCTATCTATGTCTCTGTGTCTCCACTCATCCAACCTGTTATGTGCCTCTTCTGTGCTGGAAGCTGACTCTGTGCATTCCCATGAGAAACTTGTTTAATGGTGGACAACTGACAGGTATATGCATAAATATAATATAATAGATCTGTCTGTGCAATCTGGGAGGTCACGAAGAAGGATGCCTTCATCCTTCTCTGACTAACCAATGGGGAAAAGGCTTCACAGGCAAATAACCATTAGTCCAAATTTTGCAGAATGGAGAAGGAGCATAAAATAGAATCGCAGGCAAGAGAACAACATAAGCAAGAGGCAGGGCATAAAAGAACATGGCATGTTGATGAACTGTAACTTTAATTCCATCCTTCACTTTGATATTTTCTCTCTTTACCTGTCAATGCTTCCTAAAATTCAAGCAATCAACAAATATTTACTGGGCATTACTTTGTGCCTGATATGGTCATTATTTCCTGTCCTAATTTCTCATTACCTCATACCCGAATACTTGCAACTGCTTTTTTGCAGTAGACCACAGCCTCTGGTCATTCAACACCTATTCAGTGAGTACATGCTGATGTATACTTATCTGAGAGGCACAATAGTGGGTGCTACTCAAGGTATAAAACTGCATAAAGCAAGAATCCTGTCTTCAAGGTGTTTGAATTCTTATAGGGAGACAAAACAGGTATGCAAAGAACTATAATTCATGATATAATGTGAGTGGTACAGAAGAAGTATGAAATGAATTATAGGCACTTGCATTGTGTAGCAGAACTCCATTAGGACATGGTTCATTAGTACATGCATTTGGGTATACTGTAAATGAGCTCTCAACACAAACAGAAATGATGAGTGAATCAATTGGGGGGAGACTTTTCTCTCTCTCTCTCTCTCTCTCTCTTGAATTGAAGCCTAGATGGAAGAACTAAGACCCAGGTTTCAAGTTCAGAATCACTTTTAATGGCTTCATAGCTCTCCCCAAGATCTAAGACAATGGGATTGTGGAAGCTGACCCGGAAGAGGGACCTGATGAGGTAGAGTCAAAACCTAGCAAGTCATTATCAAGGGCAGGGTCAAAGTAGTATGTGGAGTTTTCCTATAACGTAACCCATGGAAAGTGGGAGGAAAACTGCAGAACCAGACCACCAGTTAGGACTAGGGAAAGTGAGAGAGTACTGCACTTGAGAGAACCTCGGATGTGTCAGTCAAAGTCATTCTAACACCCCCTCACAGCGCCCTGCACTTGCTCATGTCTTCAGTTACCTTCTGTACATAACCTACCTTGACTTCCTTTCGAGGATATAGCTTTATAGATCTGCCTGTCCAACCCCTCCCCCTGAGTATATATTTCAGTATTCCCAAGGCTAGAGCCATCATCCATCCCTCTAAACCTGCTCTCTATGTTCTCTATTTGTTCCATCATCCACTGCTATCTAGTTGTAGAGTGAGAAACCCAACAGGCATTCTTGTCACTGCCTTCTCCTCTTCCCCTATGGCCAAACTGTCACCAAATTATGTAAATTTACCTCAGAGTCATCTTTGATTCCATCCCCTTTTCCCATCTTGTGGTCACCCCTCTGGTCTGTGAAGACTGAACTAACTGGTCCCCCACAGCCATTCTGACTGTTCTTCCACAGTCTATTTCCTACACTGCTCTCAGAGAGACCTTTGCAATGTCACTCCCCTGGTTCTAACATTTCTGCTGTTTGCCATTACTCTGAGAATAAAACCAAAATTATCAGCATGACCTCTAGAGTCTTGCTTTATCTAACTTAACCTGCCTCACTAATCTCTTCACTCATTTTTCTTCCCCAGCTTCCTGTAATCCAGCCACAATGTATCAAGTACATCATACTCCCTCTTCCTGCAAGGCACTGGCTCATGCTGTCATCTCAGCCTCGTATGGTCACCTCCTCCCTCCTGTGGCCACTTTCCATGTCTTCACCTAGACCCATCTCTGACATTTTAGCTCAAGTCTCCCCTAGAAATGCTTCCCCAACCTCTGTCTTCACTCCTCATCTTCCATCAAGGGTGGATTCTTTGAATTCATGTTCTCCCAGGACTGTATTTCTTCTTTAGCACACTAATCTCAGTTCATAATTAAACATTTATCAATATGATTATTTAGTTACCATCTGTCTTTCTCTGCAGACTATAATCTCTATGAGAACAAGAGTCACATCTGCTTTTTCTTCCCATTTTATCTCCAGTGACAATCGCAGTACTTTGGCATGTCGTAGGTGCTCAGTACATAAACATTAAATGAATAATTGAAGTGCAAGTAAATGCAAGCCCAAGAACGAGAATAGAAGTCAGGTCAGGCGGGGTGGAAAACAATTATAGATGTGTCCAGGAAAGGATGTGCGACTACAGGCTTCTTTGAAAAGAGGTACTGGCTTTCTTCTTATACTGTCATCATCTTCTGTGATAAGCATGGTTCCAGAAATATTATTTTGAAAGTGGACTCCTCACAGCCACGTTTTATCAGACACTGCAATATATGTAATTATGACCCATGGGTATGATTGTGTCCAAGGTTTGCTAAACCCAGGTAATGTGGAATCATAGGTTCTGGTGCTTAACAGGAAGAATAGAAACAGTGGAGGCATAGGCTGCTAGCATTCCACTTAACTATCTCTTCACCTGAACTGGGATATGAAAAGATACTTCATATGAAAAGATAGTAAGCTTTGCAACAGCTTACTATTTTATGTAAAAATGATACATGTTGACTGTATATAATTCAAACAATAAAAACAATAATAAATGGGAAAAAAATCACACATGCTCAGGGATACCACTGGTAATGTTTTGGTTAAACATCCTCCCTTAGGGCACGTGTATTTTTTATTACATAAAGGAGATCATATTTTGCATCAAATCCTCATGCTCACACATGGAATTGGTTTTACCAAAAGATATGATGGAAATGGTTACTGACGTTGTTCTGACATCATACACACAAACATAGTTGAGGTAACTAACATTCTTAGCCAAACAAGGAAGCCACAGATTTTCTGATGATACTGATTCAAACCCTCCAAATAGTGCAACTTCTAAAGAGACCCAAACTCATAAAAATGGAAACCTACTGAATTGGTATAAGAGATCACAGAAAGGTAGGGAGGTCCTGGATGTCACCAGTCCCTGGCTTTCTGTTAACTCCTAGACTCGAAAACCAAGACTCACTGAAGAAGAAGAAGAGTGGGTGGTAAGGAAGATACAGACCAGAATAAAGTTCTGTGTGCATATTCAATTTGGACGTTCCTCAGGATCACTGCAAAATTTCAAGGCAAGAAGCTCAAAGGAAAATTAGCAATTCATTAGTGGCCAAGTTTGAAAAGTCACTATAGTCACTGTCTAATGAGGCTTTGCGGTCTAAATCTCCAAGAAAGAAGCAAAACATCTCCATTAGCTGGTGACAAACACCCCTGTGCTCTTCTGGAACCTAGGTTTTGTTGATTGCTGACACTTGAGAGAGGGTAGTGATTCATATTATGAAAAGAACTAGAGTTTTTTTTTTTAAGAGATGCAACTTGGTGACTAATTTTTGTCTCTCCCTGCCAGTGTAACCGTTTGAATGTTAATTTAATTTTACAGAATATCATTTATGTAAATGTAATTAGAAGGGAAACATGATCTGGAGATGCACAGCACCAAAGAAAATTTATTACTCCAAGGGGTATTGCTCTAATCATTCAACTGCAATATTGAGTTTCCCCAGATTTAATCTAAAAGCAATAAATTACAAAAGGCTAATGCCCTGCCCAACAACAAGCTGTCATGAACCCAAGTTTCAGGGAGGGAAACCAGAAAGAGGGAGAGGGGGAAAAAAGCCTGAACTTTATTTCAGCAACAGGCTATCCTCAGCTTCCTATTTCCTGACATAAAACTCAGTAGAGACAACATAGCTAGGGAAAAATAAAAAGCTTCATTTCCTAAACATGAATAAAATGGTGACTTCCAGACTCCTACTGCTTTTCCCTTTAGAAATCTGACCAGGGCTCTTTACTTGCTACTAAACATTATTGTAAATGTTTGAAACTCAGGGCTCAGTGCTCCCCAACAACACAGAGAGAGAGAGAGAGAGAGAGAGAGAGAGAGGAATCCAGCCAAGATAAAACAGCCCTGTCTCTTCACCGTATGGCTGGGCTGTTCTTTTGCAGAGAAGAGGAAAGGACACAGTCTGATTAATGTCAAGGTCCATATTGCATTCCATTGCGTGCCTGCCGGAAAGCCAGTTCTCACAGGGAAACTTGCCAACACAGGGAAGCCATGCCTGTTAACAGGGAATGCCCTCCAGTCTCCACTTCCTCTCTCCATGCTGAAGGAGAGGTTGTGACTGGAAGAACTTGGGGTTGTAAATGGTCTCTTTGGTGCATAAGCCTCATACCTGAACTTGAACATGGCTACCTAGTTCTTTAATTACCATGACGGGGGGAAAAATCAACAACCTGGCTCCATAAAATAAACCCTCAGTGAGATATGTGAAAATGCCACTGCCTGGGTTTAAATTAAGATTAAATCAGGATTTCTGTGGTTAGGACTCAGGCATGGGCATATTTTAAAAGCTTCCCGTATCCTAGTGATTTTCATCTGCAGTCCACATTAAGAATGACAGTCCTGGATAAAGGGTAATGACATGCGATGGAATACCCATGTTCAGTAGGTGACCATGCCATGGAATCATTCTAGTGGATCGGGATTTCTTGGACAGGACAAAGGTGAAGGAGAAAGATATCTATTCATAGTGAATAGAGACAAAATTGCAGCTGGCCAGGTAGGCCATATTGTTTCACTGTGAGTTTAAAACCCAAATGATAAAAAGTCTTATGTTGTTACTAATTTCTTTATTGAACAAACAACATGGTAAATAATACAGCCTTCCTCATCTTTCTCAAGTCAAGGAGTTTGAGCATTATAATCAGAATGTGTTTCTGGGGGTAGTGGGTAAAGCCAACTCCCAAAATAAATTCTGCATTTCTTTCATTATCCAGAAACACCTTGGCTCTGTTTGTTTAGTTTGGGCTTTTTGTTTTTGTTTAGTTTGTTGCTTGATTGGTTGGTCCTGGAATTCTGTGCATTTGGGGACTGTTTAATTCAGAGAAGGGGGTACTAGCCAAAGCAAACGAATATTTTCATTTCAAAGATAGAATTCTGTCAGTACTTTCCAATTTACGTGTGCAATTAATGGTATATGAAAGTTTTTTTTCATTTTGGTTATTTTGTATTTATTCTGTTGTTTAGTAGAAGAAATTTAAGTGGCATTTTGAACCTGTGCTTTGACGGAAATTATTTTGTGAGTGGAGCAAAGTAAAATTTGACTTGACTTAAACCAATTTCATAAAGCATAGTAGAGGGGTTCTTTAGTGTGGATTGCAAAATTCATGAAAATAGTACATGAATAAAATTTATCTATATATGGCCTAAGTAAATAACAGGAGAAAAAATTAATTAAAAGTGAAACAATTGAGCTTTCAGTATGTTCATTATATTTCTCTACCACCCCCATACTCCCCACTACAGACCCATAAGCATGCAGTTCATTATTTGAATGGATTTGAGTTTATCTTCCTCTACTCCCAAAATTTAGGAATACACTTTAGTAGTATTCTTTAAAAGATAAAGTATTTGTCAAGAATGTTCTGAAGTATTTAAACAATGGAAAAGGGTAATACCTGTATGACCACTGGGTCCAGCACCTACTTCACAGAAGAATCAGTTCCTGACCTCCATGATGGACACAGATTGTCAGAGAATCAATAACTTTGGGCCACAGGAAAGGGCACACTTGAGAGAGAGGGAGAAAATGCTCATTTTGACTGTTTCTCAGAACTACGTTTCTGCTGATTCTGTTACCCTTTAATTGTACTTGCTGAATGAAACATGCTGATAGGCCACACAGAATTAAATTACCCAAACCAGTCAGGTAGAAGAGCATCTTTTTTTTTTTTTTACCTCATCTGTGGAAGCTGTGCTTCAAATTTCTTCTCTGCTAGCAGATACCCCTTCTCTGTCTTAAAACCATTCGTTATATCTCATTTCTCACTAAACTTTTTCTTCCAAAGGAAACATCTCAAGAGTATTAAGTTAAGTGATTCATTATCACAGCCTCCCTGTCTTATATTACAAATTTAATCAGCTAATTATTTTTTTCACATTGCAGATATTTAATTATTAGCTAGTTCCTCTCGTAGGAGTCAACCAGACTACAAAGAGACAGGGTTTAGTACAACCCATCTTTTCCTTCTTGTTTCAAAAGGCACTAAGTAATATCATTGAAAATTATCAAAAACAAAACAGAATCAACAATAAATGTGGTTTGGGCAGTCATATCATGAGGCAATGGTAAGTTTTCAACAGCCTGTTTGGGTTGCAACAACTCATAGAGAAGAACTTACAGTTATTCATATTTATTTGGTTCATGTCTCAGGTCACAACTAAACTAGTGTTCTCAATGTCACCAACAATGACACCAGCCAATGTCACCAACCACTGACCAACAAATCCATTTCTATTGAAAAATAATCCAGAAGTCACTCATTCCTATCAGTAGTTGCACATCAGATTCTAAAATGAACTTGCTCAAATATTCCTAATTCTTATAAATTCCTAGGTAATTATGAAACTGAGATAAAATTAAATGCTGAGGAATTATTTAGAAAATACAGCAACACAGCCCTTCCAGTCTGGGAAATATGAGCATATTTTTACACCCTCCCCCTTTTATTTTCAGTTATAGTTATTTGTCTAGATCATCTAAACTTTGGTCTTAAATCCTCAATTCATTTAGCCTATTGAGATATAGCCTTTGCTTAATAACATAAATTCTCACTATCAACTTATGAAGAGGAGAACTAAATCGTTGTGGCCTAATAATAAAATGTGATGAAAAACAAACAGAAACAAAAACAAAAATCACATAAGAGTTCGGTTGGTCCTAGAATCAAATTAGGATAATTGAGAGCTGAAAGAAGAAATATCATGGCCCTACAAGTGGAAGAAAACACCTGAATAATATAAATAGACATGGTGATCGTAGATCATTTTTGGAATAATTAAGGATCAACATGAATACATCCATCCATACTTATAAACATGCAGACAGATTCAATAAGTTGCACAGCTTTGCACAGGGAGTAAGAAATGAATCTGGGATTTGAAACCAAAGAAATGCATCCACCCCAATACCAAAAATAATTGAAGAGTTTGAATGGAAAATCACAGAGGGTGGTGTTTGGTCAGATCCTTACATGAAAGGCCAGCTATATAAAGATCTGGGGATAGAACATTTTAAGCAAAGGGAGCTTCAAATGGAAAGAACTGAGGTGAGAAGAGGTTGGAAGTGAAAGTAAAGAGAGAAGCCAGCTGGGCTGGAGCAAGCCCCATTTATCAATGCCATTGTTGTCCACTTGCATTATAGCACCAGAGATTGGTAATGGCCACATCCTCCAGAAAGCACAGGTGACCACTTTTCATTCCAAAGGAAAGGCCTTTTGATTCTTTTGGCATTTCAATCGTTAGTGTGTAAGGTAATTACTAGCTGGCTAACATTTGAGCAGGATTGATAGATTCCATTTAGGTCAATGTGTGGCTTATGCTTTCCCACCCCAGGAAATTTGCCAAGGTCAGTAGGTTATAGGGCAAATAAATGCCACGATATGTCAAAATTTTTTATTCTTCGTGCATTTCTCCTGCCTTCTTGTTTAAGCACTGGAGCCAGCCTGGAAAGCTGATGGTGTATGCCCTAGCCCAGTGCTGCACATATAAACACCTTTTAATTCTCAATGACTAGGTCAAGGTAATAGAAGGTATTTGAGGCATCAAAAGATTCTTCCAAACACTTTATTTACTACCACAAATGAAAAATAAAATGAACAATAAATTGTGTTTATTTTTAAACTCTATTATCCTTTTTGTTGTTCTTTTATTTACTGAATTATTTTTGACACACGAAAAAGCTGTAACACATTTGACATATACATCTTGATGAGTTCTAAGGTAAGTATACACCCATGAAACTGTCACCATCTACAATGCCATAAATTTAACCATCAGCTCTAAAAGTTTCCTCCTTTTTACCTTTTGATAAGCATAAGTGAATGTATTGTATTTTAAAAGGTAGAACTAATAAAATAATGTGTATTTGGAGAGATGGGTTGGGCGGGGTTTCTAAGCAGCCAAATAGCCATTTTGGTAGGTTTTTCCTTGCTATCAAGAATACACATTTTGATGCCCTATACATATAGCCCTAAATCTCAAAATATGGGGGAAAAAAAGCAAAGTAGAAAATATTTTACCTCATATTTGATATAGGCAGTATGTTCAATTCAGGTCCGTAAGCAAATTTATTCAAAACTATCTACAACCTAAAACCTAAAAATTCTGCCTGGATTCCTAAGCTCATTTTGTCTGAGCTTGAGAAGCCCACGTCTAAGAAAAAGTTAAAATACTTCTGAAATTCAAGCATAATTGCTAGAGTTTAATCAGTCTTGGTGATGTAATGAAGATAGCTAGGGGGAATGCACTGGATCCAGATCTAATGGTTATTTACTAAAACTTGCGCCAAACACTGCAGTCTACATTTTCCAAGGCCCTTCCTATAGCAGAGCTCTTCATTACAATTTCTTAATTATTCATTCCAGCAAGGTTTATAATTATAAGCCCACCGCTAATGACAAGGCTATATGTGATTGCTTAGTAATCCCATTTTTTATCTGATGTTAATTAATGCCCACTTATAAATTGTGACTTAACCATAAAAATCCACTTGGTCCTTGAGTTTAACCTCTTTTATTCATTGAAAAACTAGAAGAAATCTGCCCCAAGGCACCCACGTAAGTCCACTGTGCTGGTTTTATTAATATTTAAGCATACAACAGAGTTATTTCTTGGTATGAACTCAATGAATTCACTCCATGAGTAGTATTTGGGACATGGCGTCAGCATAGAGTTTGAAGGGGGAGGGGAATAAGTATCATTCTTTTTTTCACTCCAAGAGGCAGCTCTCTGTCAAGATTTCAACATTTTTAAATGTTGACAAGCATGTACACTCTAAGACACATTTTTTGCCTGGCTCATTATGTAAATTATATTCATGTAATGCATCACTTGGGTATTCAGGTGCAAGCCCATGGTGTCTAATACATGTCCTCTTTGTCAGGAGCGACAGCACTGTACATTTTCAGTAAAGATAACCGATCAGGGGAAGGAAAAAATAACTGCTATTTTCAATCAGAACTATAGAAAGTACCCTTAGTCCAGAAAAGATGTGATGCCAGGCTAAGGCTGTAAAATACATCTCTGACCTTATTATCCAGGCTCCTGTGTTAAATATAGTGGCTATAATAGAATTTGTATGCCCTAGTTTCTGACAGGTTGAATGTTGCTTAGTGATCCAGGAGTGGAAAATGGCTGTCTGCATTCAAAGGAGATCATAGATTACAGACATTTCCTGGGTATTGCAACCAGAGGATGCTGTTACAATGGCTCACAAAAAGAGAGACAGCCTCCTAATGCCTATAATTGGAAGGGCACTGTATTTATTATCTATTACTGTGTTATGAATTACTCCAAAACTATTTCTTTAGCTCAAAACTATTTATTTATCTCTAGGTCGGGAACCTGGGATGACTTAGCTGGTTCCTCTGCTTTAGGGTCTCTCACAGGCTTCAGTCAAGGGGTCAGCCTGAAGTCTGGGGTCATCTCAAGGCTCAGCAGGGGAATGACCTTTTCATTTGCATTAGAAACAAGTCATTAGACTTACTTCACCAAGGGAATGGAATATACAAGGTGTGAATATCAGGAGGCAAGGATCATTGGGAACCATTTTAGAAGTCTTCCTACCAAAAGAACTGGGATCTCTCAGGTACCCAAATATCCCTCCCCTGTGATGGCATACTTATCATGGCACCTAGTGAAACTTACAAGCCAACACAATGAAATGGTAACACCTTGGATCTCTTCCTATGCCATGTTGACTGGCATGAAATTTAATAGTGTTATTCACAGGAAGTACTTACCATAGTGCAAAAAGGGAACTTATTTTTTTTTTAATTCCAAATAGAAGCAGAAAATCATTCTTTCTGGAAAAAAAAATAGGTTTGAATGTCCTTTCCCTTCATGTCTCCAATATATACAAAGCCTCGTCCAAAAGTCCAGAAGAGAACCTTAATCTTGCAATGTAGAAGGCAGGCACAGCAGGGTAGCTGAGGGAACTAGGGAGCTGCAGCAACCTGGAGCCAGCCGCAGCCAGCATTGCACAGAGCATAAGGGTCAGAAGCAAAGCCTTCAGTGAAAATCACTTGACAAACACTAATAGCTGATGACTCTACTCTTACCAAGGACCTGAGCAAGGCTAACACTTAACAATAAAGCCATTGAAACCAGGAGCAGACTTTGCCCAAGCAAGAGGCATAAATAATGTGCATCAGGAGCAAGCAAAGGAGAACATAGAGTAGTTCAGGAACATTCCCTTGGCTACACTGGCTAAAGATTATCACTAATCATAAATGGTGAGGAACTAAGGATTGCCACTTATGTCCACCGTGTATTGTATTTTTGTAAAGAGATGGGTAGGATTTTCCTATGAGTGACCTCAGATCTCTCTCTGGCTTGTCTGACAGTGACCCAGCTGTGACTGACGGCTTCCTTCTTTGAGGGAAGGTATGAGGCTGCAACTTTCCCTGGGTACACGAGGGACTACATCCAAATCACTTCCCAAGCAACCAAAATCTCTAAGATATCTAAGATACTGAGCATCTGTGTTTCCTCAGAATAGCCTTCTTTTGGTTCTAAGCTAAGGTTATTAGAACAAAGCAAGCCCAATATACGTATCCCCATATAAGTCTGCTCTCACAATTGCCTTGTAAGAAGGGGGATACGAGCAGGAATTGATGTTCCTTCAAGGGAAGAGTAACCTCACAATACATCCAGTGGCCTACCTGCCTAAGCACACTGTCTGCAGGATGAACAGGGAACTGAAGACCCCATGTCTTCTGACTGTCCTGCCCCTGAGTTCACCTGCACCAGGTGATGTTGCTGGCACCCACCCTGAGAAGTTTGCCCTAAATAAGTAGATGTATATCAAAACTTACAGAAAATACCACATTATTTTCATTGTAGAGTCAGTCTTATTTTGTTATTGTTGTTGTCTTCATTTCATACAGCCCAAATTTAAAGAACCACTAAGCATCATAATAGAGAAATATGTGGAAACTAACTGTAAGAATGAATGTTCCAGTGCCCAGAATGGACAACATCTGGTAAGTCACACATTTCATAAAACGCCTTCTTAATCAGATTTATTTCAGCCTGGGTGTCTTGTGTATAATAACACTCAAATTTCATCATCAGTAATTTATTGATTTAGTTCTTTTTTGAGTCATTAAAGCTTGAAGGTTGTCTTAGCCTGGATTCCACATGAAGCAAAATCTAAGAAAATGGCTATGTGTGAGTAGTTTATTTGGGAACATGTTCCCAGGGACCCAGAATGAAAAATGGGAAGGAGAGAAAGCCCCACACAAGGACATCACTGTAGGTGACTGGTTGTTCAGTCTTGTGGGAACATGTTCTAGAGTAGGAAAGGGGCAAAGGAAGAAGCATTTACCCATGGACTTTCAATTTGCATTGGTGAACATTTCTTCCAACCTAGAAGTCATTCTTCCCACTTCTAGTTTTCACATTTTTCTGGTACCAGTTGAGTTCTTAAAACACCCAATGTAGTGTTGCCAAAAAAGAAGCTTCATGTCTGCCAGAGGCAAGAGATATATAGCACTGGCCTGAAGCAGGGCTGTATTTACTGGAAACTGGCTGAAGCCTACACAGAACTATTTTTTGCAACAGCGGCTGACATAGGATGTTGGTATGGCTTTGAAGATCAGAAATGGTGGTTAAGAGTTCTCTAAGAAAAAGGCTTTCAGACAGAAGACCTTTGTGGAGAAGCCATGAACACTCAAAGGGTTAACAACTCAAGTGCTTAGTGCTTAGTCCTTAGTGGAACTAAGAGGTAGCACTGAAGCTATGAGACACAAGAAATCACCTTCTGAAGGATGAGTTTGGCTTGTTGGTTTCACTGTGTGCCTTGATAAGTGTGTCATTGTAGCATAAGGATATTCTGGGTACCCTGAGGTACCTTCTATGTTCCTTTGGTAGAATGCCTTTTAAAATGGCTCCCCTAAACTCCCACCTCCTGGAATTCACGCCCTTGTGTAATCTCTCCTTGTTTGTGGGCTGGACCCAGTGACTTGCTTCTAATGTGAAAGATAAATCCTAGAATACTGAGGGCCAAAGTGATTTCATTTATAATTTTTTTTTTTTAGATTTGAGGGTTAGAAGGGGCCCAACAAGAATATAATATCCAAGAGGGCACAGTTGGCCCTAGGTCAGTGTTTGGCACATAATTGATGCTCAGTCAGCACTTGTTGAATGAATATAGTTGGGGGGGAGGGAGTGAATAAGTGATGATTAGTATTTACATCAAGGAGAGATCAAACCTAATCAGTTTTGAGTAATCAGGTAGCATGAGTAATCAAGATTTCTTCCAACAACCAGAGTGAGAAGTTAAAACTGCCCACATGGCAGTGGAAAGATCATGGGACAAGTATTCAGAAACCTACTAGATGTTTTGCTAAACTACTTTGAGCATTATTCTTTTTCTGCCAGAGGAGATGTTAATAATCATGATCTTACAAAGTCGCTTGAAGAAACAATATGTTTCTACATAAAAGTGCTTTACAAATCCACAAAGCACTGAACAACATTTGCTACTATTTGTCCCGCCTGCTCCAGCCCTCACCTATGACCTGCCATCCCTCTCCTTTGAGTTACAGCCATAGGGGAAATACCAGAGTCCCAGGGATCCGTTCTGTTTTTAACTCACTTTCCAAATGAATTCGTTTGGTTTTGCTCCTAAACCAAGGTGAAAGTAAGGTAGAAATGGAGAAAAGAACAAAGAGGAAGAAATTTAGATGGAGCAAATGTAATAACTTGCCGTGAAGACTTAGGAAGATTTAAATTGTTGCCAAGAACAAGAATGTGATATTTTTTCATGTGGGGCATATTTACTGATTAATTTCTTCTTTTGGTGTGGTTTGATGGAGCCTGAGAGGGAATATGAGAACCCTTCACCCAAGCTCTAGAATGTCTGATATTGCTTAGGACTTCACATTCCTCTGTGATTCCCACTGACTCAGCTCCAGGTTTGGATGTTTTTCCCCTAGTTTTCACCAAAATCATACCTGTAAGAAGGAAAACAGGCCTGGAAGTGGTTGAAGAGCTGTCAGCTCAGTGTCTTGGAGGGAGTCCCTGAACAGCAGTAGGAAGAAGGCAGCTCAGTTTGGAGAAGTGGGAAGAGAGTTGGGAATGGGAGATAAGGGAGAAATGGGGAAAGGCCAGCAAGCTATGAGTCCATGTCCTTCATAGATGCTCAGCTCTGTAAAGATCAGATGGCATCTGCTGTTCAGTTACTGAAATATAGCTGTACCACCTGGGAAGTATGTGCTACCATCTGAAGGTCTACCTCCTGCCCTGGACACTGTGGGCCCTCCCCGAGAAGTCTACACCACTAGACAACCCACAATCCAGCAGTCAGAAGGATAATGCCTGGCTCAGGATGGCACCTCCTGGGCTTTGCTCTAGTGAGATGCCCTGCTTTTGAATTTATATCAGTTGCCCAGACTGCACTGCATCTGTGTTACAGCTGCCTAATATTGTTCCTATCTTAATGCTATTCTATGCTTTCTCCCTCCACTAGCTCCCACCCTCTGAACATAAGTGCATACATAGGTGCATGTGCACACACACACACACACACACACACACAGAGCACATGAATGCGTGTACACACAGAAGCCCACAGACACACACAGACACTGGTGTGTACATTCACACACAAACACCTGTGGATACATGCACACATGCACGGATGCACACACCTGCAATACACACATGCATAGACACACACATGCACACACATTTACAGTCACTTTGCCCCAGCTTCACCACCTTCCCTCCACTTGCATTCTGTTCACGTCCAGCCCTCCCACTGGGGCTCAGCTCCTGGGCCTCGCCTTGCAGAGACTGCAGAGGATGACTTCCTCCATGGGTGTGTTTCCCATGTATGCCCGATGTCAAGTTACTCCACTACTCCTGGGAACACTTAACATTTACAAATTGTTTATTTTATGCCAAAATATTTGTAAACCTCACTTTTCTCACATGCAAAATGGTATTAATCATATCTAGTTCACACATTTGTTACGAAGAGTACATAAGGCAACGCATGTAAAGGATTAGCACAGCGCCTGGCTATACCAATTACAATAATTGGTAGCTGTTGCTATCATGGTATGTCTCATTAAGATTTTTATCATTGGGTTTGTTGTTTATCATTAGATTTTTTGAGTTTTGAATTCCCATATCCTTCTAGTTAACTTATCACAGTTTCAAAATGATGTCTATAGTAAAGGACAAAGAATATAAGAAAATGGTTCTTCTTTTGATTCTTCTTCTTAGCTTAATTTAAAAAGAAAAGGAGAGAGGCAAGTATGCTTAGAAGTTTGGGGTTAAATTTAAATTAACTTTGCAGCTAATATTGATAGAAAACCAAAATAAGCTAAGAGTCTTTGAAGTTTATTCCTTCACAATGTCAAATTTCAGTTAAATCTCAACTAACAATTAAAATAATTTCAAGAATTTCAGTTAAGGAGGAGGAAGATTCACAGTACACCTTCTTTCTGGAAGGTCACTACAGATTTTCCTTACACCCCTTTGTGCAACACAAGGGGCATATAATACACCTATTATACTTCCAGGGATGACATTAGGAAAGTCTAAACTACATCCAAAGTGTACTTTACTCCTAATAATTAGAACTAGATGAACAGCTAGAAAAAAAAAAATGAACTTGCACAAACTAAATCGACTCTGCTCTAACTGATCTAATGCAGTTTTCCAAAGAATAATTGATATTATATAATCATAACTGCCAGTTTATGTCACAAAAGTGACATTTGACACTTTCCTGCTAACCAGCCTAACATCATCAATTAAAACATTGCTTGTGTAATGACATTTCACCAGTCAGCTTAACATCATAAATTATGACATCACCTCTTTTATGAAAGCAGAAGACTGAAGAAAGGCGAATGGGAAGACAGTCTACTGAAGACTAGCATTCCTCTTTGATCTGTGCTGTTAGAATATTTTATGATCTAGTCATGTTTCCAGGGTGATTATTAGTTAGTAAATAAATTAATATATAAATAATTAAATAAACATTATAAGATCATAGCGGAAGCCATAAGAACAAATTGTATATTTTCTAGTTCCCCTTAGTCATGATTCAACATCCCTGGATGGTGATAACAGGATTGTATTTCACAACTGAACTAAGAAATGGCTATTCTTGGAAGTCCCCGGAAAATGGGAAACAGGAAAGAAAACCTTTGGGTTTGGGCTTGAATTTGGAATAGTATATTTGTGTCTCACCAAATGCATTTAAAAACAATTTAAATGTCAGGAAGGTTGCATATTACCCGTAGGATTTCCAAAGGCTAACTACTTGTTTTTCACTTGAGACTCATAAGTATGTGCTATAGAAAATGTGACAGGAAGTAGATCTTGTAAGATGGAAGGCCCTGATCCCATAGAAAGAACATTCATTTTTGTCCATCTAACATGCTGTATTTTAAGGCAAAAAAAGAGTTTTTTCCCAAACTGTTTATTGAGCACCTGCTAGGCCAATTGCTACAGGAGTAAGGAAACTGAGTCCAAGAGGAAGGGCAAAAATTGGTCTTTCCTTCAGTTCTGTGATCTTGCCATGATTAAGCATGAAAATGCCAGGCATGGTACCTCATATGTAATAGCTCGCAACTAAACAAGTATGTGGCGGGTGCCTGGGTGGCTCAGTTAAACGTCTGACTTAGGCTCAGGTCATGATCTCTCAGTTCCTGGGTTCAAGCCCCGCATTGGGCTCTGTGCTGACAGCTCAGAGCCTGGAGCCTGCTTCAGTTTCTGTCTCCCTCTCTCTTTCTGCCCCTTCCCCACTCTCACTCTCTCTTTCTCTCTGTCTCTGTCTGTGTGTCTCTCTCTCTCTCTCTTACACCCATACACCCACACACACACATAAAATGAATAAACACTAAAAAAAATTTTAAATAAATAAACAAGTGTGTGTTGCCTTCCCCTTTGTTTTACAATTTGTTTGGTAGTAGAAGGATAAAGGTGTCAGTGTCTTAATCCACAATTTTCAAGAAAGTAATCAAACTCCTTCAAAGTCATTTATATAATTAGGTATATGAATATCATAAGAATTTCTGAAGAGATAGTTTTCTTTTTATACCATGCAGCTGAGCAGGGAAAACTGGAAGGAATAAAGTAGACATTCTTGACTTCTAGTGGCATTTGGCTTGGGACATACTAGTCATGTATCTTCTTTCAGGCTAACCTATATGTAAAATAAAAAGTAACTGCTACCAAAAAAAAGTGCCACCAAATAGGTCATTTTACAATTCTCACAGTTCTTCTTGGTAGTTGGGTTTTCAGTTTGTTTGTTTTTTTTAATTTTTTTTAACATTTATTTATTTTTGAGACAGAGAGAGAGAGAGAGAGAGCATGAACAGGGGAGGGTCAGAGGAAGAGAGAGACATAGAATCTGAAACAGGCTCCAGGCTCTGAGCTGTCAGCACAGAGCCCGACGCGGGGCTCGAACCCACAGACCGCGAGATCATGACCTGAGCCGAAGTCGGACGCTTATCGACTGAGCCACCCAGGCGCCCCGGGTTTTCAGTTCTTAAGCTCAGTCTTTGAATTCACTGGATTTGGAGTGAATTTGGAGTTTGCTACATCAGCCAATGGTAAAACAAAACAAGTAAACAAAACTAAAGAAGTTTCATGTATTTGAATATTTAAATTATCTTGATTGCACATAATTAACAAATTCTACTTTATCTTGAATTTTTCTAACTGTGACGGGCAAGTTCAGGCCTTGACTGGCCCTGGGCAAAGTCCCACATTAAGCCACACGGCATGACTACTTACATTGTTTGATGGTTGAATGCCAAAAACTACCGAAAGTTCAGGTTTATCTTGGGGTGGTTTTTGATGGATGCTTCATCCTGACAAGGAAGGGAAGTTTTTAGTAGTTTTCTCAGGGATTAAGAAGATATAGTACATGACTTTGTGTCCTAAAAGATCTTCCTTGTATTCATTAGTTCTAAAATTTAGTCACATCATGAGATTTCTATTTGTTGATTTTTGAAGGAAAGTTAACCTTGAGAAAATCTTTGGGCTGAATATGATAAGAATTAAGTCTGATATTTGTGATAAAGAGAAAAGTTACTGTTACCACTAATGATTGATTGCCATTTATAGTAAAATATACTAACTCCTCATATATACACACATATTTTGGATGGGGGGTCAGCGTTATTGTCTTTGTAGAATTCAGAATTTATAGAATGCTTTGGCATTGATGTTTGAGAATTGCTTACCCAGTTTTGATAATGAATTAATTCAATAGCAGACTTCAAAGTATGGTACAAATTCCAGATTTCCAAGTAATTTTATGTAAGCTGAGGCATGTTTGGCTACATTGGAACATGGATAAGTCTTTGAATTTTTTTGAAAGACTAGAGTTTTGGAGAAGGAAAGAAGTGCCCCAAGAAGTGAGAGGAGTTAGAAAGACTGCAAGTGCGCCTGCTTTCTTCTTCGATGAGCAAAACATGAATGAGGTATCCAAACACTGGCACAGGGATATGTTCATTGCCATGAAAAGAGTTTTTAAATAACCGAATATGATTTCAAGCAAATGCTTGTAAACTCTCAGAGCATATCTTAGTCATCTCTATAAGGGGGCTGGGATTGCCTTCATGTCATTTCTTGACTTTTTCCCCCCAAAAGTTTTTGCTATGAATATTTATGCCTCAACTTCATTTACTGACTGAATTTCCACTCTGTTGGAATTATGCATCCCCATAGTGCACCCAAGAAAGGTGAGCAGTTAGAGGTGAGGAAAGAGATTTCCTGACCTTTCAGAAATAGCAAGCTACACTGGATTAAATACAGCCTGAGTGAGGTTACTTGTGGATTGGTGGAGTGTAATTACCTCAAAATTATCTCAGTGAAACAATTAGTGTGCAATAGATTCGGTGCCAGATCTGTCATTGTTCTGAACTTCTGTTAAAGCATCTCACTTCGTCCCCAAATTGGGCAATTTATAATTCTTACAGTAGGTGCTAGTGAGGGCCTCCACATATTCCTCCTCCTGAGTGCAGACTTATTTACAGCTGTGCTTGTCAAGTGAGTTGTAAATGGGAAGGTGCTAGACTTGCTGTGATGGAAGCGTTTCCTTGGTGATAGAGCATTCACTAGACAAGCTTCCTGAGCCATCAGCTAGGTAGACAACAGCCGGCTCTCATTACAGTCCTCAAGTGTCCAGGCTGCAGGCGCTGGACTTGTGGCTCTCGGTCCCACAGCTGGTTCTTTTTACAACTGAACTTTAGGCAAAAGGAACTCAAGTTTGAACACAGTGCAAAAATGTACATTTTTGGAAGGCATTTCAGTTTCCTCTTGGCACTTTTATGATACTTCCTCGAGTGGAAGGGGCAGGTTTATTTCATCTTAGTTATGTTCCTGTTGAAATTTAGGAGGTATTTCTTAGGCTAAGCTGCCATCTAAACCGCAAGGATGCATTAGTCACAGGTGGGGTGGCTGTTGTAGCTATTGTTTATTTTTATTTTTCTAATGTTTATTCATTTTTGAGAGAGTGAGGGAGGGGAAGAGGGAGAGAGGGAGAGAGAGAGAGAGAGAGAGGGTCTGAAGTGGTGCACTGACAGCAGAGAGCCCAACGTGGGGCTCCATCACGGCCTGAGCCGAAGTCTGGTGCTTAACCAACTGAGACCCCAGACACCCCTGTTGTGGCTATTGTTTGCAGGAAACATTCAATTTCTCCTTTAAAGAAGCTTCTAAGCAGCTATTTCTTTAACTAGTTAATAAGTTAAAAATATATGAGAAATCACAGTGTAATGGGATTATTTTTTCAGAGTTATTTTTTCTAAATCGATTATTTACTAGATAGCCCAAAGGTGGTGTTTGGGTAGTTAGGGTAAAGTGAAGGTATCAAATGAAGTTATATTTATACTTTATAAGAGCAACGATTTCTTTTACTCTGTGGAAGGAAATAGTATTTGCCTTAAGTAGTACATAGAGACATTCTGATAAACAAACAGGAGCTGCTTATTCTGCAACTTGAATGGAAATCAAGTAATCCCAAAAAACGAGCACCCAAAAAGGTGTGTGAAAGATTGTCAATGTTTAGAGTTCTTGAATAAAAAGGAACATAACATCATAAAATACATTTTTACTTGTTTTTACTATCT
Organism: Panthera onca; assembly: GCF_046562875.1. NCBI lineage: Eukaryota > Metazoa > Chordata > Mammalia > Carnivora > Felidae > Panthera > Panthera onca. The sequence continues at coordinate 55,967,969 of NC_138341.1, forward strand.
GTAACAATACAGTGAAGAAAACAACCTGGATATGCTACAAAGTAAACAAGCCTAGGGAAGAAAGATGGCTTAAATGAGCATTCTTTTACTGAGAAAGCCATTTGTTGATATTTATTAAGTACCAAGTACTGTATTAAGATTTCACGTATCTTCACTAAGTCATTTATTTTACACAACCATCTTTTCAAGTAATACCACCCTAACTCTGGATGTCTCAGCCTCAGAAAAATTAAGAAAGTGGGAAATGCTGCCCAGCCAAGCAGTAATAGGGCTAAAGTATGAACTTAACTCCAATTCCAAAGTTACAACTTCTTTTTACCATTTAATGCAGTGAGCAGCTTTCTAATACTGAGGAATACTGACAGAGAGAGACGGTTCTGTTAACATTCATTATGGGGGTGCTGTAAATTTGAGCCTATACCAAATAAGAAGTGGAATAAATTGATACAATTTAAGGGTTACTCATGAGAAGGGGGATTATCATATGCTTTAGTTGGGGGGGGAATGGTCACATTTATATGCTCAATTAATCTTAATGTTTAATTTATTAATTATGAGGACTATCTGAACAGGATTCAAGCATTAGTTTGTTTTGTTTTCTTGTTGTTTTTTTCATCAGCTTGGCCTGCTTTGGAAGGCCTTTTTTTTTTTTAACGTTTACTTGTTTATTTTGAGAGAGAGAGAAAGAGAGAGAGAGCAGGGAAGGGGCAGAGAGAAAGAGAGAGAGAATCCCAAGCAGGCTCTGTGCTGTCAGCAGTCAGCACAAGCCCCACACGGGGCTTGATCTCATGAACCATAAGATCATGACCTGAGCCGAAATCGAGTTGGACGCTTAACTGACTGAACCACCCAGGCACCCCTCAAGCATTAGTCTTATGCAAGACTTTTCAATTTCTCTGCTTTCACACAAGACTGCCTTAAGTGGAGGGTGCAGCTTTATCTTATTTTTTGTTGCAGACAAAACTGAAACAGGATTTCTCAGACTAAACTACTGTCCAGTGAAACTCAAAGATCCATGGCATACTGATGTGCAATTGCAATCTCTATACGTGTTTCTCTTGTTGTTAAATAAGACTTTGTTTTGTGTTTAAAAGTTACGAATTTTGTCACAAATTTCACTGGTGTGAGTGTGTGTGTGGCATGTCATTGGTATGGTAGGAAGTATGTTGAACTTGAAGCAAAAAGTGTCTGTTGGCTTTGGTTCATAGCCGTTCAGGGTGCTGTTTCAGTTGGGTTAGTCCCTTGGTGGATTCAGGCCTCCGTTCCCTCATCTGTCAGGAGCATGATCTAGGAAACTTCATTCAGCCTTCAGCTCTATCTACACTAGAAAGTTGTACTTCTGGAAAATTTATTTGTGTGACTATATAGTTTAAAATATTTTCTTAAAGTATAACTGAAAGCCTAACCACATAAGGTTAGACTCTTTTTTTATTATGCAGAGCCCATGGCTATTACTTTTTATTCTTTAATGAGCTTTAATGGGATGTAGTACTTAAATTCTTCCCCAGTTATTCAAATGTGTTTTTCAGAATGATTGTTATTTAGACAAACTGAATTAGGAATATCTGCTCAGCACTATTTTCTTCTGTAACAAGCATTTAAAAAAATAATCATGAATCCAAGGCTTTTGTAAGGTTGGCAGGTTCATTATACTGGTAGTATATGTTCCACCTACATGAGGATCTAGAACACATATTCCCAATATAAGATGTTGAAACTTCTTCCACAGTTTTGAACTTCTAAATGACTTCAGATTTAGGGAGGCTGGGTGGCTCAGTTGGTTAAGCATCCAACTCTTGATTTCAGCTCAGGTTGTGATCTCAGAGTTTGAGAGTTCGAGTGCCGCATCAGGCTCCATGCTGACAGTCCAGAGCCTGCTTAGGATTCTCTCTCTCTTCCTCTCTCTCTGTCCCTCCCCTGCTCACTCTCCTTCTCTCAAAATAAATAAATAAACTGTCAAGAAAAATTTTTTTAAATAAATGACTTCAGATTTCACTTTGTTTACACTCACTTTCTGGTGATCTCACTCAGTCTTTTTATTTATTTTTTTATTTTTTTAATGCTTATTTATTTTGAGAGAGAGAGAAAGAGACAGAGCACAAGGCGGGGAGGAGGGACAAAGAGAGAGGGAGACCCAGGATCCAAAGCAGGCTCCAGGCTCCGAGTTGTCAGCACAGAGTTGGATGCAGGGCTTGAACTCACAAACCGCGAGATCATGACCTGAGCTGAAGTCGGACACTCAACCGTCCTGTGAGCTGTGACTCAACTGAGGGAGAATAAAAGCTCCAAACCAGGGGGGTGCATGTGCAGATAAATGGAACTACATCTCTATGTCTCCCGGCCCGTAGTAATAGTAAGACGCCATCAGTTAGAAGCTGCATCCCAATTTCAGAGACATTAAAATGTTTAAAAACATCCTAGAACCAAAAATGGATGCATTCTCCACCACTACCCACTAGATCCAAGCCATCATCATCTTTTACCTGCCTGTTTGTTGCACCCTAATTAGTTTCCCTATTTCTCTACTTGCTCCTCTATAATCTTTTCTCCACATAGCAGGCTGACTCTTTCACATTGTGAATTCAATTTCCTTGAGCACACTAAGCGTAATTGTAATTCAGGGCCTTTGCACTTGTTGGTTCCTCTTCCTGAAATGTTCTTGTCCCAGATATCCATATGTCTCACCCCCTCATATCTTTTAAGCCACTGCTCAGATGTTGCCTTCTCAGAAAGGACTTTCCTGACCATCTGCTTAAAAATTTCTCTGCCCCCATACTCTGTTTCCTTGCTGAAGTTTTCCCCATAACACTTATTAATAGATATTAAAGTAAATGTTTTTATACACATATACAAATATAAGTATTTATATGGTTATATAATATATATTGTGTTATGTTGCACTGTTTTCTACTCCATAACTATCTAGATATCTAATAGATAGATGATAGATAAATACTTAGACAGATAAACATTGATTTCTGTATTGTCTCCTCCCACTATAGAGGAAGCTCCAAGAGGACAGGAATGCTGTTTTGTTCCCCAGGCCCAAAACAATGACTTGCACATAAATGGTACATAGTAAACATCTGTGGGATGTAAACGTGTGATAAAAATGGGTTAAATGTAGTGAAATAAATAACAAAACTGCCATAGAATGTGAAGAGTAGGGTAAAAAACCCTGGGTATCTTTCGCTGGATATAAACTCTGTTCAAACTGTGACCATGCTATAAGCCCAAGGTTGGAGGAATAAATAGGATAACCATTAAAACAAACCCATCAGCACCCACTCTTCCCTGCTACTGATTGTTATTAAGACTCCCAGGGGAAGAACACAGGGGATAAACAGAAATTAACACCACTATTTCTGGATGCACTGAACTTCCATGGTATTCAGAATGAACACGTGATGAGATGCTAGCATTCAGAGACCTCCCAGCAAATGGACTCCTATCAGCCCTCCAGAACATGCCAAATGTCATCTCTTCCTTGGTCTTTCATGCTCACATTCTTCCTTTTTATTTGTCTTATTCCAATGGTTTACAAAATAATGCCCACTTGATTTTACTATTTCTGCACATAAACCTTTCCTCCATCGGCGCTGTAAATTTCTGATAAGGAGGAACCTCATCTGCCATCTATACAGTATCTTTTTACAGTCCCCAGCATAGGGATTTATCCTTTTGCAAATGGAAAAGTTTCAGAGAAAAGTGGAGCATGTTAACATTTGACACAGGTGTCAGGGTGAGCCTTAGATAGGGTGTTTGGAAAATTTACTTGCCAAGAATCGCATTGGATTGGAGGTCACAGGCACTACGGAGAAAGTAGTGAATATCAGTCAAATTGCTTGGTGGAGAATTTAGCCTGTCCACATTTGTCTCTCATTTTAGGGTATTGAGCAAGAGTGAACTAAGTAACCTTCGTGTACTTATACTCAGAGATACTTTGGTAGTTGGTAGTTATGGAATGAAGCTGGCAAGTATACAGTGAAATTCTACGTTTTGTTTTCGTTTTGTTTGCAGCTGATTGTCCATCATAGGTAGAGTCAGCTTCATCTCGACAACAATATCCACCTTAATTCTAGCCCTAGTGAACTGCTCTTTAGCCTGCAGACTATCCACTTAGAGAAATTCCCTAAGATCCTTCCTGGAAGAAGCATCTTTTGGCAGCAGCTTGTCTTGAAGGCAATTTGAGTCATTATCATGATGAATTTTAAGTGACTTCTGCTATTTAATTTTTCACCTTTTGGTTCTTTCTTTTTAATCTTGCTATTCTGCGTTTTATTCAGAATAAAGATCAAATAAAAATAAAATTGAAATTTTAGAAATCGTAAACAAAAATGAAACAAAGGAGTTTTGAGAATCTTTTTTGGCTGGAACCTTACTACACAGTTTCATCTTTTATTATGCAACCATATATTTACCTGATGTTCAGTGGTTGTACTGAATAGAGATCATCAATTTAAATAATTCATATACTTATAAAAGGATTGGATGATTTGTGATATGAAAAGACAACGTTGTTTCAGTGGTTCAGCTGCACTGTGACTGAATGCAGAATTAAAGTGATCTTTGGAAAGGTAGAGTGGCCCATATAGCTATTGTTTAATTCCATTTAAAAACTTTAATTTTTTAAACGTTTATTCATTTGGGGGGGAGGGGGAAGGGGCAGAGAGAGACGGAGACACAGAATCCGAAGCAGACTCCAGGCTCTGAGCTGTCAGCACACGGCCCTACATAGGGCCGGCACTCATCAACAGCAAGAACATGACCTGAGGCGAAGTCGGCCACTTAACCAACTGAGCCACCCAGGCGCCCCATCCATTTAAAAACTTTAGAACTCAGTGTATCATCCTTTGCAAGGTGGGCAGTGTCACTGCTGCACAACACACACATTTATTGTGTGTGAATGGAATTCCTGCAACAGTTGCCTCCTGACATTTACAGAGTACAATTTTGGCTGGTGCCTCCTGAAGACCTGCAGCCCTGAGGAGTCAAGGTTTGAAGAGTCAAGCTGAGATCATTGGAGGGGGAAATCTTCAGGCCTCCTGCTTAATTCCATGGATAGTTCTCACTGATGCTACCCTGAAATCAATGATTTTTGCTTGCAATTTTAAAATAAAAAGAGAAACACAAATAATAAAATCATCAGATTCAAGATTGAATGGACGTGATAAAAACTCTTCAATGAAAACTTAAAAAAAATTTTAAGTAAATAATGACAAACTAAGTGGCATTAAATAAAAAGTAAAAGCAAAAGGTCCACTTAATGAAATGATAAAGTGAATAGTGATTAGTGAAAATAAGATCAACTAACAAGAAGGAAAAGTGTAAAATGATGACTGACTGACTGACTGACTGAATGAATGAATATATAAATAAAATAGAACTGAGGGCCAACTCATGGTTCCAGGAAACTCCCTAGATATGGGATTCAAGGCCTGAAGAAATAGCCCCTGTCCAGAAAGTCCTTGCAAGTCTGGTTTCCTTTTCCTGTGCCATCCATCCTTTCTCCTCCTCAGCAGATCAAGAGGTCAGGATGGTTGAAGAAGCAGTGAGCACATCCACAAAATCTATTTTATATGTACATACATTCTTTAGATGACCATGAAATTCAAAAGCTAGAATTGAAAAAGAAAAAATATCTGATAAAGCTATCTTTATAGGAACACATGCTCATATGACAAACTTCTCAATAAACTAAAAATAGAAGGGAACTTCCACAACCTGATAAAGGGAATCTATCAAAAATCTGTAACAAACAACATATTGAATGCTGAAACACTAGGGGATTTTCCCCTTAAGATCAGGGATAAGACAGGAATGTCTAATCTCACCACTAATACTTAATATAGTATTAGAGGTTCTAGCCAATTGAATAAGGCAAGAAAAAGAAACAAAGGGACCCATATTGTAAAGGAAGAAATAAAATTCACTTTAGCAACTGACATAATAATCTATGTATAAAATCCTATGAAATCTCCCAAAAAGCTTCTAGAATTAATAAATAAGTTTAGCAAGTTTGCAGTTTACAAAACAAAAATCAATTACATTTCTACAGACTAATCATTAACAGTCGTAAACTGAATTTTAAAAATCAGTATTATTATATTAGCTTTGAAGTATGAAATATCTAGGGATAAATCTGACAAAAGATGTGCAAAACCTATACACTAAAATTTACAAGACATTGCTGAGAGAAATTAAAGAAGACTCAAGTAAATGGAGAGATATACCGTGTTCGTGTATTGAAAGACTCTATACCCTCAAGATGTCAATTCTCCCCAAAACTTATCTGTAGATTCAATACAATACAAATCAAACCCTAGCAAGATTTTGTAGAAATTGGCCAACTTATTCTCAAATTTATAAAGAAATTCAAAGAACCTAAATAGCCCAGATAACTTTGAAAAAGTAAACGAAGCTGAAGGACTTATAATTACCTAGCTTCAAAATTTATTCAAAAGCTATAGTGATTGTGGCATTGACATCAATACAGACAAATGGATCATTGGAACAGAATTGAGAGACCAGAAAATAGATCCATATATATGGTCCATTTATTTTTAACAAAGTATAAAGACAGTTTATCTATCTATCTATCTATCTATTTATATCCTTTTAAAGCTTATTTATTTTGAGAGAAAGAGAGAGTGTGGGCAGGGGAGGCGCAGGGAGAGAGGAAGACAGAGAAGCCCAAGCAGGCTCCATGCTCAGTGTGGAGTCCAAGGTGGGGCTCAATCTCACCACCATGAGATCATGACCTGAGTCAAAATCAAGAATCAGTCACGTAACCAACTGAGCCACCCAGGTGCCCCAGCACAAAGGCAATTTAATAGAGAACGGATGATCTTTTCAACAAATGGTGTCAGAATAATTGGATGTCCATTTGAAAATAAAAACAAAAACCTAGATCAATATCATTCATGTATACAAATATCAACTCAAAGTCAATCATAGGCCTAAATGTACGACTTAAAACTTCTGGGGAAAAAAATAGGAGAAAATCTTTGTGAACTTGTGTGAGCCCATCTGTGTTAGATTTCTTAGATATAACACCAAAACATAATCCACTAAGTGAAAATTGGATAAATTGGACTTTATCAAAAATAAGAAATTCTGCTCTTTGGAAGGCACTGTGAATGAAAAGATAAGACACAAAGTAGGATAAATTATTTGCAAATCACATATCTGATAAAGAACTTGTATATACAGTATGAAAAGGACTCTAATTCAATAATAAAAAACCAAACAACTCAATTAAAAATGGTTAACAAATTTGAACAGATACTTCAGCAACATGTATGGATAACAAAAAGACATGAAAATGCTCAACATCATTAATCTTGTTTTTTTTAGGTTTTTTTTAGTTTTTTTAATTTTATTTTTTTAATTTATATCCAAATTAGTTAGCATATGGTGCAACAGTGATTTAAGGGGTAGATTCCTTAATACCCCTTACCCATTTAGCCCATCCCTCCTCCCACAACTCCTCCAGTAACCCTCTGTTTGTTCTCCATTTTTAAGAGTCTCTTATGTTTTGTCCCCTTCCCTGTTTTTATATTATTTTTGCCTCCCTTCCATTATGTTCATCTGTTCTGTGTCTTAAAGTCTTCATATGAGTGAAGTCATATGATATTTGTCTTTGACTAATTTCGCTTAGCATAATACCCTCCAGTTCCATCCACGTAGTTGCAAATGGCAAGATTTCATTCTTTTTGATTACCAAGTAATACTCCATTGTGTGTGTGTGTGTATATATATATATATATATATATATATATATATATACCACATCTTCTTTATCCATTCATCCATCAATGGACATTTGGGCTCGTTCCATACTTTGGCTATTGTTGATAGTACTGCTATAAACATTGGGGTGCATGTGTCCCTTCAAAACAGCATACCTGTATCCCTTGGAAAAATACCTAGCAGTGCAATTGCTGGGTCGTATGGTAGTACTATTTTTAATTTTTTGAGGAACCTCCATACTGTTTTCCAGATTGGCTGCACCAGCTTGCATTCCCACCAACAATGCAAAAGAGATCCTCTTTCTCCACATCCTCACCAACATCTGTTGTTGCCTGAGTTGTTAATGTTAGCCATTCTGACAGGTATAAGGGGGTATCTCATTGTGGTTTTGATTTTTATTTCCCTGATGATGAGTGATGTTGAACATTTTTTCATGTGTCAGTTGGTCATCTGGATGTCTTCTTTGGAGAAGTGTCTATTCATGTCTTTTCCCCATTTCTTCACTGGATTACTTGTTTTTTGGGTGTTGAATTTGATAAGTTCTTTATAGGTTTTGGATACTAACCCTTTATCTGATACATCATTTGCAAATATCTTCTCCCATTCTGTTGGTTGCCTTTTAGTTTTGCTGATTGTTTCCTTTGCTGTACAGAAGCTTTTTATTTTGATGAGGCCCAATAGTTCATTTTTGCTTTTTTTTCCCTTGCCTCCAGAGACATGTTGAGTAAGAAGTTGCTGTGGCCAAGATCAAAGATGTTTTTGCCTGCTTTCTCCTCAAGGATTTTGAAGGTTTCCTGTCTTACATTTAGGTCTTTCACCCATTTTGCAGTTATTTTTGTATTCAAAATCATTAATCTTTAGAGAAATGCAAATTGAGGCTACAGTAAGATACTACTATACTTTTTAGGATGGCTAATATTAGAAGGACAGGTCATATCAAGTGTTGGAAAGAATATGGAGCAACAGGAATTCTCATACACTGTTGGTGAAATGTAAAATGATACAATCACTTTAGCAAACAGTTTGCCAGTGTCTCAAAAAATTGAGCATATACCTACCACATGATCTAGCATGCGATTACCCAAAAGATATGAAAGCATATGTCTAGACAAAGACTTATACATGAATGTTCATAGCAGCTTTATTTGTATATCTGAAAACTGGCAACTTAAGTGTCTGTCATCAGGTGAATGAATCAAAAAATTGTATATTCATACAGTGGAATAGTACTGAGTAATAAAAAGTAATGATGCATGCAACAATATGGATGAATCTCAAAATAATTATACTGAGTGAGAGAAGCTAGAGGGAAAAAAAGAGTATACACTGTATGAGTTCATTTATTAAAAAAATTACAGTAAATACACACTAATCTAGAATGACAGAAAGCATATAAGTGATTTTCTGGTAATTGGTGGGAGAGAGGCTGGGGAAGGGTGGAAATGAGCACTTAGCAGGGAGCGTGAAGAAAACTTCTAGGATTGATGGATACATTCATTGTCTTGATATAGTAATGATTTCACAGGTGAATATATGTCAAAAATTATTATAGTGTACACTTTTAATGTGTACAGTTTATTTTATCATCTATACTTCATTAAAATTGTTAAAACTTTATAAAAAGTGTTTAATTAGAGAACCAGTATGTTCAATTCATTTGGTAAATACTGATTGGATTCTAGCTACGGATCAAGTTTTTAAAATTTTTTTTTTTTCAACGTTTTTTTTTTTTTATTTATTTTTGGGACAGAGAGAGACAGAGCATGAATGGGGGAGGGGCAGAGAGAGAGGGAGACACAGAATCGGAAACAGGCTCCAGGCTCCGAGCCATCAGCCCAGAGCCTGACGCAGGGCTCGAACTCACGGACCGCGAGATCGTGACCTGGCTGAAGTCGGACGCTTAACCGACTGCGCCACCCAGGCGCCCCACGGATCAAGTTTTTAAAAGTGACATTTAGAAATACTTCTTCTACTGGCTCTATGTCAGATGAATTTGAAGCTGAAGAAACTAGCAAGACAGCAACTCAGAGAGAAGGCATAGGCTCTGGAATTAGAGGACCATGCTCTTCCACTTGACCTGCGTGACATTTGGAAAGTTAACTAATCTCTTTGAGCTTCAATCACTTTATCTGCAGGAGGGGAAAGCACCTATCCTACCATCGTGCAGTGTTTAGAAATCATGCACATAAAGTATTTTGCAAAAGTGGTCACTCCTTATAGGAGAGTAAATAGAAGCCAAGAGAAGGAGTTCCTTTCTTTCTCCTACTTTCTGACCTTCCCCCTAGTGCTTCTATGACAGAGTCTGACAGCAAGCCAGCTGGCAAGCAAGCCCGGAAAAATAAGTTTGCTAACCCCCAGCCCTGGCAGAACAGAACAGAACAGAATGTAAAAGTGAAGGACTAGGAGGCGACAGGTAAATAACTAGCACAGTATCTACAGGAGTAACTGCAGAGAGAGAACAGAGAAGGTGGAAACTGACAATGGAGAAAGAGAAGTGGTTGGAAAGAAGTAAATGGGAAAAACTGTCCCAGAAGTCCAATGAAGAAGAGAGCTCAAAAAGGTGATGCTTTCAGTGGTGTCCAATCCTAGGGAGAGGGCACGGTCTAAGAGAGGGTCATTGGATTTGTCAATTAGCAGTCCTAATGACCTTGAAAATCTAGCAGTAGCTTTTCAACTATTGTAGGAGCAGATGCCAGATTTCAGAAACACTTATTTCAGGATATAAGATGGCGGTCCTAAGCTACTCATTGCTGAAGTTTAACATAAAATGGAGAAATCAACTGGCTTTTACACCTTTCTAAGAAACTGGACCTGCCTAGGGTGACCAATTCATACCCATTTCTCAGGACTTTCCTAGTTATAGCTTGGAAATACCCTGCTCCTGGAACTCCTCAGTTCCAGCCAGGCAAGTTGAGATGGATGGCCACTGTGACCCTGGTTGTCTTAGAGAATGTTCGCAAATGAGCTCTATTCAGGCTTCAACAAAGGAAACAAAAGATTTTGTTACTTGACAATACTAAGGTATTTCCAGCATAACCCTTGTCCCCCAGCTCACTAATAGTGCAGTCATTCCACTTGACTTTAAATGTGATTCTTCCCCATCCAGGTTTCACCCTCTTTAGTCCATCTGTTGGCTACAACGGCATCCCAAGAGTATTCTCCTACTTGGCTTTTCAAGCTCAACCTTTTCACGACACCCCAGTTAATTAATATCTGCCCTGGGTCAGCCTGGAGGAAAACGCATTGAGCTTAGAGATTTCCATTTTAACATTGAACCCCAGGAAGGAGCAAGGCAAATTTATACCAGTGGGTCTAATTGCTAGAAAGGTAATTCCGCAAAGATGGAAATCAGCTGAAAGATTAACACTGCTATACCAGCTTGAGTGCCCTGGCTAACAGAGAGAAAATAATGTTTCAATTAAATGAAAGGATACTGAATTAGGTAGATTACTCAGGAGACTGGTAATGGAATACAGAGCCTTTCACCTCCAGGTCACCATTACTAATATGGTCCAGGGCAGTTCTAGACCATAGTTTTGAGGGGCTGATGGCTCACCCCAGCCCTTGCTGTCTGCAGTACGTGATGAACTGGTCTCCCAAAGCACCTGCATCAGCCTCAAAGGTCACTGTGGTTCACTGAAGATGTAAGAGGAAGTAAAACCCCCTATTTGGAGAGGAGGGGCTGACCATGAGGATGGCTAAGGGCTAAATCAGACAACAGAAAGTGCTATGGGGAAATTGGGATGGGGGGAATGATTCAAAATGGGGAGCCATGCAGAAGAAAGAAATCACATTTCAACTCACATACGAGGGAGTTAACTGAGTTAACCTGAATTTAGAGTGGGCTGGAAGTGAAAGTGGTGATTAACGGTTTGTTCTTTGTGTGTATTGGGAGGGGAAGGCTAAGGAGGAGGAGATCTGCATTAAAAGTCAAAAGTTGGAGGTCAGAACTGGATGAGCAAAACTGAGTCATGAAATTACGTGTTATCACCCACGTTTGAATATGTCCCAGGGCTTATCTTACTCCACAAAATATTACCACAGGCGGATAAAGTCTGATATAAGGAGATTAGCTTAATTCCCTATGCCAGTGTAACAATAATCCTCCCCCATAATGGAACCCATATGTCAGCTGGGGTCTCCCTGCCCAGATAAGATTGTCTCAAACTTTACATTCTGAACCTTGTGGGAGTCTAAGAGAGACCCCAATATTCCTGCAAATTCTCAGAGGTTCTTCTGGTTACCTCTGTGTCTAAATTCCCACTTCTCCTGAGTAAGTTCAGTGTGTGGGTTATCTTGCCACTCTGGGCCTGCTGTGTCCAAGAGACTCTAAATGAGAAACTCAGATGCTTCCTCCATCTCCACAATCACTGTATTATTCTAAGATATTTATGCTCACAGAGATTTCATTCAAAGTGGGATGTGAGGCATGGAAGGGAGGAGGATGTTTCTATTACAGCAACAAGGGCCAAAATGGGGGCAGTCCCCGATCTTAAAAGTCTCAGAATACTCCACCACTGGAGACATTTGTTTGGCTCCCTCACCTTATTCTGTACATCTGCCTGATACTGTCCAACTACCTCTCTCTTTTCCCTTGACCTTCAAGATTGCTTCAGAAACCCCTCATCCTTCATATTTCTTTTGTGGTTCTCACTTCCAAAGATCTCTGGAACAACTCACTGAGGCTCCCAGCAAGGCAAAATTACCTCCAGGCCAGGAATTCACCTTCTAGAGGAGAGGGGGGAGTCTGGATTTTAAGATTTTTTTTTCTCCTCACTACCGTTGTATACCAAAGAACCATTTCAACAATAGCCCAAAACTTCCTGATTGAGTTCATTTCTTACAATATAAAACAGAAATATGGGCATGTAGCAGTTAATGTTCAAATACATATTTGCAGATTGAGTTCCCCCAAGTAGAAGGCATAACTAGAATTTTGGCACCTTGATGAAGAAGCATAGCATGGGATAATGACAGAACAGGGATGGGCTATGGGCATGCTCACAGACATGAACAATCCCATAGTAATTCTAAATTGATGAAACAAACCGTTAATAAAGTCAGTTTGGGGAAATTGGGCTTAAAAGGGATTAATTAGGGTCTGAGTTCCTTGTAACGTGTTTCTGATGGTGGGGGGAAACAGATTTGTTATCTCACTATAGATGGCAGGTTTAGCATCATCAGCTTCTGGAAAATCTATAGGCTTCAAAGTTGTTTTCTGGAAATGTAATTGAGATGAGCATAGTTTTTCACTTTTTAATTACATGTTATAGAAATGTACCCTTTAAACATGAGATACCACTTAAAATACCTTAGTTCTCATCTAATTCAAACCTTCATTTTATGGATAGGGAAACTGAGGTCCTAAGAGGTTGATGGCCCTGGAGTAGGAAAAGGGAGCTGTTCTCCTCATCTGCCCTTGTTACCATCCCCTGGGTCTCATGCATTAATGCCTTGTAGATTTATAAGAGCAAAAATGATTTATGAATTCTGGAGAATGACAACAAGGAGAATTTTAAAAACATATGTTTAAGTATTCTATGCCCTTGATTTGATGGGAGATGTAAGAGAGCAGGGGAAAGTTGACCTATAGATCATCTGGATAATCCAGCTGGGCAAATAAGACAGCTTTTCATTAGCTAGGTACTTTGGAGTAGCTGGGATATTTTTATTCTGGTAATGGAGAGATAGATATGGCCTCTGGGAACAGTTCTTGGAAATTGTACTTTCTCCAGATGCTCAATTTGGGTGTGGGACAGATTGGTTTCAAGGCCAAGAGCAACAAACATTACCACAAGCCCACTGGTCAGAAAGCTGTGGATCTTCAAAGGTCTGGAGGCTTGCCACGAGACCCTTGGGTTTTTGTCATCAGTCTCTACAGCAACCTTACAACTTTCTAGACAGCAATAGTCATCAAAGTTGATGTTCAATAGAGTCAGCTCAGGTAGGAATAAGCCATGGCTGGCGAGCTCTGGTAGTTAGTGCCCCTCTCTGGACACTTAACCTTATCAGGCTGCAACACAGGCATTTAGTGAGACATCAGTCATTTCCCTAGTGGTTTCCTAGCACTCAGTGGGAGGTAATAAAGTTCCTTCTGCCCCAGGGTTCCAACACTTACTGGCAGAAACTGGTTGAATAAACAAGGTCGGGGAGTACTTTTAAGTTCACAATATGGTCCTGATAACTGATTATCTCTATAAAGCCACTGAATATTAATTTTTATGGAATACATATTTTCAAAAGCATACTTGGAAATCTCAAGTTTGGAGGTAGAGAGGGTAAGTCAAGACATTAGAAATGTATTACTGGCGAATATATCAGCAATAGACATGCATTAAGATTTTACACACTGGAAATATAGACGTAGCATGAAGAGTGTAGACACTTCCTACCCACATCTGTAGAGCAGCATGTCTACAAGGAAACAGACTATATGCAAGTTCATAAGAAACAGACACTATGTGCAGCAAAATATGCACTCACAAAATGTGACTCAAGTGTCAGGAAACACTAACAGATAAGTGCCCTCTTTCCTGCCCGACTTGGATGTGCATCAGACTTTCACTTATGGTATGTAGCACTTGCCTTAATTTGGGAAAATCTGAATTCCAGAATTTTGTTGGAAAAGAATTGCTGTTTTAAGAATGTACTTACCCTACGTTTTTCAGTAAACTCACTTATAATCTGATTCTAAAAAGTAAGTGGCTCATCCTTAAATATGGATTCATTTGACTCTGTTTTACCAACCATTTTATAATCTAATTTATAAATCTAATCTAATTTACTTTTCAACGATGTAAAATTAGGTCTCAGCCCATCTCCTAACCAGAGATATCAGTTTTACTGAGTTTTCTATTCTCCTTCAGTACTTTCGTTGCACTTCTAAATGGTTTTTATATGCCACTTATTTTTTTCTTCTCTCTTTTGTTTATTTGTTTTGCTTTTCGAGGAACATCTTAAAACCGAACTGAAATGAGTTAAGTATGTCAAAGTCAGTTATAGATTGACTGGAAATAACAACTGAAGATATGATAGAAAAGATGTAATAAGAATTTTCTCTCACAAAAAGTATGTGTTTTTCCCAACTGTTCCCATTAGGAAGACAGCACAAGTTTTTATATAACTCAACTTATTTTATAGGCAGGACTAGAAGCTAAATCAGAGGACTACCTGCCTTCATCACTGTCAAGCCACCACAAATGCTCCCCTGCTGAATTGCTTTGAAGGAAAGACTGATGTATGATTAACACTTGGTCTAGTCTGATGGCCAAGTATAGTAAATGCTGGGACCCAATCTGTTGCAACACTCAATCTCCAACAAAAGAAATGGTTGCATTAATATTCTTAGGCTGCTCATTGAATCTCATCACTTACCAGAAGCCTAGAGAGAAAAGACCACTGACTGCTAAAGATTGCGAAAGCACATGTGCATGTGCACGTGTGACCAAAACCTTTTGGCCAATGGGTTTACCTAGAACAGAGCTTCTGTTTAGTGTACATAGAATATATTTCATTCATCTCAGAGTTCAGAGGTGTTGGAAAAAGTGTGGGGCTGCGACTCAGAAGATCTGTGTTCAGTCTGGCCCTGCCAAGAGCCGATTATGTGGCCCTCAGTTTGGTAGATGATACATTTCCAGGAGTTGTCTCCATCACACGACTACTGGGAGAGGGAAGCCATTGGTTCTTGGGAGGGAGAAGCTTTTGACTTCTTTTTCTGGCTCTTGGTTTGTAAAAAAGAGATGTTCACAATCCTGAACCCTCCCTGTGCCTGTTTCTTTCTCAATTTTGCTACCCTCAAATCCTTTCTTTGCTATCTATAAACATAGATTTCTAAAGTGATAGGCTTTCAGGATATATTGCACTAATACATCATCAGCATTGTCATTATGATGTATTAACACAATGCATCATCATAGACCTGTCAGAGCCATGATTTATGACTCAAAAATGTGTTGTAGTATAGAGAGGCATCGGGGACCCCATTGACTGAATGCTTGTTTATTTTTACACTTAAGAGCTTTGAAAGTAAGTTTCAGACTTCTTTTCCTCAAAGAAGAACTAGGGGAAGACTTTGAAAGGAGGACTCCATTTCAAAACACTGGAGGGGCCAGTGGGTCACTTAAGACATAAAGGTTTATGTTTTCCCAGACCACTTTAAGTTCAGAATCAAACTTCCACACTCCAAGTCATTTGGCTCCCGCTGGAAGAATTTGGCCTTTTCCATGTCTTTCCACCCTCTATTTAGAACTCCCTTAATGGTTAAGTGTGCGAGGTGTGGTAGGAAAGGTATACATTAGAGGCTTTCTTTTACTGCCAAAAGTAATAAGGATAGTGTTATATTTTATGAGAGTAATAAATGTGATTATGCAAGGAAAATTTGCTTGCAAGGTAACTGGGTACTGGCATTACACTTTTTCTCTTTCTGAGCATTAAGTTCTTTCATAATGTCCTCAACAAAGTATTAAGCACATATTGCATGAGTAGCATTGAGTACAGTGCCAAGAGAAAGGCAAAAGATATGGAGCCATTGTAGAGAATCAAAGCAGGCTAAAAAGCAACGTTGTATCATTCAAATAATATCCCCATGGAAATGATTGAGATGGAAGAAGATTAATCAGGAAAGGCTTCTTGGAAAAGATGAGTCATGAAGCAAAGTTGGGAGGACGGATGTTAGGAAAAAGATGAGAGCGACATCTGACTGCTCCCAAGTCCTGGATAACAGTTCTTTCCAGAATACACTTTCCCTCACATGTTCACCAGAGACTAGTTTCTTAAGAACTAAGGCAATATTAAGTCTGGAGTGTACAAACTTGTACTGACTCTGGTTCTTACAGCCTTCTCTGAATAACCTGACCTCCACCTTCTAATTTGTCTAGCCAACGGCATGATCACTTACCTAAATGACAAAATCTGTAATGATCTGAAAGGTAGAAAGTGCTTTTGGCCAAGTGTTCTCTTATTATCAGATCCAAGGACCTGGAGCATGGTCCCAAACTTGGCAGGTCAGAGCAAATGTCACCTTAAGGATATCTGTACACTGTGACACACTTTTTCTCGCTGCAAAAAAAATGCTTAATGTAATTACAGCCAAGCCTGATTCTCCCAGGCTTAATTCATCCCTGTGTCTGGGGAGCCGGAAATGTAACTAGCAAAGAATTCACTAACAGGAGAGGCAGGGAATTTGCCAAGAGTTTGTTAATCTGAAGGTTTATTTTTTTATCCAGATATAAAGTGAGTTTGCAAACTGGTTCAGATTAACCAGGTCAAGTTGTATATTTTATTAACTTTAAAACATTAAAAAAAATCTTTTCGTGTTAAAAAAAAGCACATAGAGTTAGACGGGTGGTGGGGGTGAAGGGAGGTTGTCTCCTTAATAAAACCTATAAAGAGAGATGTGTTAGCTGCTTAATTTTCACTTTCTGGTTTCGGCCAGAAACAGCTGCAAAATGTCTACTCTAACTCAAGTCTTTTTATGAGTTCTACTAACTTCTTATTCAAAAATGCCTTTTATTGATTTTCTAAAAAATCTCACCCCAGAGATCTCCATGGAGAGAAGGAAGAACATATTTGAGCACTTTATGGCTCATTCACCACCATAGATGAGTCAAAATCTTCAAGATAATTATGTTATTGGCTTCATGTGTTTCTGTTAACCTACTATATTTTCTAGAAAAGCAAAATTACTTTGTTTCCCCATATATAACACAATATAATCATTGAAATTGCTGCCATGACTAAAATCCACCAATGAAGTTCTCTTGTCCCCAAGATAACATCTAAGTTCCCTGGCATACATTCAAATATCTTCATGAACTAGCCTTTCTTTACCTCTCCACCAATATCCCCCACTATTTTTGTGCTTTAAATTCTAAACTCTTGCCGTAATCAACTACTGACAGTCTTATACCTGGCCAGCCTCTGTCTTGTCTCCAAAATTTGCATATACTATACCCTCTGCCCTTCCTGCCCCAGCTTCCCCAAAGTTTGCCGGGCTTACACCCCATCCTCTCGGGCTCAACTCTAGGGAAAAGTTGAGTTGTGAAGACACAACCAAAGATGTGTCTTCATTATCTCAAGACAGGGGCTAGCTGCACTGTCTGCATACTGTCATGTCAAAACTTGCCCGGATGACTGATTTTTTCACAACACTGATCACACTGTAGTAGAATAATCATATTTGTACACATGTCCCTGATCAGACAACTGGCCCTTGAGGTTCAGACTGTATCTGAATTTATATCTCCCAGTATCTAGCATCGTGGCTGGAAGGAATATTCATCCCTCATATAAATGTATGTGGAATAATTGAGCACAAATAAATGAATATTATAATATACATATCAATAGCACATCCTGCTGCAAACCTCACATTAATTTACATCATTTTGTAAATGTACTTTACATATTAGCAAGATCCCTTATCTTAACCCAGCACAAAGCCTTGGACACAATAAGTGCTCAATAAAGTACTAGATGATTGATTAATAAATAGAAGCTCTGTGTGCACAATGGAGTAATTGACATATTTGTAATGCAGAATCAGAGATCATGCCTAGCCTAGTTCCCCATGTTATTGCCATTTGCATCATGCTGGAACTCTTTATTACTGAAACGCTGAAGTTTTGTTTTGTTTGTTTTTTCCAGTTAGGCCAACCTAGACTCCTTGGTCATTTCCTGTCTTGATCAAAAATTGCTTCATCATAAGGAAGAATTTGGTCTGGTGCAAGGTGTATTTTAAGAGACCCCCCCCCCCCACAAAAGGTCCAGTTGTCCCTTTATTGCCCCTCTTAAACTCACTGGCCTGAAATGTCTTATCAGCATTATACCATTTGAGCTTAGGGCTCCGAGGTCCATAAAAATGTCAATAGTATTGGCACAAGTGCTTAGTCTGCTTAGTCACCAAGACCCTGTTACTGGCAATAGCACCCCAACTTCTCTTGAAAGTTCTTGGGTGGATTTGTCTCTTGATTAAGACACTCATACCTCTGAAAGACTAGTCAACTAATCCAGTAGCAGGCAATTGCATCTGTAGAGCCATGACCTCACAACACCACTTAGCAGAGAGCAGAACCTAAGGAAATGGAATTTTGGCTGGGTAAGATTTGACAGCAGAGGATTCTTGGAGAATTATGGGATGATTGTCCTGACTAGTGCTGTAGAAACTTGTGAGTGTGTAGTGAGCATTGTGGGCATACAGATGCCTGGAATGGAGCTGGACTTTCAAGGGTACAGAAAATGAAGAAAGGAAAGAGAAGAAATGAACACAAGCTACACAAACTTTACAATTTTTTCTTCCAACTGTACTTTGGCCAGAGGTGGCATTTGGGAAATACACCAATGCTAACCCACCTTCAGCCAACCTGAGGGCAACTTAGTAGGTCAGTGGGAAGAGTGAAGACATTGGAATCAGGATTCAGGCTCCCTTTAGTAGTTACATGATCTTGGACAGATCATCTCAAAGACTCAGTTTCTTCATCTATAAAATAGGAATTACAATTCCTTACCTTGTAAACCATTTTGAGGATTAGAAGTAATGAATGACTAGCATATAGGGAGTGCTTGGTAAGTTTCCCTCCCCTTCAACAGGATTGCAATGCCTTTTAAGTTTGGTTTAGTTCCCAATTATCACCACCATTGACAAAGAGAAGGCTAACAGAGCCTCTTTATGTATCGGGAGAGAGGAAATAGGACATATCCATAATTGAGACCTTTTAGATTTAGAGATGCCTGTTGTCAACCCCAAAAAGTCAGTTCTATCTTTCTTAAGTCAAAACCATTGGAAGAAATATGTGAAAATTCAGCCAACTAGTTGTATACTCTATCTCCAAATATACAGATATTTAGCCATGTGAAAAAAACAGTATATGACCTGATTACTTTTCATTTGTCACCCATATGGCTTGGCCTTTTAGAGGTAGAGTCATCAACATGGACACCAGTGTCATTTTGAGTCTTCAGGTTTTCTGTCCTCATCAATCTAGATCATGGGCCAAACTACTGACTCATTCTGCTCCCTAAGGAGGTCCAAGTGTATCCCTTCATTCATATCCTAATGAATATTTTTGCTCTATTTCAAAATGAGCAGTTTTTTAGAAAAGAAGGTTTTTATTTGTTTAATGTTTATTTTTATTTTTGAGAGAGAGAGAGAGCACAAGCAAGGGAGGGGCAGAGAGAGAGGGGACAGAGGATCCTAAGTGAACTCTACACTGACAGGCTGGCAGCAGTGAGCCCAATGTGGGGCTCGAACTCATGAACCATGGAGCATGACCTGAGGCGAAGTCAGTCACTCAACCGACTGAGCCACCCAGATGCCCCTGGAAAAGAAGGCTTTAAATAAATTTAGATTTTGTTAATCAGCAGTTAATCTTTTTTGTTAACTTCAGTTGAACTACTTTAAAATTTCTGAGTGAAATTTTTTCATTAGTATCACTGTTTTAAAATTCATCGTACACTTTCTCAACATGTTTGAGATGTCTCCTGCCAGATCACATATAGAATTGCCAGAAGCCAAACACATTTTTAAAGAGGTGAGTCAGAGAAAAGTGAATCAAAGATTTTCAGAGCTGAAGGGACCTCAGATTATCTGGCCCAATCCTCCATTTTACAGATGAAGTTGAGACCAAGAGGGATGAAATGATTTGTCCAAAGTAACACAAATAGGATATGGCAAAACTGGGCTAGAACCCAGTCTTTCCAAGCTCAGTTTTCTTCCTCCTCAATTAAAAACAGAACTCTGAAAGAAACAATAGCTGGCACGTTTATGATGGGCTACTGAAGCGAACTTGGACGTGGGGTGCATGGAGGAACTGTTTACAGTAGTTTCAAAGAACACAGGTGAATCGTTCATTACTAAGTAATGGTGGGCTAGAAAAAGGAGCACATCTGATATTCTAGAATTCTTATGATATCTTACACTAATGCCGTGGTTCTCAGTTGAGGATGATTTTGTTCCCCACGGGATATTTGGCAATGTCTTGAGAAAGTTTTGGTTGTCACCACTAGGGTGGAAGGGATGCTACTGGCATCTAATGAGGGGTGGAAAAGGATGCTGCTAAAGATCTAACAGTGCATAGGACTGATCCCCACAACAAATAATAATCTGGCCCATAGTGTCCATATTGACAAGATTGAGAATCTCTGGGCTAATAGTTCTCAACTTTATCAGAAGCAACATCTACTTGTTATAACCCCAGGAATTACTATCTGCATCCATAATTAAATATAAAGGAGAAATAAAAGTAAAATAGTTTATAAGAAAATCATCTATAGCTCAGTATGTACAATTCAGAGACAAGTACACTAGAAGGTACTTGTACCTATTCGCTGAATCATCACTAAGATTGCCACACATAGAGGGGCTGGTGGCACAGATACCACAAAGGATTCTGCTGCCCATGACATGACTTCCTGAAATGGTGAACAAACCTGGATAAAGCTTTGAACAAAAGAAAAGGAAAGGAAATCTCTAATTCTAGTGTCAGCATATGTTAAAACCATGCAAAAGATAACTTTGTGCTGATTTGTAAGACAGAGTGGATGTCTAGTGGGACATCTGGAAGTCCTACAAGTCACACAGCACATTGTAGGACAGGTAACACCCCAGGCCTCTCTACAAATTACCAGTAGCACCCCCAAATATTTTAAGAATCAAAACCCACACGCACATATCTAAAATGTCTTTCCCTTTTGAGTACCACCAATTTAGACAATAATGTGAATGTCTGTTTAATAGAAGTTAATAATCACCTTAAATATCAAGTAGCTTCTTCAAGACTTTTATGCAGCAAAATGGAAATCGCTATGCATTCCCTTCAATTATAATCAGAATCTCTTTGTTTGGCCTTTCATTGGATTAGAAAAAAGCCAAATTGACTCCTAAAACTTTCCTCTTTTCTTAACAACACACACACACACACACACACACACACACACACACACACGGCAGTTATTTCACAACCATAAAAGTGGTGTTTCTCCAATGATCTTATTTCCAAATATTTTTTTCTCTAAAACTGTCTTTATTTTTACTTTTTGATTTTTATTTTTTAATTTCTTTATTTTAAAAGTAAAAGAACTTTATGTTTTATTTTTGATTAAGTCTACAATGCTTACCTATGGATATGATAAGCAAAACAAAGCAAATTGCAAAAACAAAACTATGCACTTTCTGAAAAACTATTCCTTAACTGAATGATCAACACAGTAATTTCTCTCCCATTAGAATGGATGTGTGCACATATTGTAATAGTGTAGGGAAGAGCTGTATTTCCATGCCATAATAAGATTTTACAACAGCATAACCTCACCAGTTGATTAGCTTCTGTTTTTCAAGCCAAGATACTATTTAAAAACACCAAATTATTACTGACTCTCAAATTCTTAACTAGTGTATAAATTAGAAGATTTAAGTGGTCGTCTTGTATCTAAAGATATGTGGAGGAAAATATTTTCTCTTACTCATTCTTGACCAGACAGATGTAAATCTTACTCAAAATAAGTTAAACCATGACCCAACATGTGTGTGTGGTCTGAAGTAGAGTGAAGATTGGAGAGTAGATGAGCTCATGGGGTTTGTAGGTTATTCCTACTCATAATTCTTCACCTAGAGTCACATCAATTTTATCTGCTTTATTTGTATGCTTCCACAAGATTTTGTTCCAACAAAGGATTTCCCCATCTAAAAAAATTTGAACACCAGAGCCCTAAGGGAAATTAGGCAGCAGACATAAAGAAATATAATGTAGGTCAAATTTCATCACAACAAATATTATTGTGACAAAAATCTCTATATAGCAAAAGATTTCTGAGCCCTAGGCAATAACCCATTTGTCTTCAGAAATATGCAATACAACAAAATAAAAGAATCTGGACAATCTTTTTATTATTATGGCCTTTGACCTGTATTCCTTGCTTGGTGGAAGAATGAATCTTTAAGTTAGAATTCAGTGTTGCTGGATTCCTCTAGGTACAGCCATTTCTTTTTCAATCTGCTTGAAGTCTGCCAAATGTTTATAGTGAAATAAAAGACCTGAGTGGTTCAAGGCTGCACCTAGAAATGTGCTCCATAAACCCTAAGTGATTACTATTCAGCTTTGATTCCAAGAACAGGAGGAACAATAATCACAAAAGCAATATTAAGTCCCCATATGGTAGATTCAGCTGGTTGTCACCCAATGTCCAGTCTCTCCTTCTTTTTTGTTATTTGAAATCTGACTTTTAACTACACACATTGACATCTGACATATAATCTATATTCCCCAGTCTCCCTTGATTTAAATGTAGCTAATGAAATGTAAAGATATTGTGTGGGTCTTCAGAGAAAGTCACTTACAGTGAACAGTGTTAGCAGGGAGAAACTGCCATCTTCCTGTTTCTGAAAGTCAGTAATCACGGCTGGAACTTCTGCTATCTGGGAAAATTAGTTGTTGAGGATGGAAGCCATGTGGTGTGAAGCAGAAAAAAGTAGAATTATCTTGAGTTCCTAATGCTTTTGGAGAGTCACCAGAAAGCCCTGGATCACCTATTTCTACACTACTGTTGCACAAAAGAGTGAATACTTGTATGACTTATCCACTGTGGTTGGATTCTGTTAGTATCAGCCAAATAATTGATATATCATCCTATCCTAACCAGTATATCCTTCTTTGCTATATACTTTGAGATTATATTGCCTCCATTTGTATATTCACTTAAACTATACTCTATACATTTACTATGCATGAAGGCTTGTCCTGGGACTTCAGGTTTCAGCAGTTGAGATGAGTAAGACTGAAATCTCCTTAATTCCAGTCATTGTAATAAGCAACATGATATCCTTAATGGAGCTTCTAGGGCCACACTAGAAAATGCCTTTACATTCTAATACAGCTTCTCATGCGCTACATTTATTTTTTAACAATTTTAATCTTTTTCAGCTTTATTGAATTTATTTATTTATTTATTTATTTATTTATTTTAATGTTTATTTATTTTTGAGACAGAGAGAGACAGAGCATGAACGGGGGAGGGTCAGAGAGAGGGAGACACAGAATCTGAAACAGGCTCCAGGCTCTGAGCTGTCAGCACAGAGCCCGACGCGGGGCTTGAACTCACAGACCGCGAGATCATGACCTGAGCCGAAGTCGGCCGCCCAACCGACTGAGCCACCCAGGAGCCCCTTGAATTTATTTATTGATACAATAAACTGCGTATTTTAAGGGCATGATTTTTTTAAATGTTTTTATTTATTTTTGAGACAGAGAGAGACAGAGCATGAGCAGGGGAGGGGCAGAGAGAGAGGGAGAACAGAATCCGAAGCAGGCTCCAGACTCAGAGCTGTCAGCACAGAGCCCGATGCGGGGCTCGAACTCACAGACTGTGAGATCATCACCTGAGGCGAAGTCGGTCGCTCAACCGACTGAGCCACCGAGGCACCCCAAGGGCATGATTTGATAAGGTTTCAAATACATATGCACTCATGAAACCATCACCACAATCAAGATAGTAAATACAGCCATCATCCCTAAATGTTTAATATTTCCTCACAAATCCTTTCCATCTACCCTTTCCACCTCCAACCCCATCTTCAGGCAACCATTCATCTGTATTCTCTCACTATATATTAGCTTGCATTTCATTTTTTAGAGTTTCTTATGAATATGCTGGTTTCTTTACCAACAATTCTGATGGAAAAACACATGACTGTATACTCTCATATTTTACTCAGTCTAGAGACCTAATCTGTTTCCCAGATTTCTAAAATGGCAAGCTATTCTGTTATTGTTTGTTTTTCTGTAATTTATAGGACTTTATCTGGGGTTAGCTACATACAGATAAGAAAGGAGTCACTGATGTTCACCCTTTTGATTATATGCATGGTCAATGGTAAGTATTTTTATTTGTAAGTATGGATAGATATCAAGATGGGACTTAAACATATCACATGATTGCTGGAACAAAGAAGTTACTAACAAGGATTCCTACTTAATTCAGGATTCTGACTGACTTCTACACTCTATATGCATCTTAGGGCATAAAGAGTACACACGCACATACACACACACAAACGTTAGCTTTTTTAAAGAATTTCAAATGTTGGGGCACTTGGGTGGCTCAGTCGGTTATGCGTCCAACTCTTGATTTCAGCTCAGGTCACGATCTCAATGTTTGTGAGATAGAGCCCAGCATCTGGCTCTATGCTGACAGCATGGAGCCTGCTTGGGATTCTCTCTCTCTCTCTCTCTCTCTCTCTGACCCTCCCTCACTTGCTATCTCTCTCAAAATAAAGAAATAAACATTTTTTAAAAAACAAATTTGAAATGTTTTAAGTATATGGAGTTTTTATAGCATCATATATTTTTGCTTACTGGTATCAACCGGTGTCTTTGACATACAAATTAATTCTTGTTTCAACTGATAAGAAGTCAAACATCTCAGTAATTGTGGGATATAATTTCGCAAACGTTTTTGAGAAAGGATCCTTTTTTGAAAGAAGACCATGTCCTGAGAACAAACTGAGGGTTGATGGGGGGGTGGGAGGGAGGGGAGGGTGGGGGATGGGTATTGAGGAGGGCACCTTTTGGGATGAGCACTGGGTGTTGTATGGAAACCAATTTGACAATAAATTTCATATACTGAAAAAAAACAAAAAGAAAGAAGACCATGTCTAAGGAATCCCTTATATCACATAATAAGGCTCTGGAAATTGAAAGACATCTAATTTGTACAGGTTTCTACCACTGGAGAACTTGAACAAGTGCCAGACTTAAAAACTATATCTGAATGGATTTGACCCAAACCTATAAAAGATCTCATCCCATGCAGTGGGGAAAACAATTTAAGAAAGCCTCCTTGTTAGCTGGTATAGACCATCGTGGGTGACCCCTACCTCCATCCCCACTTCCCACTTCTTCCAAATCGTTAGCCACTGATGACTGCTACTGATGACTAAACCATGCCAAAGACAGTAGACAGGGGAAAGTAAACTTTAAGAGTCCCTGTGCTCGAATATATTTCTCTTTCTACTCTTGGACCCCATTCTGAATTCCTCCAAGCAATATTGTTTAGATGTTTGGATTAGAGTCCCATTTTTCCAACAGCGCATCTGTTTTCTCCTTCCACTAAAGAACTCAAGTGTAGGTTGGAAACGGTTCATTGACTGTAAGAAGATAGGTTCCTGCAAACCAAGCCAGAGCCAAAACCATTAAGCCATTAGGTTTTGTGTTCTCATATTTTATAGCACTCTGATTCACCAACCACGATGGGAGGATTTCTAATGTGCTTCTGACCTCTCAGGGATAAGTAACTGGCACCTTAGCCCATGTAGCCAGCACACAAGGCTCTTTGTTCATTCTGTAGGAAGTGCTGCCTAACCCTGTGGTCTGGGCTCATGTAGGAAATGACTTCGATGGTGTGATTTGAGGGGTACTGGGAAATTCTCTCTCTCTTCCCCCTTTTCCCATCACCCAGCAACTGCCTCACCAAATACTTCAAATATATCCCAGACTGCTGCTACCTGATTACCAAGTCATTTTAAACTATCCACACTGCAAATGTTGACCATTAAATTAGCATGGTACTATCTGATTAAATGAAAACTTATAGGTTAGAGAATGCCAAATGTACCTCTTCAAGTTGTCGGTAGTCTCTAGAGGATCATCCATCATCACTTCTTTGATTCTTTCACAGTGCCTTGTGTTTAGAAGGTGCTCAGTATTATTTATTTACTTCCCAAAAAGAGATGTAAAAAGAATGCATGAAATGCTGACTCATGAACTTTCACTCAGTCTGCTAGACACATAGTTACCTCAATATATTCTGACTGAATGAGGGACCACTTGTGATATTTGACCAACTTTGCCTTGAATTCTCTTCTAGCAATTCTAAACTTAACTAAGTGTTCTGAGTATCTTTTATGTTCCTCTTAGAGTTCTAAACAAATGTCTCTGGACCCACATGAGCAAAATAATCGGATTCCTATTTGAAAAATAGAGTAAGTCCCAGCTAACTGGAGGAGAGACGATAGTGGAGTCGTGAGAGTGCAGAGGAGTAGGAATGGAGATTTGGAGGGCAGTCTAGGCCCTGCTGTTACTGACGCCATTCCTGGTGGCAGCCAAGTCACTGGCCAGACAGGATGCTTTTGAGTATGAGACGAAGGTGCTAATAAAAATTAAGCTAGAACAACAACCAACTGGGGCACAAGTTCAGCCTACAAAGCTGGGCAAACAGATTTCTCTCTGGGAACCTCAGTTTCATCATCTATAAAATTGACAATAAGACAAACCCACCTGTGTGGTCTCTTCCACTTCCAAGCATTTAGTTAAGAGCCAATCCTTATTTCTTATTCCTAAGTTCTCATCTACACTTAAAATAGGAATGCCTCCTTTCTGTTTGTTCACTTCTCTTACATCTCTTTTCAATGGAAATTTCTGGTCACACAAAATCCCCTTGGAGATCCATTTCAAGGGGAGTCGGTCTCTCTAATAGTCTGTTTCTTGATGTGCAGCAGCTTTCAGAACTTTGGCAGAAGCACAGTTATCCAGAGGGAAGTGTGGACCATTATTTCCAGGCATTCCTATGTGAATGTGATTTTCCTTTTTAATTACAGCAGGCAAAGAGTGATAGGAACAGGCATGGGCAGAATGATGTAGGATATTTATTTTCATAGCTCTACCCTTTCCCTTGGACTCCTATTTTCTAGAGCTTCCGTGTTTCCATTCATCAGCTATTCTTTAGCCACAAGGCTTGCACAACTTTATTCTGAAATAGCCAATAGTTTACATATGACCCTTCTTCCAAGTCAACAAGAAAAACAATCTACTACTTATACATGTATTATTTCACTTGATCCTCACCTCTGCTCTGTGTGAGAATTACATTAGATGACTCAGAGAAAACAAGTGATTTGTCTGAAAAGACAGCTAGCAAGCATCAGAGAGAACTAGAAGCCAATTCAATTTTATTATGCCATACTGTGTCTCAGGAAATCCTATGATTAATGAGGTTACAAGACTAAGACTACTTCGTAATTTCTGTTTTATAAAATATTAAACTATTTTTTAAATACCAGAAACATTATAGTAGAAATGGCAAACACACACACACACACACATGCAATACGGTCAGTTATGGGTCCAGTAGGAAATTCTTCTTACTCAACATTTAATGATTCCTTCAACATAACCATCCTTTATCCCCAGCTAAGGGGATGTCATAGATAACTCTTTCTGAAAAAGATTTCAGGATATTCAGGATATTGGAGGATATTGGAGCCAACACTTGTATAGCATTCAGTGGTTTTCTATACTGACTTTTAAAAACCACCGTTTTCATTTAACCACATGTAGATGGATAGAATGGTAGAGGATATTCATTGTTATAATTGCAGATTTAAAAGGAACAGCCACAATAAGGCTTTCAATCTATGAACTTTTAAAGGGCGTATTAGATACCTCATTTTAAAAATGGTGACTCTCTCAAGGGCTTTTGCATACTCATTAGGATAAAGAAGGTTAATGAGTCTAAAGACTCACTGGAAGAAACCACTGGACTATTTGGAAGTATCCTCTTGCTCCCTGTTACAACTGCCAAGGAAACTAAGTTAACTACCTCTCCAGAAAGACTTGGGATTGGATTTCAAAATTTAGGTGCTCTACATAGTCACTGAGTATGCTCAAATCCATGTTAAATGCTGAAGTATTTATAAATATTTCTTTTAAATACACAAATTTTTAAGTTCATCCAGACAGGTGCAGGGATATATCATGTGCCAACAAACTGTCAGAGCTTTTGACAAAGAATCAACAAATTGTGGCAATGTTTTTAGAAGAGCACAGGTCTTTGTGTGACATAAAATCCAATGCCAAGGAAAATCACCAGCTCCATCTGCAGTAACTCGTTTTAAAAAAAAAAGATTAAAAAAGAATTCCCATTTTTCTGCAGATGTCATTTGCTTTGCCAAGAAATTTAGTCATGTAAACCATTACTATGCCTGACTTAGCCTTAAAAGCCTCTGGACCTAATAAGTGATCAAGGTGTGGGAACACAGTCTAAATTCTGGTTCTCAAAGCCGAGTTAAGAGACTCTGACAAATTCAACTCATCTTTGCCAAACAACAGTGAAGCCACAAGAGATTGAAGTCAGAAGAGGGAACATGCCAATGCTTTCTTGAAGAGTAACAACTTACAACAGGAAACTAAGATAATTGTTTAAAGTGTTGCTGGAACATTAATTCATTACACACTGGGAAGTAATCCCCTCATAAAGTGGTTTTTGAACTGATTTTGACATTGCTTTGTACTTTTTTAGCTGTAAGTACTAGGTTACCAGGATCAGAAATAGATATGCCCAAAGATTATGGATGAGTTTTATTCATGTTTGTCAGTTAGCTACTATTTACTATAGACTCAATAAAGGCAAGGTTGTCTACTAGGAATTGGAGGATTTTTAGTCACATGACACAAGAGCAACAGCAACAATAATTGTGTGACTTCTGCCTTCAGTGTCTCTCCTCTGGTTGGGGGAGATATCAACACCTACCAAGATAACCCAAAAATAAAAGGTAATAAAAGTAAGCACCCAATAGAACAGATACATGGTAACTATTAGAGGAGTTCAGATAAGGAATAGGTCACTTTGGGAAGAAATGATCAAGAAAATCTTTATATAAGAGGAAGGATTTCAAGTGGGCTCTGAACACTGGTTAAGCATTTAAATCAAGAGGCAAGGGGTAGAATTTTTGGCAAGAGAAACAGCTAGGGTAAATAAATGAGCAGATATGAGTCACGTGGGAAGAGTGGTAGATGAATTTGAAAACACAGGCAAAGAAGATTAGAGTTTTCAATGCAGGTGAAGTAGTTTGGACTTATCTATAGGCACTAAAATTAGTGAGGATTTTTGAGCAGGAATATATATATATATATATATATATATATATATATATATATATATATATTTAGGGTATGAGGTTCCAGTTAGATTTAAGAATACAAAAGTTAAGGAGCACTTGGGTGGCTCAGTCAAGTGTCCAGCTCTTGGTTTTAGCTCAGGTCATCAATCATGAAATTGAACCCTGTGTCAGGCTTTGTACTGACAGTGCAGAGCCTGCTTGAGATTCTCTCTCCCTCTCTCTGCCCCTCTCCCACTCATGCTCATTCTCTTTCTCTCTCTCAAAATAAGTAAATAAACATTCGAAAAAATATGAAACTTAAGAGTTGAGAGTACTAGGTAGGAGTTTATTCTGAGTCCTAGTTTGAAGTTATAATTAAAAACTCAAAATTATCGAACCCATAGAATGTCTGAAGCACCCTTGTAGATGCTACAGGACACAAATAATTAAATAACATATCATTTGCCTTTGAGAATTAGAAAAAATATTTTCCCTGGAATATCAAAAGAAAGAAAATATCTGGTTATTTCAGTAAATTGTTATGTTCAAGCACAAGGACATGTAAAAATAAAATAGACTAAAATTAAAAGGTAGCACAATGTAAAGAAACTATAAAAATGATATCAAGGAAATTAAAAATATTATAGCAGAATAAAAGAAAAAAAACACTTTGGAGGTTAAAAAGGCCAGAATTATCAAGAACAAAAGTGAAATCCATGAAAGAGAGGACAAATTTAAGAACTTAAGTTACTTAAGAGAAAATGTATAATAGAGGAAAACTCCAGTAATAATCTTGATTGGAAATTCCAGGTTTTATTAACAGAATCCAAAATTGAAAAATTGGGGAGACTTGGGAAGAAATAAAAGCCTGATAAATGTTCCCTCCTATATATATTTAAAAAAAAAAAAAAACATGTTTTTTTTAATCTAAAATTGAAACAAAGTAGGTTAAAGAATGCTTTTAAAAAATTGAAAGGTTTCCACCAATAGTTGAATTGAAGCAAAATATACAGTCTTAATACATTATAAAGGAATCCAGCAAAGAAAGCATGGCTTATATCCTGAACTTTGGAAAACAATAAATAATAAGAAAGCATGACAAACAGAATTACAGAAAGTAACAGAAGTCAGGCCAGATATATGAGTTATAACCAAAAGCATAAAAGTTAAACATTCCTTTCTTAAAAAACTCTTAGTTCGAAGCAATTTTTTAAACATACAACTACATCAGTTAATAAGAACATATCTAAAAGAAAGCAGTACAAATAAGTAAACAGTAAAAAGCTGCAAAAAAGATAAATTATATAAGTAAAAAGCAATGAAAGGGCTGAAACAATGTCACGTAAAAAAGGCAAAAGCACAGAATGGATGAGAGTTCATTCATGCTGATATAAGATACAATTCACTAATAATATATATTGTTTTGCTCTCTATACAGACAGTATTATTATTTCAAAATGTTATATAACACATAAAATATAAAATAAGCATATAAAGTATTAAGAATGAGTTTTTTTAAGCCAATAGAAGATAATTAAGACAATGTTCTTTGATGAATCAAGTGCCAAAACGTAGATACAAGTAAAAAATGATTAAATAAATATAGATACTGAGTTCAATAACTGTATCAGGTTTTGCATCCTCCAGTGAAAGAATGCAAATGCACCTTGCTTTTGTTGTTGTTTACATATGGTTTTGTTTTATTTTTGCAATACCCCTGTAATAATGACAAATGTGATCATTTAATTGATTATGCTGACTCAGACACCACACACACAAAATCAGTCTCAGTAATTAATGCAGATATAGCTCCCTCCCAGAAAACCATATTCTCAGAAGGAGATTAGCATTTAGGGGAGTTCAACATCTATGGAATGGAAGGAGGAGAGTCAGGATTGGACAGAGGCAGTAGTAGAGCTGTGAGTTGGGGAATATAGATCTGTCATTAAATTTGTCCCCCCAAGGAAGGGAGTGTCTCATTGGGTGGGGCAGCACTTCAGTGGGGGCACATCCCAAGGATTCTGATTGCTGAGGTCTATCTACCTGCAGTAGTCCCAGCAGAATGAAATCTGTCTTTCTTTCCTGAAAGAAAATCTGAGCTGTGTATCACCATGTCCATCATGGGTAGTTTAAAAAATTGGAAATAATAAAGGTTACCTTATCCAATAGAAAAGGAACAAAAAGGAAAAGGAAATTAATTCCTAAAACTTGAGAACTAAAATATCTTGCCCCTAAATAAATTTTTATTCAAGGAGAAAACCGAAAGTGCAATTACTATATGTTAATTAACAATGAAAATAGTAATCTACATATCAATATATAAAAGATGTGACTGGGGCCCCTGGGTGGCTCAGTCGGTTGAGCCTCCAGCTTCGGCTCAGGTCATGATCTTAACAGTTTGCTGGTTCGAGTCCCGCATCAGGCTCTGTGCTGACAGAGCCTGGAGCCTGCTTTGAATTCTGTGTCTCCCTCTCTCTCTGCTCCTTCCCCTCTCATGCTCTCTCTCTCTCCTTCACAAATAAATAAAAACATTAAAAAAAATTTTAATAAAAGATGTGACTAAATATGTACAAAATAAGATATATATTCTTTAATGTTCTGATAAAACTTAATTATTATACCATAATATTAAGAGAATGAATGGACAAAATGAAGCCACGGGAGGAATATTTGCAATACATATATCTGACAAAGGATTTGTATCCACAATATGTAAAGAACTCATACAATTCAATAGTAAAAAGACAAACAACCCAATTTAAAAATGGGCAAAAGAAATTTGAACGGACACTTCACAAAAGAAGATACATTAATGTTAAAAGAGCACCTGAAAGGATGCTTAATATCATTAGACATCAAGAAAAGGAAAATTAAAATCACAATGACATACTGTCACACACCTACTGGGCTGGTAAAATTAAAAAGATTGACAATATCAAGTGTTAGTGAGGATGTAGACCAGCGAGAATTCACATACATTGCTGCTAGAGGTGTAAAAGTTAAAACCTCTGGAAAAGTGGCAGTTTCTGGCAGTCAAACTGATTGCCTACCATATGACTCCAAAGGTCTATTATTAGGTATTTATCCAAGACAAATAAAAACAGCTAGCCATGGGAAAACTTGTATAAAAATGTTCAAGCAATTTTACCTATAAGGGCCTTTAAACTAGAAAGTACTAAAAGTTTATCAACAGAGAAACAGATAAATAAAGTGGGACGCATGCACATAACGGACTATGACTTGGCAAGACGAAGAAATGAACCATGAATATATGTAACAACATGGATGTCAAATGTATGATTTTATTGATATGAAGGAGAAGCACAGGCGGGTGATGAAAACCAAAGCACAGCCCTCAGGAATGTGAGGGGATGCTGTCCGGAAAGTAGCCTGATGCAATTCCTGGGATAGTGGAAGTGAGTTACGTGATTTGGATGTGAGTTACATGAGGTATGCATTTGAGGAAACTAACTGGACTATACACAAAAGATCAAAAGATCGGTGCATCTTAATGCTTTGTGGATAATACCTCAATAGAAAGAGCAACGACAAAGTGTTTTCAGAACTTCAAGATTATTTCTATATTATTTAAGTAATTTCAGAACATCAAAAATATAAAAATCTCTAATTCATTTTCTGAAGCTCTCATATCCTGATTATCACCCTGGTGTTGAGAAGACGTAGTAGGAATGAATAGAATATAAATATTGAGTTTGAAACACACACTCACACACACACATACACACACACACGCACACACACACACACACACACACACACCGTACAAAATTAAGTCTAACATTATGCTAAAAGAATAATAAATTTTGAGCAAATCACCTTTATTTCTGGAAAATGAGTATAGTGTATCATAGCAAAATCGAAATACTGAAAAACGCTGTCATTTAATAGACATTATAGAAGATTTTGATAATATTAAGCATTTATTCCTGATTTTAAAAAACAGCTAGATAGGAGTAGCAAGGCAATTCCTTAAATGTTAAAATGTATGTCACAGAACATCCATACTTAATATCATAATTAATGTGAAATACTGGAATCATTTCCATTAAATTCAGAAACAAGATAAGCCTAATATTTCAATAATTATTTATTTCTATTCTGAAGGTTCTGATGTAATAATACAAGAAAGAAAAAGGAAAGAAAAACATTTTAAAATGTAAAAATGTGGACCAACTAACAACTTTCTCATAAATGTAAAATGGATCAATTAATAAATTGGTATCACTTCCTAATATTTAGAAAAGATAAATTCCATAGCATACCCCAAATAAATTAGAAATAAATTACATGAAATATTTTTTTAAATGGTTATTTTTTTTGAGAGAGAGGGAGAAAGAGAGAGAGAGAGCACTAGTGGGAGGGGGATAGTGAGAGGGAGACACACAGTTCAAAGCAGGCTCCAGGCTCTGAGCTGTCAGCACAGAGCCCAATGCAGGGCTCGAAGTCAGGAACCATGAGATCATGACCCAAGCCAAAGTCAGAAGCTCAACCGACTGAGCCACCCAGGAGCCCCAGAAATAAATTACATTTTAAATGAAAAGCAAATGACCATAAAGCCAGAATAAATAAATGTAGGTTAAAATATGCATGATTTGTGGTGGGATAACATGGCAAATTAAACCTATGGCAAAAACTTTTAAAAAGAAAATAAACAGGATTTGGGAAAAATCTCTTTTAAAAAATCAAAATTTAATACAAGTATTTGTATTACATCCCTGATATAGAGAGTATTTTTCTGTAAGTGCTGCAAATTGCAAATAAGATACAAACATACCAA
The DNA here is from genome assembly GCF_046562875.1 of Panthera onca. NCBI lineage: Eukaryota > Metazoa > Chordata > Mammalia > Carnivora > Felidae > Panthera > Panthera onca. The sequence goes on from NC_138341.1 coordinate 56,002,384, forward strand.
TATGAAAAAATGGGCAAAAGTCATGAGTAGGAATGTTATAAAATGAAAAAACAAAAGTAGCTAAGATTTTTTTCTGGTAAATTTAATTAATGATGTATTGCTTTTACCACACAAATCAAATTGATAACCTTAAAAATAAAAATGACAGTATCTCTAACCAGCAAGACACTGAAAATAGCCTAAATGAATAAAAATAGGTTAATTGGCTAATTATGTGACTGTACCATGAAATACTATGCTTTGATTATAATCCTATGTTGTGGAAGCAAACACCACAAGAAAATATAGACAATTACTGCTTAGCAAATAAGATAAATTGCCTAATATCTTTGTAATAAATATTCATTTTTAAAAGACCAAAGCATACACACCAAAATATTAAAAACATTGTTTTCTCTATGTAATAGAAATAGGAATGAATAATACCTTTGTCTTTGTTTTTTGCTACACTGTCCAATTTTGTCTCCATTAAAAGTAAATAAAAAGATTTTTTTGCAATCAGAAGAAAATGTATAAATGAATGATAAAGATATGTGCCATAAAATTTTAAAGCTAACCACAACCCTGATTAATAGAAGTAAATTTTCTTTGTTATTTTTCAGCAGAAAAAGAGATAGATGCATTTGCAAATCCTGATGTACTGTTTAAAAGACGAAAAGAAAAAGAAAGAATGAAAAAGTGAAAGAAGAAGGAATATAAGGCAAAGCTCTGATAGTAAGAGAAATGAATTTTTTAATTTCAGAAATTTATAGGTTGCTAATACCAAAGATCAGAATGATAATTATTGTTCAGACTTAATTAGTACTGTTGCGACCCTCAGACAAAATGAAAGAATAGGAAGATATCTACCCGGTATCAGGTCCTGTAGAAGTATGTATTTCCCTGGAATATAAGTGGCTGTAGCCATATGATGCAGGATGCCTTTTTTTTTTTTCAGCTGAGCATTATCAGCTGGTGTGAAAACAGGGAGAATTAACTGAAACACAGTCATGTAACATGACCACTAATGTTTTGAAAACATTTAACTCTGGGTCCAACATGAGCTATAAGTGTAGATACCTAGATCCAATTTTCTGTTGGCACTGGGAGGTAGAAAAATAGTCTCTGAAGTATTGGCAGTGTTTGCAAGGTAGTAAGCACGGAAAATAGGAAATAATTTAATATGGTTCTAAATGGTACTTGTGAAATGTCTTTAAAAATAAATCCTTTCTGACTCTTCATTATGTTGCACAAATGAGAGGCCCAAAAATTATGGCTCAACACCCATTTTACATTCAAGGTCAGATAGGCAACAATCAGGCGATGATATTTTATTCTCCTGCACATATGAAATTCTGTTTGAACTCATCAAAGTGAATTTATAGATGTGCTAAAGTATCCAATGAGAAGATTGCATGTAAGTAGGACAAGTTCCCTACTTGGTTTCCTAATGCAAGTAAATTACTAGCCAGGCATGATTTTACTTGGTATAGAGGAGAGAAGTTAATAATTTTTGTCCCAACCTTGACCAAAATACAGGCCTGGATTTTTAAGGACAACAAATTTTAAATATCTTGGCAGCGATCATTCAGGGATATTTCTGAATAGGAAACATTCACATGAAGCCTTTTTCCCTTTGCCAGCATCTCTATAACTACTAGGAACTTGGGGGAATGCAAACAAAATATCTGAGTGTAAACTGAACCAGAGTTGAATATTTATCTGCTGCAATTTAATCTGAAGAGATGTTCGTCTAGCATTTGGGGTTTGGTTGAATCCCACAAAAGCCCAGCAATATTTAGAACCAAAATTGGATGCCTTGTCCTTAATTCACCTCTCCATATCAGACTTCTGTGGGTATAAGTAAATCTCATGAAGTTACATTGTATTGTGACATCTATTCAGTTCCAATTCATGTCAAAATGGAATTTAACATCTTCTTTGTGGTTGAAATTATGTTGTAGTTTTCATCAGAGGTTTTCTTCTTGATATTTTAGAGGTGTAAATTTACATATTCCAAAAATAGTCCTCTCTAGGCATGGAGAAGAGGCTCTGAGAAGGGGAAGGCCGCAGTTTCACAAATGAATGGCAGAAAATGTTTCGTTAATCCTTAATAGCAAAACAATAGAGGAAAGATTTGAGGATACCCCATATAATTAATAGAGTAGAACTAAGCATACCACACATGCTTCTGAGAAGATCATAGAATGCACTGCAGAAATAAGCAATACAATGGTTAATCACTTCAGAGAAATCATGCAGAAAGTACTACACGTACCACATCCAAGATAATGGCCAAACCTCTTCAAAATCATCCCATCTGGTAAATCTTTTCCAAAGCTCAAATTGCACCCGGCCATCCTTAACCATCCTCCACCCATCAGGCATATAAAGCTAGCTTTAGTCCCACTGCTTCAGCAAATAACAACAAAATCCTCCTGCCCGTCTAAAAGACTCAAAAATGTTTGTAAGTTCGAGAATGGAAGGGAAGAGAAGGACAGACGACCAACTTGGATGGATATTCAAGGGAGGCGGGGTGAAGCAATGATGTTTGGGGTTACACTAAGAACACAGATAAACTGACTTCATGCATGAGGAAGAGGATTCAAACCAAATAAAAACCATGTCGTTCAGAACAACACTCTCAAGGGCAACACATGATCTTTTGGAATAACTGTACTAAAAGCAAATGAGTCTTAATCGTGTTAAGTATTTCTGTGTTTAAGAAACAGATTTTTCCATCTCCTTTATTGGTAAATCAACCATTCAACTCTGCAAGATTTTTACATCTCTTTCATAATCCCTGAAATCCGTGTTGATATCCACTGTTGTCTAAACGTACAGGATTGAGCTGTTATGATTTTAATTAAACTTGTGCAAAGTGGCATATTAAAAGCAAATCTAACCAAAATACGGTGAAGCAAGAGGGTGAGGCTTAAAACAATATTAACAGCTAGTGTTTTGTGGTTTCTTTTCAAATACCAAAGGAGATGAACTGGGGTGAGGGAATATTGGCTAATAAATTTCCAAAGGAAAAAGAAACCACCTCTATTTTAATCGTTAAGCACGAGGGGAGGGAAGGACCTTAGTTAAGTATTATTTATAATGTTTCTCTCTAAGTTCAATTCAGTGGAATGAATTTGGTGACACCCCAGGGAATTCTGAAGCAAGGTAAAATTTTGCACCCAGAATATTTTGTGTACCAAGCATATACTTAGAGCTGAATTTTCTAAAAATATGCATTGAAAATTTCAGAACAAAATGCCCACAGTCTTAACTCTTGGAGGGCTAGGGGGACATCACCATCAACTTCAAAATACACTGTATATAAAACATTGTTAAACAGAAGGTTAATGTGCCAATTTTACTTCCGTCTTCCTGCAGCTCTGATTTAAACAAGTTGCACACATAAGTGATGCTATATGCATAAGGTTTTGCACTAAGTTTGCAATGTCAGGTTTGTTTATAAAAATCATATTTTTAACTGCTGGCCCCTGGGGCTCTGTTCTGGGCAGTTACAAGTTCCAGCCAGTTCGATTCTGATTTTTAAAGAGACAGTTCTCATTTCCATGAACTTTCAATGGAGACATTTCAGACTTGGAACAGAACTCTTAGTTTATGTTTTCTGTGGCCTTATAAACTTACAATTAAGTTTATTTACTTAGCACAGAAAGTGCACTCCTGTTTGCCCTGACTGGCGGGTGGCCACCACCAGCCCTTGAGAGGCTCACAGAGTTTCCATTCCTTCTCTTTCCCTCTCTCTGTGCCTGACCACCACTACTGTGAAAAACTTTTCTCAGTGTTTTGAGAACACGTACCATGCTATTTGGAACCTTAAACTCCATTCATAAACCTAGTAGCAGCCCGGTAGTTAATAAGGGACAGAAATCTTTATAGTCTTTTGCACAGTGGATGAAATCCTGGCTTCTGTAATTTATGCCCCACCATAACAATGCTCATAAGCAGTTGTGGAACAGAAGACCTCCCATTCCTGGATCTGCTGCCACTTCAAGGAAAATGCAGACGCTTTGCAGAATATTCATGAGAAATAATTGCATGTATTTTGCTTTGCAGTCCATCCAAACACGTTAACATTGGAGTAGTTTTTGCTTTGGTCTTACCACAGAATTTTAACTTGACATTTTTCTCCATCCATTTTTTTACCCCCTATTTAGCTTAAGAGCACTAAAACATAAAGGAAACGTGATCATTATGAGGTTCTAGAAATATATTGTAGCTGGGCTTCCCAGATAAGATGTTCATTAAGGGACTAGCCTTTTATGTTATGAAAACTATGTGGATTACTCCACTGTGTCTCAAAACGTCAGTGTAGGTTAGGGGCCAAACGGTCATGACGCTCACAGCTAATTACTCATGCTCCATCCAGGAAGTACTGTTGTTTGCAATGTGGCTTAGGCTTGTATAAACTTGATTCTTTGATATCAAAAAAAATTATCCAGGGCAAAATTATGTGTTCAGTACAACTCCCCCGGGTGAGCTTTCAGCTTGAGTTGACCCAGGGAAATGGGCAGAATGGAGACCTTCCTCTGGACTGCTGTCCGTAAGTACTGCTCTGCCATCTCTCCTCTCCATGTACCTCTCCTAGATCCCATTCAGAGAACTCTAGAATATTCCTCGAGATACTACTATTTACATATCAATCCCTGAGCAAAGAGAAGTGTCATTTTTACATGGCAATGGGACTGAGGAGGAGTCACATGGAAGATGACAGCCTTGTGTTAGGCTCCATCTGAGATTATTTATTTCGTAACACTGCAGTGTCAGACTTTAGAGCTGCATCATAGAATTGTAGTGGTGGGGTAGGTAACAAAGGTTTATCTAAGTCCATTAGCATGTACAGACAGTAGTCTGTCATTTTAAAAAAAGGTTTCCATCAACATTGTCACCATTTTCAGCCTCAGCTTCCAAGACTATTCATTAGTGCCTATTTATCAATAGCACTAGGGTATCTCTCTAATTTAAAACATAAATAAATAAAACGTATGAAACGTCACTCTTGTCCATTAGAAGAATCCAGCCTAAGACATTGTAGTAGATATTGTGTTTTTTAAATATAATTTATTGTCAAATTGGCTTAATACAACACTGAGTGCTCATCCCAACAAGTGCCCTCCTCAATGCCCATCACCCATTTTCCTTCTTCCCCACCCCCCTATACCCCGTCCACCCTCAGTTTGTTCTCTGTATTTAAGAGTCTCTTATGGTTTTCCTCCCTCCCTCTCTGTTTGTATCTATTTTCCCCCTCCCTTCCCCCATGGTCTTCTGTTAAGTTTCTGAAGATCCACATATGAGTGAAAACATATGATATCTGTCCTTCTCTGACTGACTTATTTCACTCAGCATAAAGGCAACTGGTGGAATGGGAAAAGATATTTGCAAATGACATACTGGATAAAAGATTAGTATCCAAAATTTATAAAGAACTTACTAAACTCAACACCTGAAAAACAAATTACCCAGTGAAGAAATGGGCAGAAGACATGAATAGACACTTTTCCAAAGATATTGTGTTTTTTAACCTTATGTCCATTTCCTCTTCTTGATAGCTCTTGGATTTTCTTTGGGAGAATTTCCTATTTTCTATTGTGAGTAGTTTTGGTGGGGTAGTAAGGCAACATTCCACTAGAGAGTTGAAGAGGTCTCTAGATATTTTTTCCTTCTTCGTTCTCCCAGATTTTGATAATGATCACATCACACAGCAATCTCCTTGTGTATTCCCTAGAAATTTTGGAGCCATTTTCCTTTCCCAACATCTCAATTCTCATAGCTAAAAAGTTATCAGGTTCTGTCAGTTGCAGTCTATAAATATTTCTTGAATCTCTTTTCATCCCCTCCTCTCCCCATTGTCATAGTTTGGGCCCTTGGCATGTGTCCCCTACACCAATACAATGGTATCCTTACCAGTTCGCCTGCTTCCCACCTCTCTCCACCCCAACTCTGCAATAATAAAAGCAACTCAAAGTAATTTATCCCTTATGATGGTCCAGGTATTAAGCTAAGCACTTTTTAAAATCTAATCTTCAGGGGCACCTGAGTGCCTCAGTCGGTTAAGTGTCCAACTTGGGCTTAGGTCATGATCTTGCAGTTTGTGGGTTCGAGCCCCGCATTGGGCTCTGTGCTGACAGCTCAGAGCCTGGACCCTGCTTTGGAATCTGTGTCTCCCTCTCTCTCTGCTCCTCCCCCACTCATGCTCAGTGTTTCTCTCAAAAACAATGAACATTAAAATTTTTTTAATTAAAAAAATAAAATATAATCTTCATAACTCTCCTAAAGTAGATATTATTTTTCTCACTTTAAAGACCAAGAAAGCAAGGCTCAGAGATCATAAGAAACTTACCTGTGATCACCCAGCTAATACCCATCCTAGGCAAGATTTGAATTCAGTTCTGTATGACCCAAATTCTGTGCTCTAAAAGAGGTAGAAATAGTTACATCTCCTCACACTAGTGGCAGAATAATCTTTCCAAATGTTATTCATTTTACTGCTAACAACCCTGATGGTTCTATATCCATTGTCTGTACAATAAACTCACAAACAAGTGAGGCTTTCTAGAGTCTGCATGACTTAGCTTTTCTAACCACCCTTCTTGCTAATCACTATGTTCACCAGAGATCCAGATGTCCAACCATCCCTGATGCCTTGGCGTCATCAAACAAGTGACATTCTCTTGTGCCTCTTTATTTTTTTGCATATGCTTCTCCTTCAGTTAGTAAGGCTGGTTTTGTTTTCTTCCATCTAGAAACACCCCGCTCAGTCTTCTCTATGCATCTGAGATGTGATTTCTCTCTAGGACCATCCATGGATCCCCTGGCCAAGGTCATTTCCATTTCCCCAAGATATGCATTTGCACTTTGACCTCTTCTATTTGAGTCCTCATCACACTGTACTCTGAGCACTTGTTGGCATATGTGTTTCCTCCCTAGACAGTGGCTTCTTCAAGGTCTGTGCTTTCTTGGCTTTCTATCCTAGCTTCCACCCTGCCCCACTTTATCCTCCACCTAGAAATCTCACCTCTACCTTCCCTACCCCTCCTTTTATGGATTCAGCCACAGGGCCTCACAGCTATTTCTTAACATGCCATAGACACACCTACTCAGAACCCTCACACTGACCATCCTTTCTGCCTAGAAGTCTCTTTATCCAGAGGTCTACCTGAATGGTCCTCTCACTTCATTCAGATCTCTGCCAAATGTCAGCTCCTTCGAGAAAACTTCTCTGACCATTCATATAAGATATAAACATAAAATCACAACCACCATCACAGCCCTCACCCTTCTTCCCATTCTTAATACTGACCATTGTCTGTCACTATGTTACCTACCTGTGTATGTATTTACCTATGTCTTCCAAGCCCACTGAAAATGAAGCCTTATCAGGGCAGGCCTGTGACTGCTGTCTTCAGTGCTATACTCCCAGGGCTTTTACCAGCAGCTACTCGGTAGGCATAAATGAGCACGTGAATCTCCTCCCCCACTTTCCAGTATTTGCAACATTGCCAGTAGCACTTCAGGGGCTCGAAACATATTTGGTATATGTGGAGTGAATTGTGGGGTGAATTATTAGGACTTTCCATGGAATCCCCCTTACAAGCCTGACAGGTCAACGGGAACCCTCTTGCACTGTTGGTAGGAATGCAAACTGGTGCAGTCTCTCTGGAAAACAGTGTGGAAGTTCCTCAAAAAATTCAAAATAGATCTACCCTATAACCCAGCAATAGCATTACTAGGAATTCATCCAAGGGATTCAGGAATGCTGATTCATAGGGGCACATGCACCCCAATGTTTATAGCAGCTCTTTCATCAATAGCCAAATTATGGAAACAGCCTAAATGCCCATCAACTGATGAATGGATAAAGAAGATGCGGTTTATATATACAGTGGAATACTACTTGACGATGAGAAAGAATGAAATCATGCCATTTGCAGCAACGTGGATGGAACTGGAAGGTATTATGCTGAGTGAAATAAGTCAGAGAAGGACAGATACATGTTTTCATTCATATGTGGATCTTGAGAAACTTAACAGAAGACCATGGGGGAAGGGAAGGGGAAAAAATTGTTACAAACAGAGACGGAGGGAGGCAAACCATAAGAGACTCTTACATACAGAGAACTAACTGAGGGTGGATGGGGGAGTTGGGGAGAGGGGGAAATGGGTGATGGGCATTGAGAGGAGGGCACTTGTTGGGATGAGTACTGGGTGTTGTATGTAAGCAATGAACCACGGGAATCTACCCCAAAAACCAAGAACATACTTTACACACTGTATGTTAGCTAATCTGACAATAAATTATATTTAAAAAAATCTGACCCATCATAAAAGCTTCTTACACCCAAAGAGATATTTCAGAAGTTAATTAAATGATAAGAAGATCCTAATTTGACAGACAGCAAGACAGAAAAAAAGAGAAGAGAGAGTTCCAAAATGTAAATCACAAAATTTTTTAGAGATGTTGCTCTTCGGGATCTCGTGACCCACGCTGTCACAAATGTCTCCATATATAAGTCCTTCTTGATGTCTTCTCCAGACAGAAACCAGCTTCTTGTTAGCCCACAGCTCCTTCATAGACAGGAATGCTCTAAATCAGGAATTCCTAATCCTTCCCTCTCTAAGTGAAACAAAGCTGGAATTCTCATCTGGGACCATGTCCCAGAAATGTGTTTAAGTCAATTTTACCATAACTTTTGAGCCACCATTAAGTCTTCTTGACCTGTAAGGAGCCAGGTGTCATGGGAAAATACTCCTTCTACTCTCTGCTCTGGTTGTCAGGAAGTAGAAGGAAACTCTATGATTCCTTCCCAATGTCATTTTCTCCCTCTTTCTAAATATCCTGATGTATCTTGGTATAAAATATTAAACTTCATTTGTAAATTACTCCAGTTTCCTCTTCAGCAACAATGCCACTTAATCAATATTTCTTTCTTTTTTTAAAGTTTATTTATTTATTTTGAGAGAGAGAGAGAGAGAGAGAGAGAGAGAGAATGCACACCAGAGCAGGGGAAGGACAGGGAGAGAGGGAGAGAAAGAATCTCAAGCAGGATCCATGCTATCAGTGCAGAGCCCAATGCAGGGCTTGATCTCACAAACTGTGAGATCATGACCTGAGCCAAAATCAAGAGTCAGACACTTAACTGACTAAGCCACCCAGGCACCCCTCAGTATTTATTTCTTATAAATAGAAAATATATTCTATGTATTTTGGTTCTGTAAAGTCTCTCTCTCTCTCTCTCGCTCTCGCTCTCTCTCTCTCTCTCTCTCCCTCCCTACCTCTCCCTCTCTTTACCTCTCCCTGTCCCTCCCTCCCTCCTTCTGAGATGACTGAGGTTTTAAGTCTGGGTGACTGAGTCCAGGGATGCTATTATATTAGAAATTATAAAAAGATTGGGAGGGAAATTAAGTTTTGAGGAAAAAAGAATGAATTCTGCTTTGAAAAATTTGAGTTCAAGATGGTATTGGACAGCCAAATTCAGCTTCTCCAGAGTCAAATGAATATAGGAGCCTAGCGCTCTGGTCAGATTCTGCATCATCTTTCAATTCACTCCAAGCAACACTTGCTTCAACATACTTTGGTAGTCTTTCCTCCTCTATGAAAGAAAGAAAGAAAGAAAGAAAGAAAGAAAGAAAGAAAGAAAGAAAGAAAGAAGAAAAGAAAAGAAAGAAGGAGGGAGGGAGGGAGGGAGGAAGGAAGGAAGGAAGGAAGAGAAAGAAAGAGGTTCCTCACAATTTAAAAATAATTCAATTACTCCCAAACACGCATTGAGGAACTATTATGCCCCAGATATTGCCCTTGGCTTTTTATATATACAGGACCTGACATAGTCCAAAGCATTTAGTAGCCACTTTATAAATACTACAAAAGCCTGGGTCTTTAATCTGAATCCTGGGTCTTTTATCATGGTGAGGGTGCAAAACCCAGTAGCAACAACTCTCACATGTTAACAATCCCTTCCAACTCCTGAGCTTCTGTCCCCACAGACTCGTGTCACACCCAGTTTACCCAGTGTACTCAAGCTACCTCAGCCTGACCTAGGATGCTCTTCTGGCTTTCCTCCTTCTGTTCTGTCACCTCCTCACATAGCTCTGCCAAGGGACATCTCTGAGCAGTCCCACTCTCTCTGATCTCAGAGGGTTCTAAAGTCTGACCAAAACTTCAGTACTTGAGTATAAGTCCCCACCCACCTTTTGCTGTTTCATGTGAGGTAGTCAGTCATTCCTTTCCCACTAGAGCACAAGTCTCTCCAGAACAGCAAACCAGCTTCTAACTTATTTTGCAGCTTTTTCCCGGTCTGAGTTCATAATAGCTCAATGAGTACTGGCTCCTGAAATGAGCCACCAACATCCCTAGTACAGGCATTTGTATCTGAGAGGACAAAGCATTTATGTTCTGACAGAATTGACACAAATAAGCGCCTGTTCAAAATGAGCTCCCATAAGTGAGAGTCCAAGACTAGACCACAGGATATACGTTGGGTGGCTTTGCTGGAGGATTTCCCTCTTGCATGAATAGCTGGAGGGAAAGTCCCTCCTCCCCATGCCTGCCTGGACCCCGAGGTGACTTCAGCAGTACCTGGAAGATGGGACAGAAGGCAGGTATCAGCCAATAGCGCTAGCAGGATGTTTCTTGGCTACTCCACTTTCATCTGGGCTCCAGGCAATTGTAGAGTAGACTCTGACTTACAGAAGGGAGGGGCTCTCACACACTCTATATCTGCACAGTCTACTTCAAGATTTTGCTGTTTGCCCATTCCCCTGCTCAAGCTCACCCCATGTCCAGTCTGTCTAGGTGCTTCCTAATTCCTTTCAACTCAATCCAGGAGGAAAGGCTCCAGACCATGTTGATATCTGAGAGAGTCTCTCTCCTTCATTTCCATCTATCCTTCCTGAATAGAATGCTTTCTCCTCCCCTCCCCTTCCTCCCTTCCTCTTCTCTTTTCCTTTCCTTAATCTTTCCCACCTACTTAATCCCAAAGACCACTTCCAAGATATCTGGATCCAAGTTCAACATTCTCTCTAGCTCACCTTCAGAATGATGACATTTTCTTCATGATGGCATTGGTGGAACTTCTGTATGTCTTTCCCACCTGCTCATCTAGTTTCTCATATTGGGCTGAACTTGCCTTCTGTTTTCTTTTGCAACATTACAACAAACATGCAGGGAGAGATGAATGACTTGGCAACAGCTCTCACAACTTAAGGAGGAAATTAGCTAAGGACTAACTCCAACCAGCTGCTTCTGGACTGACCCTATTCACCTAGAAATCAGGGCATTGGAAGAAGAAAGAGGAAAGGAAAAACACACACAGCTGCAGCACTACATGCTTCTGGGAGGGGGTGTGTCTATGTGTAGTGAGGGAAGATTTTGTGCACAGAGGAGAAATCTATGCAGGGGGACAAGGGGTAGATCTGCCTCAGTGGTTACAACAAAAATCAGGGGAAAATATTCTACTCAGAGGAATTATCCTGTACCTACTGGAGAATGGCTAATTCTATCCCACTGTGTAAGTTGCCTCATTTTTTCTGGGTTGTAACTTTGGGTATGTGGGCATGCAATTAAGATTTTTCTGGAATCACCTCATTTAACCCAATGACAATGGGGAGCAGGATTTCCCCATCTTAATAGCTAGTTCAGAACCCAGGTGGCAGTCCACCAGCAGCCGACATGAGGAGAGGCTGAGTGGCAGTTCTAATTGACCATTTCTATCTATGTTCCTCTTAGGAACATACAATATGAGCTGTCACAGCTTCCTGCCAATCACAAGAAATCTGACCCGGAGAAAGCACCATCTCAGAGAGAGGACTGTTTATACATCCAGTGAATTCAGTTTCCATTGCATTATCTTATTTTTAGGCCATTGCAGAGAAAAGCCTGCCTAATCATATCATAAAATCATGAATTTAGTAGATTATAGATGATGACTTCAAATCTAAATATGTTCTTTGGCTTCCCAAACAAGAGGACATTTAGCATTTGACATCATCTAACGTTAGACTCCAAGTTTGTTCTTTGGGAATACTCAGGAGCTTTGCAGAGTCACAGCTTCCCAAACATTTGGGAGGTGTGCTGTTTTAGGATGCAGAGGAGAAAGAAAACAATGAATTTGTGTTCCAGTGTGCAATGAAAAGAACTTCTAGATGAGCTATTTTCCTGTCACCAAGGGGTTAAGGCAACATGGGAGATTTATGCAGAGAAGTTATATGCTACATTTGCCTGTTTTTCCCCCTTTTACGGTCAATGAGAGATTTTCACTCTGACACAATTTCAACAACACACATGTCATAAGCAATGGAGACTGGAAAGGAAGAGAAGCCCACAAAGGCAAACTAACTAGACAGACAGCAGCTCATCAGTGCCACCTGCTCACGCTCAGCTCCAGTGGAACCGTCTTGCCATAATAAGGCCAGACACGTGGATTTCTAAATGTCTCTACAGGTGGTTAGTTAGCAAGGTGGCCACACACCCACAGATGCACCAACAGAGTAACTACATGAGAAAACACGGTGTTTCAGTTTGTGCCTGCCACCTCCACTCCATCAGGGGACACAGTTGGTACCTTCTCTCCCAAAGTAAACAGGGGACTGTGGGAAAGATGACAGAGCTTCAGATTCCCCACCCAACTCAGCAGGAGGGAAAGGAAGATTGTCAGACAAAGAAATACCCTTCCAAATTCCCCATCCATGAATGGGCACACAGGTATGCTTCCATTTTTCAGGCTTACATCATTCAGCTTGTCTCTGACCAGTGATTAATTCTGCAGGAAAATAACTATGGCAGCGTATATTATGGTTCACAAATATTCATGGCCCCCTCTCTAGAGGAAAATTATAATTTCACTCCCTTATTGACTGGGCTTGGCCATGCAACCTACTATATAGCCCAGTGAACTATGTGGAAAGTGCTGTGTGTCACAGACTTGCAAAAGTTTTAAGAGCCAGTGTGTGTCTTCAGGCTCTTTCCCCTCTACCTTATTACCAGCAATGTCCCAAAGGGAGATTGCATTGTCAGTCTGAGTTCGGGAGTGAACAGGGAGTGAACAGGGTGAACAGGGAACAGTACTGAAGTACACCCAGGAGGGACATGACCATAATAACCCTTATTGTTGTAAACCACTAAAGTTTGAGACTCATTTGTTACTGCATCATAACCTAGCCTATTCTGACTGACATAGTCACTTTAAGAAAGCTAATGGACCATCTATAATAAATCTAATAGGGCATCCTTGCTTGAGAAGTTCAAGCATTTTCTTCCTCTTGTCATGATCTCTTTCTTACCCATTCTTATCTCTTGGATTAGCTCTATCCTTGGTTTATTAGTCTAATCATCCTCAAGTGGGGTGTTAGGCAAAACAAATCTCTAGACCTCAGAAGTGAATACATTTTAGGCAGATGATGGTGGTTAATTCAATTGGAAGAAGTACAATTATAGAATGTATTATCCTCTGAAAATCAGTTTATTATCTTTGCAATGGACACATTTAGCCAGTTTTATAAGAAAACATGTTGATGCTATCTCTTCATATTAGAAAGGTATGATCAGAAAGTCATTTGGTAAGAAAGATCTGTGATAACATAATACAGTGTTGTTAGATATTATATACAGAAAAAAGTATCTCAAACTTAAAATAGTTGGGAATAATGATAATGTTCCAAGAATCAGATTATATGCTGGATTCTAAACATAAAATCCACTATATAGCAGGGAACTTTTATCTCATTTAGTGCAGTTACTATATATTGATTACCTTCTATACACACAGCATTGTGTGTGTGTGTGTGTTTTTTTTTTTTTTCAGAAAGCAGTTTCAAAGCTTACACATTTTTATTTAATAATGCAATGTAATATCCATTTGTGCTTAATCTAGAACTCATAAGTTTTTATCTTATTCTTCTTCAGATTGTAAGAGCTAATCACTTCAGCAAGCAGATTATCTAGATCTGAGTGGATGAGAGTATTTCAGAATTACCAATTATGCCATTAATTATACAAGAGAAGCAGTGACACAGAAAGTTTATGGTTTGACATCACAATTAGGAAACAACATTCTAGAACCGTGGAATATTGGATTTGAATGAAAGCATCTGGGATCTTGAGGCCCGGAGAGGTTTAGTGACTCACAAACGGTGGTAGAGCAGAGTCCAGAGTTTCAATGCCACACACCCCCCATCCCGATATGTTGGTCCTCTCCTTATAACTGTGTGCTGAGGATGGATGAGACTCAGTTAAGAGATCTTATTTAAAATGATAGAGGGGCGGCTGTGTGGCTCAGTCAGTTAAGCATCCTACTTCAGCTCAGGTCATGATCTTGCAGTTCATGAGTCCAAGCCCCACATCGGCCTCTGTGCTGATAGCTTGGAGCCTGGAGCTTGCTTTGGATTTTGTGTCTCCCTCTCTCTCTTCCCCTCTCCCACTCATGCTTTGTCTTTCTGTCTCAAAAAATAAATAAACATTAAAATTTTTTCAATAAAAAGTCAAATGATAGAAATTTGTTTCAAAAACAAGAGAAAATATGGGAAAATTAGGAAGATGGAAATTATTAACACCAATAATCCACCCAAAATAGGTACTCCATTTAGAAAAATCCCAACAGTCCCCCAGCCTTGGCTTGGGGGCTCACTGCTCTTTGAGGTATCTATTTGGTGACGAGGCCTTGTTAGTTAGTCTTCAAAGACTAACAAAGTCTTCCTTGGGATGAACAAACACCTTCCTCATGGGCATTTCCATAAGCTGGTGATAGTTCTACTCTGTTCTATAAGATTTATCTCCTGCAGTGGTTTTCAAACAAAGGTATGATTTTGCTTCCTAGGAGACATGTTTTATTGTCACAACCACCAAAACTCCTACTGACATCTAGCACATAGAAGCCAGGAATGCTGTCAAACATTGTATAATGCACCTGACACCCCCACAACAAAAATTATCTAGCCCAAAGTGTCAGTCATGCCAAGATAGAGAAACTCTGATCTAGTCCAGTGTCTGTTTGATACTGTAGCCTTCCACGTATCTGGAAGGGGCTATGTTATTCCTTCTAAGTCTTCTTTATGGTAAATACCTTCAGGTTTCTTATTATTCTGCATACGACTTAATTTCACCATCCTGCAATGACTGTGTTACATATGCTCCAATGTGTCCTTGTCTCTCTTTAATTGCATCAAACAAAATGGCACACTATCCTCTAAATCATACATAGATCCAGGAGACTGTTAACTCCCAGATCATAGCACAGCATATGCTTGATGCACTGAGAAGCCATCACTAGAAGCCTGAAAACAGTCTGGTCTTAGACTGTGGATTCAGCAAGACTCCATGGTATTTAGGTGATGGTAGGAATAGTGGCAATTGCAAAAATAACACCTACTGTTATTTATTGAGTGTTGATGATATGCCAGACACCATGTGAAGGGCTTTATCTGCATACATCAATCCCATGTGGTATGTTGTCTTATCATCATTTTACAGATGAAGCAGTCTACTCTTAGGTTAAAAAACTTGCCCGAGGTCATGAAGCCAGTGATCCGATTGGCCAGAACTCAAACCTAGATCTACCTAACCTCAAAACCCATATTCTTAACCTCCACAATGTGCTCTAACCCATCCTCCTCAAAACATGGCATATTTTACAAAAGAACAACAAACTACCACTACCACGAAGTAGCTAATGCATCCATCTTAACACGCATGCAAAAATATTGGCAGGAGATCTTACTCCTTTGCAACCTAAGACCAGAACGCACTTTGCAAGAAAACAAAGCTACTTGGACAAATAGGTCTCATATTTTAAGAGCCAAAAGCTTTGTGTGTTTTTAATAGTCTCTCGGGTAAAAACAATTCAACAGCAACATGAAGAAAGGAAATGTTTCCAACATTTTTGTGGCCCTCTGTTCAAGAAAGTTGTCCCACTCAAAACTGAAAATTCTGGTCTAGACCATCCCAGATTCATGAGTATCCTGGGACCTTACATGAATGAGTGATGGCTACAAATCTTTGTGCCTTTGACATACCAGGTTTGTTTTCATTTCAAAGGAGTTTGGGTAGTTTCTGCTCAGTGCTTTTACATTTGCAGCCTAAATACAGGAGCTTTTAGGACTATGACTCACACAGATCTTTACTTAGAAGGTGGACTATATTTTTTTTGTCAGCTCTTAAATTATTAGTCAAGTTACCATGTAATCTTTGAGTTTCACCAAGTGGCTTCAAGGATTAGATACTGAGAGTCGGGGTAAAGTGCTGGGATTACAAACTTTCACTGTGTTGCAATTTAAAGCCCATCTTTTCTTTCTTGTACATCCACGAACATATTTCTGCCATATTTATATAGCACTTTCCTGAAGACAAGGAAAACTCTGCTAGCAGAGGTGAGGGAGAAGTCCCCTGGCATTTAGAACGCAAAGCTCTTTGGGGCACCTGGGTGGCTCAGTTGGTTGAGCGTCTGACTTCAGCTCAGGTCATGATCTCATGGTCTGTGAGTTCGAGGCCCGTGTCGGGCTCTGTGCTGACAGCTCAGATCCTGGAGCCTGCTTCGGATTCTGTCTCCCTCTCTCTCTGCCCCTCCCCCGCTCATGCTCTATCTCTCTCTCTCTCTCTCTGTCAAAAATAAACATTTAAAAAATTTAAAAAAAAAAGAAGGCAAAGCTCTTTCAGCAGGAGGGGGCCCACCAAAACTCATCACAATTCAACTTTCATTTTAAAACTTGAGTGTTTGATATTGGTCTCTTTTAGTCAGCATAAATGTCTCCTCTTTCCCCATTTAGATCACCTCCATTCTCCTCTATGGCTGAGAGTATCCCTGACACATCATTTTCTTTGAATGCATTTGAAAAAGAATGCTTCTCGCTCTCACCATTTATCCACCCTCAGACTCCAAGATGTCCTGTGAAGTTGGATTCTCCAAGTGTCTTTCCACCTGCCCCTAATTCTCACCCCTCCAAAAATAAGGCCTAAATCAACCATAATGAAAAGTGGAACTGATGAGTAATTTCATTAAAGACTGACTACATATTCCTCACCTGTCCTAAATAACCTCATGCTTTAATTTTCCCAGTGGGACTGAAATGTCAATAGCAGGTATTAAAAAAAACAAAAACAAAAACAAAAAACCTTCCTTATACATATATACCAACCAGGGGAGAGGATCCAAGATGGCAGAATAGCATGGAAGCTTTTTTGTCCTGAAAAAAATAACAGCAGGAAGCTGTTTTTGTGTGCAGAGAGAGGATGGAGACGGGGGTGGGGAAGACAAGCCCCCCCCCCCCAAAACAGCTGGAGAGAAAGTGGAAAAGTAGAAACAGCCACAGGGACTGAACTAAAAAGGGATAAAGGAGAGGGTTTAAATTCCATTAAGATGTTTTAAACGGGGGGAGCACAGAGTCTGAAACTCTGTAGCTCAATACCTGGTGGTGCTCTGTTGAGAAGGACGAATCCCCAGGAGCAAAGTGAAGTCTGGGGGTCTTCAGGCCACATAGGGAGAGGCGGTTCCCCTCCTGAGAGGACATCTGGTGGCTGTGTGGCTCCCCCAAAGGCAAATGTGCCAGCTGACCCTGGAGAACAACCACATTCGCTGGTGCTGGAACAAGGTCATTGAGGGTCAAGCTGGGTGCCATATGTGTGTTGTGATTTTCCATAATCCCTGAAACGCAGCTGCTACATGATCACATGAACTTTTTCTGGAGCAGGCTGGCCACGCAGTCTCTAGGCATCAGCAACAGCACAGTCCCACAAACGTTCCTGGGTGTGGTCAGCACCTGGCCATTGTTCAGTGAGGCCCTCCAACAGAGGGGCAGAACGGGTCAAAGCCACAGTCCCTCAGAAGTAAGGGATTGGGAAAAACAGCTGCATCTGAGATGAAACTCAAGGGAGGTGCTGCCTGAGGCTTGGTCACGGATGGTGTAAAAGTGGGCAGTGGATGGAAGGCGGAGACAAAGGACGGGTGCATGGTCGCCAATTGGAGAACAGAGTTATGATACTAGAGACTGGGTAGCTGGGTGACGCCATTTTCCCCGCTCCCGTGTATAGACATACACACCTACAAGTGCCACAACAACCCACCCCAGTAAGCTAAGCAGCACCATCAAGTGGAGAATGGCACCTTTACACTAAGCCCCGCCCAACTGGGCCAACCTTGCTCTTCAGAAACACAAATCTCTCCGCCTACTTAGTTTATGGACTATAAATCGCTTCATAGTTTGACTTCTAGGGGAAAATGAAGTAATTTCAATCGTACTTCAGTCTGATCCATCTATTCAATTTTCTTTTTTTTTCCTCTCTTTCATTTCTTTTTCTTGAATGCAGAAAGAGAAAATTATTGTTTGTTAAAACTATTTTTCTTTAATTTTTTTCTACTATATTTTTTACTTTTTTGTAAATTTTTTAAAATTCCATTTTACTTCCATCATTTCATTTTATTCTATTTTAGTGTATTCATTTTTTCAAATTTTCAAATGATTTCCTTTTTTTTTCTTTCCCCTTTTTTCTCTAATTTATCAAGTCCCTTTTAACGCCCAGACCAAAACACACCTAGGATCTAGCATAATTTATTTGATTTTTGTCTGTGCGTGTGTTTTTAATTTTAATTTTTTTTTATTTTTAGTTTTTTTTACCTCATTAATTCCTTTTCTCCCGTCAAAATGATGAAATGAAGAAATTCACCACAAAACAAGGAGCAGGAAGAAACAATAGCCAGGGACTTAACACAGATACAAGCAAGATGTCTGAACGAGAATTTAGAATCACGATAATAAGTATAGTAGCTGGAGTCAAAAATAGATTAGAATCCCTTTATGTGGAGATAAAAGAAGTAAAAGCTAGTCAGGATGAAATAAAAAAATGTTATAACTGAGCTGCAATCTCAAATGGATGACACGGCAGCAAGGATGGATGAGACAGAGCAGAGAGTCAGTGATATAGAGGACAAACTTATGGAGAATAATGAAGCAGAAAAAAAAGAGGGAGATTAAGGCAAAAGAGCATGATTTAATAATTAGAGAAATCAGTGACTCATTAAAAAGGAGCAACATCAGAACCATAGGGGTCCCAGAAGATGAAGAGAGAGAAAAAAAGTTAGAAGGATTATGTGAGCAAATCATAGCAGAAAACTCTCCTAACCTGGGGAAAGACACAGACATCAAAAGCCAAGAAGCACAGGACTCCCATTATATTCAACAAAAACTGACCATCAATAAGGCATATCATAGTCAAATTCACAAAATACTCAGGCAAGGAGAGAATCATGAAAGCAGCAAGGGGAAAAAAAAGTCCTTAACCTATGAGGGAAGACAGATCAGGTTTGCAGCAGGCCTATCCACAGAAACCTGGCAGACCAGAAAGGAGTGGCAGGATATATTCAATGTGCTGAATCAGAAAAATATGCAACCAAGAATTCTTTATCCAGCAAGTCATTCATTCAAAACAGGAGAGATTAAAAGTTTCCCAAACAAAAATTAAAGGAGTTTGTGACTACTAAACCAGCCCTGCAAGAAATATTAAGGGGGACTCTTTGAGGGGAGAAAAGACATAAATAAATAAATAAATAAATAAATAAATAAATAAATAAATACCAAAAGCAACAAAGACTAGAAAGGACCAGAAAACACCACCAGACACTCCAACTCTACAAACAACATAATGGCAACAAATTCATATCTTGCAGTACTCACTCTAAACATCAATGGACTAAAGGCTCCAATCAAAAGACATAGGGTAGCAGAATGGATAAGAAAACAAGATCTATCTATATGCTGTTTACAAGATACCCACTTTAGACCTAAAGACACCTTCAGACTGAAAGTGAGGGGATGGAGAATCATCTATAATACTAATTTTCAACAAAAGAAAGCCAGAGTAACCATACTTGTATAAGACAATCTAGACTTCAAAATAAAGACTGTAACAAAAGATGAAGAAGGGCATTATATCATAATTAAGGGGTCTATCCACCAAGAAGCCTAACAATTGTAAACATTTATGCTCCAAATGTGAGAGCACCCAAATATACACATCAATTAATCACAAACATAAAGAAACTCATTGATCATAATACCATAATATTAGGGGACTTCAACACCCCCACTTAGAGCAATGGACAGATCATCTAATCAGAAAACCAACAAGGAAACAGTGGCTTTGAATGACACACTGGACTAGATGGACTTAACAGATACATTCAGATCATTTCATCTTAAAGCAGCAGAATATACATTCTTCTCCATTGCACATGGAACATTCTCCAGAATAGACCACATACTGGGACACAAATCAGCCCTCAACAAGTACAAAAAGATCAAGATCGTACCGTGCATATTTTCAGACCACAACACTATGAAACTCAAAATCAACCACAGGAAAAATTTGGAAGGGTAACAAATACTTGGAGACGAAACAACATCCTACTAAAGAATTAATGGGCTAACCAAGAAGTTAAAGAATAAATTAAAAAGTACATGGAAACCAATGAAAATGATAACACCACAGCCCCAAACCTCTGGGATGCAGCCAAGGTGGTCATAAAAGGAAAGTATATAGCAATCCAGGGCTTCCTAAAGAAGGAAGAAAGGTTTCAGATACACAACCTAACCTTACACCTTAAAGAGCTGGAAAAAGAACAGCAAATAAAACCCAAAACCAGCAGAAGACAGGAAATAATAAAGATTAGAGCAGAAATTAATGCTATTGACACCAAAAACAAAAAACAAAAAACAAAAAACAGTAGAACAGATCAATGAAACCAGAAGCTGGTTCTTTGACAGAATCAACAAAATTAATAAACTACTAGCCAGTTTGATCAAAAAGAAAAAGGAAAGGACCCAAATAAATAAAATAAAGAATGAGAGAGGAGAGATCACAACCAACACAGCAGAAATCAAAACAATAATAAGAGAATATTATGAGCAATTATATGCCAACAAAACAGGCAATCTGGAAGAAATGGACAAATTCCTAGAAACATATACACTACCACAACTGAAACAGGAAGAAATAGAAAATTTGGACAGACCCATAACCAGTAAGGAAATGGAATTAGTAATCAAAACTCTGCCAAAAAACAAGAGTCCAGGGCCAGATGGCTTTCCAGGGGAATTCTACCAAACATTTAAGGAAGAGTTGACACCTATTCTCTTGTGTTCCAAAAATATAAATGGAAGGAAAACTTCCAAACTCTTTCTATGAAGCCAGCATTACCTTGATTCCAAAACCAGACAGAGACCCCACTAAAAAGGAGAACTATAGACCAATTTCCCTGATGAACATGGATGCAAAAATCCTCAACAAGATATTAGCCAACCGGATCCAACAATACATTAAAAAAATAATTCACCACGACCAAGTGGGCTTTATACCTGGGAGGCAGGGCTGGTTCAATATCCACAAAACAACCAATGTGATTCATCACATCAGTAACAGAAAGGACAAGAACCACATGATCCTTTCAATAGATGCAGAAAAAACATTTGACAAAATACAGGCCCCTTTCTTGATAAAAACCCTCAAGAAAGTAGGCATAGAAGGATCATACCTCAAGATCATAAAAGCCATCTATGAAAGCCCCAATGCTAATATCACCCTCAATGGGGAAAAACAGAGCTTTCCCCCTAAGGTCAGGAACAATACAGGGATGTCCACTCTCGCCACTGTTATTCAACATAGTATTGGAAGACTTAGCCTCAGCAGTCAGACAACCCAAAGAAATAAAAGGCATCCAAATCGGCCAGGAGGAGGTCAAACTTTCACTCTTCGTGGATGACATGATACTCTATATGGAAAACCCAAAAGATTCCACCAAAAAGTTGCTAGAACTGATTCATGAATTCAGCAAAGTTGCAGGGTGTTAAATCAATGCACAGAAATTGGTTGCATTCCTATACACCAACAATGAAGCAACAGAAAGAGAAATCAAGGAATCAATTCCATTTACAATTGCACCAAAAACCGTAAAATACCTAGGAATAAATCTAACCAAAGAAGTGAAAAATCTATACACTGAAAACTACAGAAAGCTTATGAAAGAAATTGAAGAAGACACAAAGAAATGGAAAAAGATTCCATGCTCCTGGATAGGAAGAACAAATACTGTTAAAATGTCAATATTACCCAAAACAACATACATATTCAAAGCAACCCCTATCAAAATAACACCAGCATTCTTCACAGAGCTAGAACAAACAATCCTAAAATTTGTATGGAACCAGAAAAGACCCCGAATAGCCAAAGCAATCTTGAAAAAGAAAACCAAAGAAGGGGGCATCACAATCCCAGACTTCAAGCTGTTTTACAAAGCTGTAATCATTGAGACAGTATGGCACAAAAACAGACACTCAGATCAATGGAATATAATAGAGAGCACAGAAATGGACCCACAAACGTATGGCCAACTAATCTTTGACAAAACAGGAAAGAATATCCAATGCAATAAAGACAGTCTCTTCAGCAAGTGGTGCTAGGAAAACTGAACAGCGACATGCAGAAAAGTGAACCTGGACCACTTTCTTACACCATACACAAAAATAAACTCAAAATGGATGAAAGACCTAAATGTAAGACAGGGAGTCATCAAAATCCTCAAGGAGAAAGCAGGCAAAAACCTCTTTGACCTTGGCCGCAGCAACTTCTTACTCATGTCTCCAGAGGCAAGGAAAACAAAAGCAAAAATGAACTATTGGGACCCCATCAAAACAAAAAGCTTCTGCACAGTGAAGGAAACAATCAGCAAAACTAAAAGGCAACTGACGCAATGGGAGAAGATATTTGCAAACGTCATATCACATAAAGGGTTAGTATCCAAAATATATAAAGAACTTATTAAACTCAATACCCAAAAAACAAATAACCCAGTGAAGAAATGGGCAAAAGACATGAATAGACACTTCTCCAAAGAAGACATCCAGATGGCCAACCGATACATGAAAAAATGCTCAACATCACTCATTATCAGAGAAATACAAATCAAAACCATAGTGAGATACCACCTCACACCTGTCAGAATGGCTAACATTAACAACTCAGGCAACAACAGATGTTGGTGAGGATGGAGAGAAAGAGGATCTCTCTTGTACTGCTGGTGGGAATGCAAGCTGGTGCAGCCACTCTGGAAAACATTATGGAGGTTCCTCAAAAATTATAAATAGGACTACCCTATGACCCAGCAATTGTACTACTAGGTATTTTTCCAAGGGATACAGGTATGCTGTTTCAAAGGGACACATGCTCCCCAATGTTTATAGCAGCACTATCAACAATAGCCAAAGTATGGAAAGAGCCCAAATGTCCATCGATGGGTGAATGGATAAAGATGTGGTATATATATACAATGGAGCATTACTAGGCAATCAAAAAGAATGAAATCTTGCCATTTGCAACTATGTGGATGGAACTAGAGGGTATTTTGCTAAGCAAAATGAGTCAGAGAAAGACAAATATCATATGACTTCACTCATATGAGGACTTTAAGACACAGAACAGATGAACATAAGGAAGGGAAGCAAAAATAATATAAAAACAGGGAGGGGGGACAAAACATAAGAGACTCTTAAATATGAAGAACAAACAGGGTTACTGGAGGGGTTGTGGGAGGGGGGATGGGCTAAATGGGTATGGGGCATTAAGGAATCTACTCCTGAAATCATTGTTGCACTATATGCTAACTAACGTGGATGTAAATTAAAAATAATAATAATAATAATAATAATAATAATAATAATAATAAAACAATAACAATAATAAATTAAAAAGTATGAAAATGCTAAAAGCTAATAAAGTAGACATAAAAAATTCAAAAATAAATACATAGATACATACATACGTAAATACTGACCAGGAGATTGAATGGATATTGCTCTTGGGTCCTGTGTCTCTCCTGCCTTGGGGGTTTTGTGAGAATCTCAGTTGAGATAGGGATATGAAATCTCTTTAATCATGGTGAGGCAGCTCAAAATTCAAAAGATTATTATTATTACCAAGTATGAGGCTCTGGTCAAAACAAAAGCTCTGTGCTGGTAGATTTGGAGAAAAAAGACACACACAAGTGAGCATCCATCAGATCAAATATTATCACTTCTTAGGAATATTTCTTTAGTCCCTCAGATGTTATTGAATCACCATCATCTGGATTTCCTCAATGAGCTCACACAGCACTCCTTGTGTGTATCATTTATAGCTCTGACTGGTGATTTTCTCATTTGTTCCCCTGTTAGGCTGAGAACTCCTGTCAGTGGGCTGGAAGCTCATTTGTCTGTATCCCTGGCGCCTGGTACAGTGCCTACTATATAACAGGCACTCAACAAATACTCACTGATTTAATTAAGTAATTAGCTAATTAAAAATTAACCACTCAAATCAACATATGCTGAGTGCCAACTAGGTAGAGACAGCGATTTAGGATTCAAAGTAGGACTAGATAAATGTAAAATGTGTTAGTAAAGAATTGTTGAAATTGGAAGAAACACAAGGATGAAATTCATCTATCCATCTATCTATCCATCCATCCAGTAAGCATTGCATCTTACTACAGGCCAAGGAAATGCAGAAACCTGGAGGTTCAATTTCAGATATGGGTAAACCTTAGAGAATCATCCTAAATATGAATATAATTATAAAGTAATGAGCAGAGTGGTTAGTATAGATTGGAGTAGTAAGAAATTAGGTTTTACAAGCAGGCTAGTGTCAGATGGTGCTGGGCCTTGAATGCTTGGGCAAGGAGTTTATACTTTATTTCACAGGCAATAAGGAGCTAGTTTGTAGAGGGGCAAGACAGAAGGGTTGCAAAGAGCAAGGGTTTGAGGCAGAGAGACCTGTGGGAGGCTGCTATAGAAATTCACATAAGAGAGGATGGCAGTATCCTAGGCTCTTAGAGAATTATCCCCTAAAGTCTCTCTCCTGTTCTAATTTAAGTTGTAGATGCTCCTTTGAAGATATCAGGCCTATGTTGCTTCCCAAGTTAGGACCCAGACAAGAGAAAGAGGAACCTATGGGTACTAGAGTGAAGCATCGTCTAATTCAAGGCTTCACACTATTTAACCTTGGGGGTAGCATCCCTCAAGGGGTTAAGAAGACTGGTAAATCTTGGGGGAGCTTTGAGCTCTCCCCTCCTCCAGGTTTCCCCTATACCAACCATGAACATCTTAGTTTGAAAAGACTTGTGTGAGAAAATAACAGTCCAAAACAATTTACAATTACATCTTTATTTCTGATTGGAATTAGATTAGAAACATTCCCAAATATAATTCATATATTTGCTTATTTGGTCATTGTCTTCTGGGATGGTGAAGATGAATAAAACATAGACCTACTATATTCTTAAGTTTTCCTTGAAATTTAAAAAAAAATAGAATTGATCCTCCCAGTATGCAGTTTTGTACCCAATTCAAAGTTTCTCTAGGATACTTGGAGTCATTAAGAAAGCTTTTCAATATATTTTGAGAAACTCAAAACATCCCTTCCATTAGCAATTGGGTCAAGAGACAGAAATACCCCAAACCAAATGACAACCTTATCTTCCCAAAATTTTCCAAAAGGCTCTCACATTTTGGGCCCAACAGCTAGCTGTCTGTGACTAGTTCTCCTATATCATTCCTCCATTCCTATTTTTACTTTAAATGCAAACTGTTCTTGCTGTTTCCCACAATAGTTTTAGCCTTTCTTGGTAATCTAATGCCCTAGCCAATTTCCTGAGGTAAAGATGTGTTTATATAAAAATTGCTATCAGAAAAGCAGTTCAAAAGCAATGAAAGAAGTCAGTGTACATTTTAACTGACAACTACATAAATAGATGGAGTCACATTTCAGAGTCTTGAATTATTATGTACATTGTCTGTTCCCTCTCTTGGACCCAAGCATTGATTACATGCACACACAAATTTATGTTGAGTGCCTACTATGTGGTGGGCTCCATGCTAAGTAGTGAGGCTACATGAAGGAGCAAGACTGCATATTACCAGGACATCTGCTGCTTGGTAACTTATACTTTCTCTATTGATATATGGATACTTTCTGAACTGGATGACAAGCTCTGAGAGGGTAGAGGCTGTGTTTCATTCATGCCCTATGCATCTCTACTTTTCCTAAACTGGGCCTGGACTAGACGATGAAAATCAGAAATTTTTCCTTTATGGTTATATCTCTTGCCTTGAATTCCTCCAATATGACCATACATACAGGAGTTGTCTAATCTAGGCTTTGACATATGTCAGTTCAAGTTGGTTATTTATACATACTGAACTTCAGTTCTCATCTCTGAAATGGGAACAATTATATCTGCTCTCATATTTGGTTATTTTGGAGCTTAAGTGAGACAATGGCATGCGAAAGCCCTTTGTAAACTCTTGATATCAACATAAATGTGAGGAATTAATATATTTACTCCTAAGATGGCTTTGAATTGTTCTTTAGCTGTTTCAGAAATGGTTTTAGCTTCTTAAAATAAATCACAAATCTCTTGAAAGGCAGGGCTGTATGTTGCCTAGGGCAATGCCGGGCCCGGCCTGTAACACAGGAAGGCAAGAATGAGTGGATAAATGCAGAGCCTTGGTTTCCTAACACACAGTCATATCTAGTGGGAAAATACATGCACATGGATCTACCAACAAAAACATGAGTATATTAGGAAAATAAACCAAAGAGACATGAAATCAATCATTTGCACTGTCCAATTTAATGGATCACCATTAAATATGTGGGATGACTGAACACATGGAATGTGGCTAATACAACTTGAGGAATTGGATTTTTAGCTATTTCCTTTTTTTTTTAACGTTTATTTATTTATGTTGAGAGAGAAAGAGAGAGCACGAGCAGGGGAGGGGCTCGAACTCGTAAACCTGTGAGATCATGACCTGAGCCGAAATCAAGAGTCAGACGCCTAACCAACTGAGCCATCCAGGTGCCCCTTTAGCTATTTACTTTTAATTAATTCAAATTTAAATAGCAGTATGTAGCTGGTGACCACTTCGTTGGACAGCACAGTTCTAGTCTCATTTTGTTATTGGTTATGCCATTAGCTGTTTGACTCCAGGAAAATCTGTTGCCTTCTCTTAGCCTCAAGTTCTATCAGAGGAAAATATCTCCTAGGTACCCTTTTCAGGTAAAATACCATGTGAATCAAAATACAAGAAAAACCATTAAGACACAGGAGCTAATCCTAACTCTGAACAGATTTAATACTAACACACGCATAGGTGAATATGTTAAGTGTGAGGTCTTAGCCTATCTGTGCTTTGGTTCCTTCTTCTATTAAGAGGAGATAATAGAAACTACATTTTGGGGATTATTGGGATTAGATAATTGGATAAATAAAAGGTAATAATAGCATAGCTCCTGATGCACGGAAATGATGAAATGTTAACCATTTTTATGACCATCACTAACTAGCTGTGAGAAATGTCTGCCTCTGACTCTCTGGGCTCCACTTTCTTTTTTTTGAAGTGTGCCATCCCAACTGCATAGTTTCATAAGAATAAAATGAGACAACACATACAACCAATTTGAAATGCTAAAAAGAATGGACAAATATTAGTTTTATCTTATTTTTTAAATGCATGAATTTAGTAGAGCCTTAAGTTAAATCCACTCTCTTACCACTCATTCAACCTTTATAGAGTGTCTACTATGTGTGAAGGACTAGTTTTCAGGCTGCAGTTTGTGGCAGAGAACAGTGCCCTTGCCCTTTCAGGAGTTTACTTGTGGGTGTGTGTGCATATACACACACATACATTCTCTCTGTAGTCTCCAGAGTCAGGCTGCCTCAGTTTGAATTCCAAATCCGCCACTTACTAACTATAGCTTTAAGCAGGCTACGCAACTTCTTTAAGCCTCTGTTAGCTTATCCATAAAAGGGAGTAATAATGGGAATCTTTGAAAACTAAGTGGAATAATGTGTGTAAAGTGCTTAGAACTTAGTACCTGGCCCTCAGTAAGTGGTAAATAAATGATAGTTATTATTGTTTCTATTATTAGGGCATATAAAACCTGCTTTTCTCCCAAGGCACAATTCTTTGCTGAATTGTGGGTAACGTATGTGAAGCAACAGCTAAGAGACCATAGGGAATCCTGTTTCCTGTTTTTTATGCTTCTCTGGGACTTCCAAACTCCTGTCCATCTTGAAATCCCTCAGCTAGAATACTCAAATGTTTCACGCCTTGAGTGTTTTGCATTGTTTCAAAGAGGAGTCCTGATCTATGCTGCCTCAGAAAATGGGTGTAACCTTAAGGGAGGGAGGCGACTTGGGAGAGACAGCTTGCACACTGGAAGGTGTGTGGGTGGGAGGGAGCAATGGAACATGGGAGGATATGGGGTGAAAATGGAGAAATATTATCATCTTCATGGGTTCCGTGTTCAAAGCTGATCAATCCCTGCATTTCCCCAGTGTTTTCTCGGGCTGCTTTTTGCTAACATCAGTCAATGCCCACAAAGATCTACAGGGGAGGTGGGGGTAGTTCTTCCAGCTAGTTACTAAAATAATGACCCTTGCCTCTCACTATACAGGCCACTGATAAGACAACAGCAGTATCAGCCACGAGGACCCCTTCTCTCTTCCACACTTGGCATAAAGAATCTCCTTTTGTGATCTTTTCCTCCTAAGACTCCATTTGAGCTTCATTTTAGCCTTATTTTTTAATGCATGGAAAGAATTAGGGGCTGGAGGAGGACACCCCTGCCTGAAAGATAACTCTGGACCCCTATTACTATTCTTGGGAGGGTTTGTGAGTATCCAATTGTCACAATCCATGATGAATAAATAAGAATGTTTCCTGGGAACAACCTAGGCTGACTATGTGGTTGGGTGGCTCCCTGTAAGCCATGTTCCCAGAACTAAAAGGATCATAGGCTGCTCAAACCTCTGGTCTGCCCCAGTGTCTAAGTTGTCACCATTTCTTCTTCCTGGAATGGAAGACTTCTGATAGACAGGAATTCTGCCTGGGAATTGAGCTATGAACCCTTTTAGGTACTCATGCCTCAGAGTCCACAGACAGGGAGATGTAAATATGGGGAAAAAACTAGAATATGGGGAGCGTACAGGAAAGCAATAGAAGGCTGCCCAAGGCAGGCACTCTGCAGTGGGTACGGGTCAGGGTGGTCTTCTTGAGAGCTATAGAGCCTGTGTGGGGTGATAAGTGCTGTGGGTCAAATAAGGATAGATATGAAAAGAGGAAAAGAAGGGTTTGGAAAGGAGAAAGAAATTCATCTCCAATACTATCACCTACACTATTTTGCTAAGAGAGCAACTAACTGACTTATTACATAAAGAACTGGTCAGGGTAACCCCATAATTCATGGAGTTTATTTTCCCTTTCTGGAAGTTGCAATTGTGAACCTCGGAGATTTGGCAATAGTAGGTAAAGATGCTGCCAGAGGGAGGAAAGATCTAGTACAACCCTGTGTGGGCCATCTTCTGCTCAGCCCTCACAGCAACCTCGCCTTGTATGGCATTGGAACAATGGAGTTCCTTTTATCAGATGGAGTCCTCCCTTAATCCCTTGTTAGCATCAAAAGCCATGCACTCCATGAATGACTACCATGACTGCTCCACAAAGTATTTAGACAGCAGTGCAGGAGTGACTCAAAGTTTGTGACAGCACGGGGCTCACTCACTCTCCCCGCTGAAAGACTTCGGCTTTCTGCTGGCTTAATGCTTCCGGAAGTTCAGGGTCCTCTCTGAATGTCACAGGGCATACCCCTCTCCTCCCGCTGGGATAACTTAGTAAATTAGCAACTGAGCAAAAATGGCTCCCTTTACACGTCTCCTCTTTCCTTTCCACAAAACAGTTTGAGAGACCTGCAATTTCTGGGTGGACACTTGTAGTTAAACAAAGCATTTCACATACTGCTAGAAAAAAGGGGGGGGGCAAATTTTATTTTTCTTTTTCCTAATTCAAGAAGAGGTTTTAACCTAAAGCCTTATGTTCTGAGGAGAATGCTCAGTTTCAACATGGCAGAGCTCACACTGTGTGGAAGCTGAAGATGTCACCCACAATAAACATGAACCGCGGTGACAATGGGAAGTGGAAGGTGAAGAATCGCCTCTCCGAGCAGGGGGGTTGCTGAACGCGTGAGAAAGGGAAAGATGCATTTGATTGTGTTTACAAGATTCATTCACAGCACAGCAGGCAGTATTCACACTATAATATTCACCCTAACACAGATAATTTGATTTTCAACCTGGTTATCATGCATTCAGACATAGCAATACACGAAAATATATGCTTTAGCAGTGCATTTTAAACAAGGTTGCACACTTTAAGTCGGAATATATTAGAGGTGAGTGTTGAAGTTCGCAATTGGAGAAGTCCTAGAAATCTCCATTCAGCACGTGGCATATGCTTTGAAATTACTCAGAAAAAATTTTTACATTATGTTCCAGATGCTGACTACATATTTATATATCTATATACATACAGCATGCAGTGAAAATGATAAACTTGCTTGCTTTCTATATTTGTCATGGTTTGAAGAGTCTTGCACTTTCCTTAGAATCCCCAAGTAAAATGGAAACCTGACTCCACCCACACACCTTGAAATTATAAGCATTAGTACTATCACTGAGCAGGAGATGACAGATGATCTGGCCCAAACCCTTTATGCAGTGAGTGAGGAAACACCAAAAGCCTTTAGGTGACTTCTTCAACGTCACACAATTAATAAGTGAAGAATTGAGGTTAGACTCCATGTCTTCTGAATTTGTTTTTTCTGCCTGTCATTAGAATTGAATTAGATAAAATGTAGGGAATACTCTGTCTGTACCATCTATGGGGGCGGGGTGGTTTCTATCACACATCAGACGCATAGATGTACTTGCCATGGCCTTGCCCACTGGGGCCTATACTCCACAGGCCTGAGAGTTAGCCAGCAAGTGTT
This sequence comes from Panthera onca, assembly GCF_046562875.1. NCBI lineage: Eukaryota > Metazoa > Chordata > Mammalia > Carnivora > Felidae > Panthera > Panthera onca. The sequence continues at coordinate 56,033,219 of NC_138341.1, forward strand.
AAAGATGAATTGACTGCAAGGATTGCTCCCCTATTGCCTTCATTCCTCTTCCACCTATGATATGTGCTATAAAGGATATTTCTTGACTATGGGGGAGCCACAGTGGAAAGCACTGGTCTTGGAAGACCAGGGTCTTTTAATGCTATAGAGAGATCTTCTGAGACTTGGTATGATTCCCAGAACAACACAGCTTTAAGTTTCAGTAGATTGACTTGTCTTTTCATCAATGATAAATCTGTCAAGCGTGGTTACCAAAGACTGATTTGAGTCCTGGGTCAAATACTCACACTTAACAAACTAAGGACAATTGCTCCCTGATGGTTAGGGAGCAAATGGATACTTGGGACACAGGAGAGCAGGTGACTCCAGGCGGAAGAAAGTCACTAGAGGAAGGGAGAAGACAGACCGGGGGCCCTCTCGCCTCACCCTGCACCCCCTGCATTTGGTAGCTGTAAATCTGTCTTTGTTTTTCCACACTCTGCCATGCTCGCATTCCCCTCACATCACCACTCACCAAATTATTTTGCTCACAGAGTTCTGAGCAGTTAGAAGTAGATGGGACTGGAAATCGTCCAAGAGGCCATGAAGTTTGTGACCCAAGGCCTGCATAAGACATAGGGGGAGAAAGCACTAAGGTCACCTGGGAAAGAGTTACCCAAAAACCGTGTTTGAATGTTGGAAAAAGGCACTTTAGAATTGCCTTGTGGTAAAAATGTTTAAAAATGAATTTGTTTCTAAATTGTCTAGGAGGTAAGTGAACATAATTCATAATTATTTTCAAGCCCGATGCAGCCGTTGGGTCGCAGCAGCCTGGAACCCTCTTTGTCCCACCTCCAGAACTTGCTAACAACGCGGTCCTGAGGAAGCTACTTAACCTCCTTGTGCATCAGATTCCTCATCTGTAAAACTGTGCTATCTCCCTTCTAGGGTGGTGAAGATTTAAATTAGTTAATTAGGAAGAGTACTTACAGCAGTGCCTGGCCCATATTAAGGACTCAATAGAATGTTTGGGCCCATTTATTATTCTACCTTGAATGCAGATATTAGGCCTGAAGAAAGGTGGCAGTGATTCCTTTTTTACCACTCAACTATTCAGAGATTGCTTTAAGAACCAGGTTGTGGTATTTCTTCTGGCACCACCCTCCAAAATCACCTGAGATTCTCCCAAATCACAATCCAGCTTCTGAGAATATAGGGCACTCATGTACTGGGATAGAGTATTCTGCTTGCCTTGCACCACACAATTGATTGTGCTTAGTGACCATTTTTATTAGGTGGAGAGTGGTGACAATAAAATTAAAGGAGCACAGACTCAACATCACCTAGCCAAAAAGGAAAATGCAAACGCCACACACACGTACAAATGCAAAGGCTAAAAGAAGATCTTTCCTCTTTCCTCTTTTCTTGAGCTTTCTCCATAAGCTGAGCTCTACCCAGACAGAGGAGAGAACTGCTCTATGTAAAATGATGGTTTCCACGGCTGCTTCCAACAGAATGCCCTCCTCTCTCTAGAATTGGAACACCAGCCCAGCCAAGCCACCATCTGCTCCTAGAGAAGGTCTGCCTCAGCCCCAGCGCTGAGGCCAGCAATGGGTGCGGGCTCACCTGGCCTTGTAATGTGCTCTCACAGCCCACCTCCCTTCCCCCAGTCTGGAAAAACTTGGGCAGGCCCCAGGTTCCAAGTTTGCACATCTCCACCGATGTGGGAAGCATCAACTCTGCAGTGGTTTAAGTGCATTGTTAATGCTGTCATCAAAGCCCGTGCCCCGCCTCATGCTCAGTAAAGCAGCTGGTGAATGTTGGGTCGGGCGCTACAGATGGATCAGTGGAGGCAGGCCCAGAGCTCAGCCTATCTACTTAAACAGGTGTTTGACTCTGCGTTTTCCAGGTGGCCAGAAGGAACCTGATCATTCGGTGAAAGAGGAAGCCATGTGGGAGAGGAATAGCTCCCCAGCATTGGCAAGGGCACATAGCCAGTCTCTTGGCTTTCATCCATCTGTTCACCAGACATGGTCTTCAAGCCAGAACATTTCCTCTTGGGGCTCATACTTACTTTGAATTTTAATGGAGAGTTTGCACTGTTTTACTGAGAATGATCTTATGGTCTGGGGAGTTAACTAGGTCACCAGAACTAGTGGCGGCTGAAGACTGCAGTCCGGGCGTCTCTGCTTCATCAGCCCAAGTTGATCCCATGAGAAGCTGAAGGAGCTGCCTTGTAACGTGCTTCTCACCAGAGTGCTGTATTCCCCCTCACGCACAGAGAACGGGGCAAGGGTGCCTTCTGGTCACTGGAATGACAGACACCACCAACAGCCAGCCAGGAAATCACGAACAAAGACGAACAAAACAGCTGCTCCATAGAAGGCAGAAATCAAAGAAGCACTGAAGCAGCTTTTTGCAGCAAGATTTACAAATGAGGTTTCAATACAATTGGGAGTAAATGGGACTAAAAACCCCTGTCTACTGGAAGTTTCAGTGAAGTGAGCCCCAGCACCTACACGGGGTATAGTGCTTTTTCCAAGGGGAACCTGAGATGCCCAAAAGACTTTAATTGGAAAACCTTAAGGGAAAATAGCACAGTGGTGAGGGAGAAAGCACACAAGTGTAGGAACTAAGGCAAGAAGTACCTCACAAAGACTTCTGAGACAATGCCAAGGAGAAAAGGCAAGCTGGTGCAGCTGTCTTATAGCCTGCAGCCTGCAAATTCCCAAGGAAGCCCTGTGAATAAATGTGGCACTCTAAAACTGTCTGCAGGTAGGGTGGTGGAACCATCTCCCACAAGGCCCCTCTAAGGGTGCATAGTAAATTGAGTACATTCTTCATAACATAAATGAGAGAAAGGACTTGGAAGAGGATAGTAAGGGGCCTTATCATGGGGCCACCTGCCCCAGAACTGGCACTGTGACTACTTCTTACTCCTTCTCCTTGGGTCCTGTGACCCAGCAGGCCCTGGGGAGCAGAAAGGCAGCTGTCAGCTTTCACATGGCACTCGATTCTGGCAAGGGAGCAAGTCCAGTGGAAGCCAAAGTCTTGTCATGATCCCATCAGCCCCACAATAGTGGAGCCTCTGCTGACTGGTCGCGGGTCACAGGAGTGTGGGAGCTCATCTGCCTCCCACATATGACTGCACAAATCATACTGCTTCCCCTCTGGAAAGCCTGAGGAAGCCTGTTTATGCAATTTCTTGTGCAGAGTCCCTCTATAAAATAAGTGAGAGGTATCCCAAGGACTAAAGCTGGTGTTTTCCTAGTTATGTCTATAATTCATATTCCAAATTACTTCAAAAGTGATCAAAGAATAATAAAATCATATATACACATGTGCACACAGGTTAGTCTGGTTAAATCAGCATTTGTCAGTCGCTGCACTATTAAAATTTAGGGTCGGATAACTCTTTGTTATGATGGAGGTGGGGGTTATCCTGTGCACTATAGATGTTTGACAGATCCCTTGGCCTCTACCAGTTAGATGCCCCCAGTTGAGAATTACTGAAAGATAGATAGATGATAGATAGATAGATAATTATATTGTTATAGAGAGAAATAAGGAGCCTAGTGTTCTTAACAACTGAGCACTAACTTTAGCCTGCATGGGCTCTGAAGGAGATGATCCAGGGTGGGAGCTAGGCTATAGAGGTCTTGGTGTTCACATTTACTGAAGCTTCTGGGAGCCCAGCACAGGGCCCAGGTTCAGTACAGTTTTATGCGTGAAATCATTTATTATTATTGTCTCTATTTGACCAGTGAGAAAAATGAGGCTTAGCGTGGTAACTAACTTTTCAAAGGATAACCTGCTAAAAAGCAAGACAGCCAAATATGACCAGTTTTGTTGACTTTTAACTACTGTAATGGCACCATACAACAGGATGGCTAACGATGAGCCACATACAGCCATTGAACACTTGGAACACTGTGACAACTCTAAAATGAGATGTGCCATGTGAACTACACTCCAGATTTCAGAGAAATGTTGAAATGACGCACTAGATATGTTGGGATAAATAAAATACATGGTTAAAATAAATTTTATCTGTTTTATTTTCATTTAAAAAATGTGGCTACTAGAAATTTTTGATATGCCTGTATGGTTTGCGTTAAATTTCTTTTGGAAAGTGCCATGCTAGACAATACTATCTCCCCTAGCATCAGTTTTAAGAAAGGCCAAAAGGAAAATAATGTGCTGTGGGCCATGAGAAAGATGCCAGTAGTAAGGGAACCAATATAATCATCTTTTGTTATCAAACCAAAAAATAAATACAAGTAAAATCAGAGAAATCTTTTTCAAAATAAAGTTATCAGTAAAGTTGGTAAAGGGCCAAATGAAAAACAAGATAGCTTCAAAGTATTTATATTCAAATTCGTATGTCAGCCAGTTATTCTCTTCATTGATATCAAATGCTGATTATTTGGTCCCAGACTCAGCCCCCGGTGGACCCGCTGCTGTGTCAGCTTACACGTGCCTTCATTTTTTCCTTCCTGGTCATTCCACTAGCTGTGCTGACCACCCATGCCTGATTTCTGTGCATTTTACCTGGTCTAAGGCAAAGGATAAATTCTAATCATCTTATAGTTCTAGTCACTGGCCTTTCCTGAAAACTCCACTTATTTTTTTTTTAATCTTACACAGACTTGTCATACAGAATGAGTCTCTGGGTGCTTTTCAACCCCTGTGGTTCCTTGTACCCTTGTCTGGAGATACCTTCCTCTTTCAAACTCCAGGCCATGTGTTCAGTAGGGAAGCTGATAGACGTAGGGACCTGAATCTGCTTCCATGTGATCACAGACTGAATATGCAAAGTGGGCTCAACAATAGTACCAGCCTTGCGCCTTGTGGAGTTGTTGTGAGGATTGACAAATTAACCCACGTAAACCCCTGGAATACTGCCCACAGCATGGCATGCTAAGTGCTTCACGAACCTTAGTCACTGGTATTTTCAGTTGTCTTTGGATTAAAATAGGGCCAAACGTACATGAAGGTATTCCTGTTCCCCATCTACTGATGTACCTGCTCCCGTCCTGCCTGTAAACCCATTGGGCAGATCAACTGCAACATCTGAGCCCCATGCCAGAGAGCAGGCAGTACAACCGAGGACAGATCAGACAAGAGGAAAGCAGCTCCTACCACATTGTTATTAGAGCTTGATGAACAACTCTGATCATCACACAGTTTAAAATTATGGGATTCAGGGCCAAAGCCCAGGGATTTGTTTCAAATCGGTAAATCCCCAGAAGAGGAAGTCTCTAAAGCAGATGCCAGGAAAGCACACCCAGAAGGCGTATGCAACAGGCTGCGAAGGGTTTTGTTTGCAAGGCCGTGGGGGCTGTGCTCCATTCCAGCGTGGGGCTGAAAGGTTGCAGGATAGAACAAAAGCAGACGGCAGGCTGGAGAGGGAGGAATGGAGAACCACCTCCCACTCCGGTCAATAATTGGAGATGGATGATGGTACCCGCTGCATAACCTCACTCTGCAACTTTTATGGGAAGGTTTGACAAACGACACCAGCAAAAGGTACAAGAGAGTGATTAAAACCAGCCTTTGTGAAGGCAGAGATAACTGTCCTGGGGCTTGAGTCTCCTTGAGGCTCCCCATTCCCACCCCCACCCCCCACCACTGCCTTGAGTTTTTCAGAACTTTCTTTCATCTCGTCACGTCCTTCCCCTCTCCCTCTACTGCTCCCTTTACACAAACTTGTTCTTTGGCATCATCTTATCCAGTAGACTCTGTGTGGCTGGACTTGGAATGAAAGTATTCACTCATTCAATGCATCAAAATGCTCATCAGCTTGCTGTCTAAACAGGAATTTTTGGCATATATTTACCAAAAGAACATTCCTCAAAATCCTTACAAAGAAACTTCCCTGTTGAGAGAAATCACCAAGTCTTCTATTAAAAACAGATTCTCAGGCCTCAACGGAGATTTACTGAATCTGAATTTTCCAGGGAGAGGGTGGCCTCTGGAGAGATGCAGGGAATCCTATCCTCGGGGAAACCCAGGGAAACTGCTGAGCTTTGTCGTGCCACTTCCCTTGCAGGAAGTTAGCCTGGGGTGGAAAAAGTCAGTTCTAGTTCTCTGATCTTTAAGCTCTTCCTCCAATTTGTCTGAATGCTTCTGTTAAACTAAGATTCAAGTGGTGACCCATTAAAGGGACAAAACCAATCAAAGGAAAAATCACAGGGCTGCAGACCCTCAGACGTGCTGATGTCCCATGGTAATTGAACTGGACCAGATCAGAGTGACCACAGCCAGAAGGCTGTGTCCTGGAAGAAGCCGGGATATGGTGACAAATGTTAGGAGGCACTGATGGTGGCCAGGAAATGAATTATGCTCAGGAATGGTGGTCTTGTTCAACTTGCTTGCAATCTTCCCTTCGGTATTCAGAGCTGTGGGGAAATGTCACCCTACCTGCTGGGAAAGATGAGTTTCTAGTTCTGTCGAACATACTCCTGTTTTCAAGCATGTCTTGACCAGCTTCCTGGAGCAAGAAAAACATGGAAATGTGCTGCATGTAAGCACCTTGAGAAAACGTGCCTGGGAACTCAGGCCTAAAATGACAAATGACTTGACTCCACATATATTTGCAGCTTGTCAGAAATCAAGTCCACCCTTCCCCTTTACCTGGGTAAAAGAAGATATGGGCTACCCCTAAAAACCTTTTTCTTTGTCCAGTAGATGAGCCTGGAAAAACCATTACTGAACTTGGAGTCCTTGTTGGGCATCATGTTTATTGTTTCCTGCACAAACTGGGCAGATGATGCTAAAAAAAAGCCACGGCTAGGTTTAGCATGCAGTTTGTTAATACTGTCCCTTAAGAATAAACAGCAAAGTGACTCCTACAGACTCTATCTTCCCTGTCCCCAATATTTCCACATGCTTTACATATGCTGTATTAAACCTAATACAGTTATTATTAAGGTATCAATGTATGCCCAATAAATGCATGTGGGGAGAGGCAGGAGGAACCAGTGAGCACTCTCTCAGGGTGGCCTGTGGGAAATGATGGGACAATTAAGGCATTATTAGGGATCTATGTATAGGATTCTCCGTAGGCCCCCGCAACGGCTACAGTCAGCAACACCTGTGCAAGATAGCATGGAGAATAATGGAAAGGTAATATTTCTGAACCTTACAAGGCAGGCCAAACTCATTTAAAATGACAGCTGTCATTAATATAAACGTGTATTGCAGTGCCATGGGAGGGGGGTACTATTAAGTGCTGGAGAGGCAGGATCACCTGGAATACCGAACAATAGCAATATGTGGGCCCTGACCTTACTCTTCGCACAAAGGGACCGCCATGACACGTACCAGACTAAGGGTCACAAATGATCATCTAAAGAAATCCAAAGAAGAAAAGCTCCCAGGCAAAAGAATGAGCTTGGTGGTACCTGCCTAGTTGATGACCTTTTCCCTTTCCTTCCTTTTTTTTTTTTTTTAACTGTCCTTCAAGGGGGCTGAAAAGCAATTTTCATGCTATGGCTCTAAATATCAGTTTATCCCTCCGACAGGGTTCTGAGCGTGCCCAGTAGGGATGATTTAATACTGCGCTGATGACTTGCAACAGAAGATCGTCATGTGAAAAGGTAAGTCTGCCGCAGCTAATGGGCTCCTGTTTCAAGGGATGCTGTGTGTACATTACCAGCGTACGGGGAAGGTGCAGAAAGGCCCAGGCAGCCATTAGGAATGGAGTGTTGTTGATGATGAAAAGGCACTTTACCGGTGAGGGAATGGTGGGAGAGAGAAGGCTTATCTGTCTTTTTGATTAGAAATGCATGCTTCCTTTCATCATCTGAGCTGAAAAATTGGCTTCTGCTCTTGGTTTATGAAACCATTTTTCTTTTTCCTTTCTTTCCAGGTTTGCAAACTGCTTAATAAATTAGTTACTGTGAGGTACATGGGTGCCACAATAACCTTAGAGGCTTTTCCCAAATGCATCCTTAATATTTTATAAGTATTTAAATAGATTTATTCAATTTGAGCTGGCTGATTTATTCAAGCTAGCATTCCGGCACAAAAAGGGGGTTCTATGCAGATTAAAGCTCATCAAAAAAATTTAAGATGTGCTGATGAAGTTTTTTTAGGGATTAGAGCAAAACTTTTGGATACAGCTAATTGAGCAAACAGGGTAAAGAAACCATCAGAAGCATAGAAGCTTGAAATGGAAGCTTCAGGCCTATGGTCACATAGGATGTTCTGAACCATTCATTCATTCATTCATTCATTCAACCAGCATGGTGGAGATGTTTGGGAACTGTGCTAAGCACTGGTGCCTTTCTGTCATTCTGTTAACTCCAGCTTTAAAAGAGCATAGGACCAAAACTTGCATCTATATAGCTCTCAGCCCAAGGAAGACAGCAAAAGTCAGGTCATCTTATATAAATTATTCTGAGCAGCGAATGAAAGGGTAACTCCCCTGTCTGAAAGGGAAAAACAAGATTTTTGGCCCTAAAGGGTGGTTCTTATCTCCAGCATAAAGTGACTTGAGTCTCCTAGGAGTTGCTGTGCAGTGACTCCAATGTCAGCAGGTGCGGGGAGGCCAACCCCCGCCCTGTCATGCCTTGGGCCCCCATTAAACCCCATGCTGGAACTTCAGTGCTTCCAAAGACCCCCCTGATCCCCTGATCACTCAAAGACTGCTGATAGTCCAAACAGTCTGTGAAAAGCTAAATTCTATTCTACCAGATAAAAAGGCAGACTTGGAGATTTATGTCAGGTCACAAAAGCTTCAGAGAAAGTAGTCAGAATTAAAGAGAACATAAATCATCTTTTCAAAATATATTTTTTCTTATATACCAGATTTCTACACGCAGAATATTCGTCAAGTATTAAATCTAAATAGTCAGACATCCAATCCTAAAGAGGATGAAATATGTTAGAAAGTACACAATGATCAGTTTCAAGCGGCATAACAGATAATGCCCCAGTGATGCTTTAGAGACTAGATGAACAATTAAGGTAATTATCCATACCAAAAACTATTTTATAGAAATGTGCTACAAAGAAGAGAATTACATCAGGATCTAAACGATCAGAAAGCAGCAGCCACATGGGCAGTCTTTTGGAGGCCTTACCTTTTCTTTTCTCCACTATTATCTGTTTGACTAAGAGAGCTGAAAATTATACCATTTGTGTTAGAATCAAATGCAAATGGAATAATTGTCCCTTCTCTAATCAAAACACATTTGTGGATTGAAATACCACATGGGGCAATTTTCAGTTAATCATGGATGTTAATAAATATGACTCTAAGCTCATAAACAAACATTACTTTGGCTAATATAATATAGGAAATTATTGTTAAGCTTGATCAGACCTGTAACAAAAACTGAACTTTGCAGAAAGTCAGCCAATTAACCATCTGAAAATAGAGATGCAAACCAGCAGTAATGAAAGATTAGATTTAGCTAATATGCTTAGACAAATCATGCATTAGCACTAGGAAATATTTAAAGCTGCCTTTGCTGAAAATGGAAAATATTAAGTATTGTCAGAGTATTAGCTTCTTTAAAGAGTAAAACCCAGATGCTTAGTGATTGGAGATTTAAAAACTAGAAAATCAGGTTTACCAAAATCAAAGTTACCCAGAGCCTGAATTATATCCAAGCCTCTAGCAACAAATGGTGTTTTCAAATGAAATAGAAAGATTTAATACTCATTCTATTTCCATCACTGAGCTTATAAGCCAATTTGAGACTCCTTCGTTTAGTCTTCCCTAAGTGTAAAATATGTATTTATTTTCGTGAAAAAAATACCTAAGCGGCTATAAAAGTATTCCAGTCATCTGGAAGACCAGTTCTCGACTCAGTCCTGTAGAGGCACTAATCAAAGAAAAGCTGATGACATCACTTCCGGCCCTCTGCACTTCAAATAAAAACACTAAGCTTAAACCACAGATTGATATGTAAGCCAGAGCCCAAATACCTTCTTTCTACATTTACTCATTTCAAAATTATAATATGTTCCTCCAAGCTGACCTTTTCTCATTGACAGCAGTGGGAAAGCCTTCCACGTGCTTTCCTCTCTGAAAAAGTCTGCTGTTGGGTCATTGTACACATGAAAGAGACTGCCCTGAAGAGGAAGCAGTGTGAGGAGTCTTTTTCCCAGTTTTATTGAGAAATAATTAACATGCGTCACTGTGTAAATTGAAGGCATACAGTACGGTGGTTTGATTTACATATATTGTGAAATGATTGCCATGGTAGGTTCAGCTAACATCCATCTTCTCATATAGGCACAATAAAAAGAGAAGAAAGAAGAAAAGAAAAAAATTTTCTCCTTGTGATGAGAACTCTTAGGACTTACTCTCTTAATGATTTCCTGTATATTACACAGCAGTGTTATGGCTATAGTCATCATGTTGTCATTACATCCCTAGTACTTATTTATCTTATAGCTGGAAGTTTGTACATTTTGACCACCTTCCTCTAGTTCCCCCTCCTTTTACCCCCACCTCTGGTAACCACAAGTCTGTCTTTTTTTCTATGAGTTTGTTTCTGTTTTTGTTCTAGATTCCACATGTAAGTGAATTGTACAGTACGTATCTTTCTGTATAATACTTATTTTACTTAGCAAATGCATGCAGGAACTATCCATGTTGTCACAAATAGGATTTCCTCATTTTTATGGCTGAATAATATCCCATTATATATTCATGCATGTGTATGCATGTATATATACCACAATTTATTTATCTACTCATCCATTAATAGTCACTTGGGTTGTTTCCATGTCTTGGCTATAGAAATACAGATATCTTTTTGGGTTTGTGTTTTCATTTCCTTTGGATACATTCCCAAAAGTGGGATTATGGGATCATATGGTAGTTCTCTTTTTAATTTTTTTTGAGGATCCTCCATACTGTTTTCCACAATGGCTGCACCAATTCACAGTCCCAACAATAGTGCACAATGGCTCTCTTCCCCACATCCTTGCCAGCATTTCTTATCTCTATCATGCTCATAGGTGTAAAGTGGTAACTTACTATGTTTTTAGTTTGCATTTCCCTGATGACTAGTGATGCTGAACATTTTTTTCATGTACCTGTTGGCTTTTTGTATATCTTCTTTGGAGCAATGTCAGTTTAGGTCTTTGCCCATTTTTATTTTTATTTTTTATTTTTTTAATTAATTAATTAATTAATTAATTAATTTATTTATTTATTTATTTTGAGAGAGACAGAGACAGCTTGAGTGGGGGAAGGGCAGAGAGACACAGAGAGAGAATCCCATCCAGGCTCTGCATTGTCAGCACAGAGCCCCCATGTGGGGCTCCAACTCACAAACCGAACCACAAAATCATGACCTGAGCTGAAACCAAGAGTCGGACACTTAACCACCTGAGCCACCCAGGCACCCCTGCCTATTTTTAAAAATTGGGTTATTTACTTTTTTGGCTATTGAGTTGTAGGCATTATTTATATGTTTTGGATACTAACCCCTTATCAAATATCTGGTTTGCAAATATTTTTCCCATTCGGTAGGTTGCTTTTTCACTTTGTTGATGGTTTCCTTTGCTGTACAGAAGCTTTTTAGTTTGATGTGGTCCCACTTGTTTTTCATCTTGTTTCTTGTGTTGTAGGTATCATATCACAATATCATTACCAAGGTTCATGTCAAAGAGTATAATTGTTGTTTTCATCTAAGAGTTTTATGGTTTCAGGTCTTACATTTAAGTCTTTAATCCACTGTGAGTTAATTATTTTTGAGTGGTGTAAAATAGGAGCCCAGTTTCATTCTTTTACATGTGAACATTCAATTTTCCCAACACCATTTATTAAAGAGATTGCCTTTTCTCATTGAGTATTCTTGACTCCCTTGTCAAATATTAGTTGACTATATATGCATAGGTTTATTTCTAGTCTCTCAATTCCATTCTCTTGGTCTATTTGTCTGTTTTTATGCCACTACCATGCTGTTTTGATGACTATAGGTTCATAATATAGCTTGAAATCAGGGAGTGTGGTGCCTCCTGCTTTGTTCTTCTTCTCCTGATTTGTTTCAGGATTTCTTTGGCTATCTGGTATCTTTGTGGTTTCATATAAATTTTAGGAGTGTTTTGTGTGCTTCTATAAAAAATGCATTAGAATCTTGACAGGGTTGAATCTATCGATGGCTTTTGGTAGTATTGTCATTTGAATAATACTAACTCTTCCAATCCATGAATATGAGATACTTGCCCATTTATTTGTGCCTTCTTTCTTTTATCAGTGTCTTGTAGTTTTCAGTGTGAAGACCGTTCACTTCCTTGGTTAAATTTATTCCTAAGTATTTTATGTTTTTGATGCTATTGTAAATGAGGTCAATTTCTTTTTTTCCAGACAATTCATTGTTAGTATATAGAAACACTACTGATTTTTGTATGTTAATTTTGTATTCTGAAACTTTACTGAATTCATTGATTAAATCTAATACTTTTTCAGTTGAATCTTTAGGATTCTTTGCGTGTAAGTTATGTACTCTGCAAAGACAAACAATTTTACTTCTTACTTTCCAATACTGATACCTTTTATTTCTTTTTCTTGCGTGATTGCCCTAGCTAGGACTTCAAGTACTGTGTGGATTAGGGGTGGTAACAGTGGGCACCCTTGTCTTGTTTCTGATCTTAGAGGAAAAACTTTCAACCTTTCACCACTGAGTATGATGATAGCTATCAGCTCATCACATGTGTCCTTCATTATGTTCAATATGTTCTTTCTCTGCCTAATTTGTTAAGAGTTTTTATTATGAATAGATGCTGAATTTTGTCAAATGTTTTTTCTGCATCTATTGAGATGATCATATGATTCTTTTTTAAATGTTTCTAATGATTTATTTATTTATTTATTTATTTATTTATTTATTTTGAGAGAGAGAGAGAGAGAGAGAGAGAGAGAGAGAGAGAGAGACAGTGGGGGAGGTAGAGAGGGAGACAGAGGATCCGAATCAGGCTCTGCACTGTAAGTGCAGAGCCTGATGCTGGCTGGGCTTGAACTCAAACCATGAGATCATGACCTGAGCTGAAGTTGGACACTCGACTGACTGAGCCACCCAGTCACCCCTCTTTTCTTTTGTTCTATTAATGTGATGTCTCACATTAATTGATTTACATATATTGAACCATGCTTACATCCCAGAGATAAATAACACTTGATCATGGTGAGTGATCCTTTTAATATGCTGCTAAATTCAGTTTGCTGAATTGTTAAGAATGTTTACACTTAAAGGCACTTGGGTGGCTCAGTCAGTTAAACATACGACTTCAGCTCAGGTCATGATCTCATGGTTTGTGAGTTTGAGCCACATGTTGGGTTCTATGCTGACAGCTCAGAGCCTGGAGCCTGCTTCAAATTCTGTGACTCCCTCTCTCTCTGCTCCTCCCCTGCTCATGCATGTGCTCTTCTCTCTCTCAAAAATAAATAAACATTTAAAAAGATTTTTTTAATGTTTGCATCTATATTTATTAGGGATATTGGCCTATAGTTATCTTTTCTTGCAGTGTTATTTCTGATTTTGGTATCAGGATAATTCTGACCTCATAAAATGAGTTGAGAGTGTTGTATTTAGTGAAATGGAATATTGACATATAAGCTTTAGGGAGAAACAGCAATATTTTATCTGTTACAGGATTTTTTTTTTTATTTCTGAGTCAATCTGTAGATCAATCTGTACATATCTGGGCAACTTAGTGAAGTACAAGTGTAAGATCATACTCTAAGCATATAAGAAATGCAAGGTTCCATCTGAATGATTCCAATAATAAAGGCAAAAATCAACACTTACTTTGAATTATTTAGGTAACTGTCACTCTTCTCCATTTGTACTAAAAATGTAGACCTAAGTCTAGAAAAGAGAAAGAAACCTGAGTGACAAGACAGTGAGTTCCTCTAAGGGGGCCAATTTCAATATGTGTGGAATCTTTCTACAATCTACCTTCTACTTTTTACAAAATTCCAATATTGTCAAATATGGCAATCAATACATATGGCTAGTGAGATTAATAATTGTGTCTACTTACCAAACACTATGTAATTGTCAGTCTTTGTATTTATGTTGATTTAACTTATTAAACTTTTGCAACAATCCTATAAGGTAGGTACTATTTTTAATCTTCATTTTTTAGATGAGAAACTGTAGGTTAGAGAGGATAAGACATGTATCCTGGTTAATGGTATAGTTGAGATTTGAACCCAGGCAGACTTAAGAACTGCCGGTGAGGATTAATGAAAGCATAACCTTCCAAACATATGCTATCAGTATCCTGAATTGCTTACATTAAAATATTCTGCGCAAAGCAAAATTATAAAAGGTGCCCATTCTACGTGGTGTACAATAAAATAAGTACCCCTATTAAAAAATAGAATTTCTATTTTTTATCTTTAGGTGAACTGCTTGTTGCTCTGTTTTCTCCATTATCAAGGAAATAGAGTAAAAGAAATATTTATTGTGCTGTGGGTCTTTGACTGAATCCACTCATCCTTCTTCCTTACTGAAAACCAGACTAAATATTTCTGAATGTCTACATTTTAAATTTTCTAACATTAATGAATAAACTGTACCTGGAATACTCTAACAAGTTCCCCACATGTCAGCAGGCCTCACATTCTACTGATTTGATTGCACCCGTGCACTCATGGGCTGACCCTTTCTAGGTCCATCCATCCTTGGATATTTCTGACCATGTAAAATAGTGACTATTTTGAAAATCACTGCTGGAAGATCATCAAGAAGGCAATGAACTTACAAGCCATAATATCTTAAAGAAACCTATAAATGAAATAGGTCAAGGATGAGGCACAGAAGTGGCTGGGAAAAAAAAAATCTACATTTAGTTTATACAACTTCAGCTCCCTGTCTGTTCACATTCCATATAAGGAACAGTAAGTTTTCAAGCAAGCAGGCCTGGACATATTTCTTGGCCTTATAATTCTCACAGTTCTAGACATTCCAAGGTAGAGGGTCATTCAAACAAAGTTGTAATTTCTTGTGTATATTTATTTCCAAAGTATCTTATGCATAGTTTCCCAGTGAAATCATAGATGGAGGCTAGGGGAATGCTAGCTGGGCTATTTTTCAAGCACGTCTAGAAGGAACATTCAAAAAGTACTGCTCTTGGCCTTCTTAAGCAAAAGGGCCAGACTTGAGCTGGAATGCTACAGCGATAGCTTTCCCCACTGTGCAGTTCACTTGAACTGCAGCTTTTGACTTGAAGATCATTTAAGAAGAGAAGAGGGAGGAAAGACGTTCATGAGATTTAAAGAACAAACTTCCCTGTGGTCACTTAGGAGAATGACATACATAACACACATGCCAGACTGGTGGGGCAGTTATAACAGAGTCCAACAAGAATACTCTGAGAGGCCAGCCATCAACATTCAAGTGTCTCCTCCATATCCCAACCGCTCACCAGCAGAGCATCCATGAGTGTAGTACTTACCGCCATAGTTCTTTGAATGCCTCATCAGTGAAAGAAGTTAGACAGACCAAGATGGCAGCATGTTCTCCTTAGAGCTAGTCACTACTGAAAATTAGAAGTTAAGTTTTTAGTAGTTTTTTTCACTGTACTTAAAAATAACCAAATGGTGTATTTTTTACATCTTTAGGTGAAATTTAAAAGGCAAGACGGTGGCGCCTGGGTGGCTCAGTCGGTTAAGCGGCTGACTTCGGCTCAGGTCATGATCTTGCGGTCCGTGAGTTCGAGCCCCACGTCGGGCTCTGTGCTCACAGCTCAGAGCCTGGAGCCTGTTTCAGATTCTGTCTCCCTCTCTCTGACCCTCCCCCGTTCATGCTCTGTCTCTCTGTCTCAAAAATAAATAAACGTTAAAAAAAAAATTTTAAAGGCAAGACACCTAATAAAATGAAGAAGTTTTGAAAATCTGCACAGATCCAGCAATGATCATTTTTAACTCCCAGACAATAAGAATAGTTTAGTACAAAGACTAAATTATTTAAGGAAAAAGTAGTTTACTCTCTATTCATTCAACAAATATTTATTGTTATCCATTCATTTAGCCCTTATTGAGCAGACATTCTTTTTTTATAAATGTTTATTTATTTATTTTTGAGAGAGCAAGTAGGGGAGGGGGAGAGGGAGAAAGAGAACCCCAAGCAGGCTCTGCACTGCCAGTGCAAAGCCTGACATGGGGTTCAGTCTCATCAACCATGAGATCATGACCTGAGCCAAAATCAGGAGTCAGAGGCTTAAGTGACTGAGCCACCCAAGTGCCATGAGAAGACATTCCTGTAGGCACTTGGGATATATCAGTGAACAAGATGTTGATACATGCCCTCCTGTATCTTACATTTTCATGGTGAGAGAAATTCAATAAACAATAAAAACAATAAATTAGAAATTTTTCCTATAAGTTAAAGCATGTTAAATGCTAAGGAAGATAGAGAAAATTGAATAGACTGAGGGGATCAGGAGTTTGGGAGTTGGGGACAGCATAGGTTGCCCTCTTAAATACAGTGGCCAGAGTAAATAAACCTCATTGAGAAGGTGAAGGACAGTTACGCAAATACTTCTAGGTGAGGGATTGAGCTATATGTAGATATGTGAGGAAGAGCCTAGAGTTCAAGGAACAGCAGGTATCTGTAAAGACTGTGGCTCTTTGCCCCAAAAGGCACTAGAAGCTATTGCGGGGATTTGCCCAGAAGAGAGCTGTGACCAACTATGTTTCTAAATTAAGAAACTATATTCCATGAAGGTTTCCTCAGACAATTAAGATATGTATGTATGTAAGTACGGTCTCTTATTTCTTTTTTTTTTTTAATGTTTATTAATTTTTGAGTGAGTGAGAGAGAGACAGAGAGCACCAGCAGGGGAGGAGCAGAGAGAGAGGGAGACACAGAATCTGAAGCAGGCTCCAGGCTCTGAGTTGTCAGCACAGAGCCCATCGCAGGGCTTAAACCCATGAACCATTGGATGATGACCTGAGCCAAAGTCAAACGTTTAACCGACTGAGCCACCCGGGCGCCCCCAGTCTCTTATTTCTTAAAAATGCTACCAAATCACCATCAGACACCGAGTGTTAGTTCTCTAGTTGGGAAAACAGAACAGTGTTTCTCTGTCTAAATTTATTTACCCATTAATCCTAAAGCCTAATCAGGCATTTGCAGAATTAGATTCTACTGGTATTTATTAAACTGTCTACTTCGGTGCTAGAAAATGTGCCCATCATAACTGGGAATAAAGGATACCAAGGGAAGAAGGGTATAAAATACACTTTGTCTCTTAATCTCCCTCAAGTTCAGGCTTCTCATCTGCAAAACAAAAGATTAGCTTCTATTTCTGAAAGTTTAGTGAGGATTAAAAGTCAAACACCTGGAATGGCGTGGGGCACACATGTTGTAGTTAGTCACTTAACAAACACTGTGTGTCTCTCACTAAAATCAATGAAAGATGTTATTGTTTTAAAATTAAAGTAAGATGAAGCCTACGGGGTACCAACTTTGCTATTGGAGAAGTTAAGTGACATCCATGTACTTGCAAAACAGAATTTTAGAAGATGTTCAGAAAGAAGTTTGAAATGGGCTTGGAATATTTGGAACCTGAACCTTTGTGCAGTCAGAAATTAAAGTCAGCCAAAGTGCACTGAGAGTGCAGGATTTTGTATGAAATTCCCAACAAGAAATTGTAGTACAGCTCTAATGCATAAATACTATATACAACACTCACTAAAACCTGTATGTGGCAAATGAAGACAAAATAGACAATGACTTAAAAGAAAACTGTGCTCTTTTATCACATTTTTGAGAAACTGTTCTTTTTTTAATTTTTTAAAAATTTTTGTAAATGTTTGTTTATTTTTGAGAGAGAGAACATGAGCAAGAGAGGGGCAGAGAAAGAGGGATACACAGAATCTGAAGCAGCCTCTAGACTCTGAGCCATCAGCACAGAGCCCGACAGGGGGCTCAAACTCACAAACCTCAAGATCATGACCTGAGCCAAAGTCAGATGCTTAACCAACTGAGCCACCCAGGCACCCCTGAAACTATCCTTAATTATATTATACAGAGACTACAGAGAACATAACCTGGTGTTGGAATGCTTAAATGTACCCACTTACTTCTGCTGTTGACTTTGATCAAACTTCTTAACCTACTGGGATTTGAGATGGAGAACAATCTAACACACATGGAAAACAGAGATATTTGGGTGCAAAGGATCCCCAAACTTGCTGCCGCCATCTGCAAGTAAGTTCAGCATGGAGATTGCTGAGAGAGACTTTAGATCGTGCGCCCTTGATCCCCAAAGTTCGGCCAATGGCCAGTCAGAGACTTACCCTTGAAAGACAGGACTAGGCGATATAGTATGCACTTGGCCAAAATACAGTCCACTTTCTGCTGCTCCACCCACCACCCCACCTCTGACCTCATACCCTTATGTTGCAAGGGCTGCAGGATCCAAGATAAGACTGTGGTTTAGAAGGATCTACAGAAGACTACTTTGCCTGAAAGCAAGGATCCAGTGGGTCCTGGAGGCAACATAGCTATGATACCCAATTAGCTGGGAGTTCATTTAGCAACACAATTCCCTTTATTTGATGTACTTTCAGCATTGCTTATGAGCTATATCCTACTTAGGAGTATAAACTCTCCAATTATTTGCCTTACGTTATGAATCATTTATCTAGTCAATCTAATATTCTTCCCTTATGCATCTTAATACCTCAATTAACTGTTATGAGTCATTTGTTATTTGTATACCAGAAAACTGCTTTCCAAGTTATTACTTATTGGTCATAATCAATTAGGGAAGTTTTTAGAGTATGGTTGTCTTATATAAATACACTGGTAAAGTTCAGCTCCTATGATTTCTGACAATTAAATTGTTCTGTCACTTGGGGACTCTCATTAATCTCAACTTGTCATCCTTGTTTATGCAGGTTATAATGGGCTATGTGTGTAAGTGAAATGAGACGCTAAAAGGCTTTGGTTTTTTAACTCTTTGATGAAAGTAAAATTGAAATACTTTCTTAAAATGGTGACTTTGATTTGTACAGTCTGAAGGAGCTGTATTCGAAACAGTGGCCCATCAATTCCACCATAACCCACAGTGATCTTTATGTAGATTTGTGATTAAGTGTCTAGAAAAAGATGAACTGGCTCCTGGCCATGGATTCTTGATATTTGTATATCCGGAAAAGGAAATCACAGAGAAAAAAAGTCAAATTGTGTCACTCTTCATCTTTACCAGTCAACTTATAAAAAAGCTCTGGATAGAACTATAATATATGTGAGTAAAAAGGAAGAATCATCATAGTGGTCAGAAAGGTCCTGGGGAAAAATTTAGATGTCAAGTGCCATTGACGATGATTTGATCCATGGCAGGGATTTAAATGCAAGGAGTTGTGGTGAGACTACTACAGGATTAGTATTAAGATGTAATTTATTGGGCATCATTATTTATGATGTAAAATATGCAAACAGTGCATTAATTAAATGCAGGTGTCCCTACCTTTAGCAAAACCTCTGACAATAATTAAATTATACAAAGTGACCCAAGTCAACAGATTAGAAATCTGAACAGAAATCTAAGAGCTTTAATAAAGTCATAAATCACTATAAAGGAAATGGTAGGTATGATTACATTGAGAGTGAGTCTGAAAAGAATGTATAATAATAGAGCTGATGAAACAAGGATCTGAAATAGAACTGTAAGGAACACGGGGAGTTCATATGCCTAGATGAAGCTACTAATCAGAAACTGGTTTGAGAAATAAAAATTTGACAAAAGATACTTTAAAAAAGGAGTCCAGATTCACCACTTTTGACTTCCCAAGAAAATTTAATGGTCTCATATTTGTTGAGCCTCATCACTCTGTGATGTTAAGCATGGTGGAAAGCATTCTTTGAAAAAAAGCTTTAGTAACTCTGAGTCTCCTGTCTAGTGTAATTACCTTAGAACCCATTCCTGAAGAATGAAAAAATCAGTCATGAAAGAACTTTACTTCCAGGATTGGAATAGAATCACTACTTAGCATCAGACATCCTTTTTTATGATTCTGTGACTCCATTTTTACCATTCTGTTCTCTCCTATACACAATGCCACTGGTGCCTTTCCTGTATAAATATAGCTGTCCTTGATGGGACATTTCTTATGTGCCAAGCACCGTACTGCATTCTCAATTATCTGCACAAAAGCCCAAGAAAGTAGTTATACTTATTATACCCTTTTAATAGACAGATAGGAAGTTTCAGTAACTTGCTGAAGGTTAAGTCCAAGGATGTAAACCCAGTCTGCCTGCTTCTGACCCCAGTCCTTGAGAGCAAGGACTGAATCTCGTTTACTTTTAATTCCCTCATAATGCATAACACAAAGTAGTTATTGATAATATCAGAGGAAGACAGTGAAAGAAGGAGACAGGTATGAAGAAGGAGTTTCTTAACTCAATAATTTACTGTACCAATCTAGCATCGGAGGCCGTATGATAAGGAAATGCTATGGAATACCAGTTAGGAGGCATGGTGGCTTATCCAACGCTACTGCTGGTGTGTTGTTACACAAATAATTTCGTTTATTTCAGCCTCCATTCCTTGTCTATAAAACAAGGAGTTGGCCCAAGTGATCGTTCTGCTCCCTTGCAGCCCTCACATTCTCTGATTTTATATTTCAAAAAAAATTATAGATTTCTGATTTATATTTTATATTTCAAAGATGTTTCTTTACAGCCCCACCAGTCGCCATGATAAACCTGTCTTGTATTAAAACCCCACCCATGTACCAACCACTTTGTATACATTATCTTCTGTGATCCTCATAACAACTCTGTGAGGATAGTATTATCATTCTCATTCAGCAGAGAAAGTGAAGCTTAGCAGCTTTACAAGCTCAAGGTCATGCAGTCAGTGAGTAGAAGTAAGGCAACCCTGATCTCATACATTTAGAAATTTACAAGTCTACCAGAACTTGAGAACTGTTGAAACTCTTACTAAATGGCTTCTTAGAAAGCACAAAATACTATCCTATGACCCTGAAAAGTTTCCAATGTGATTTCCTCAATCAACAGGGGTCTGGGACTTGAGAAGATGAAACAATCATTGAGATGTGATTTTTGGAATTGCCACATTCACAGCCATGACTGCGTCTCTAACCCTGGGCGAACATCTCACAAAAACATCAGATCACTGCAAACCTGTCAACACTTGGCCGTCTCCACCATCTCTCCCAAGGCCAGGCCCCAAGAGCACTTTCTGTCTGTACTACTCGGTCGTCACTTAATCACACACTCCCCCATCTAGCCTGTTGCTTCATGTGCCTTACTCTTGCCTTGCCAACACAAATACTAGTTCTTTAAGGACAGAAACTGAGCTTTGTATTTCTTTCCAGCCTCACAGTATCTACAGCAGAGTTGAACCCATTAAGTGATCCTCCCTTTCATTCAACTTATTCATCACATTTTCAGCAGGGGATCAATCAATGTGCTCTTTCTCTGCCCCAGTTCTTGTGTCCTAAAAGCACTAGCTACGTTCAACTGTTACTCGACTACAAACCACCCTGAAGTGTCTTCAGAACCACACTGTGCTGCTGATCCTGGCATTTGACTGCCAGAAGTGATCTGGTGGCAAGGTGAAGAATGTTGTGCAGAGATGCCTTCTGCCTTCCAGGGAGGGTTTTGATTCTTGTAGAGGGCTTCAGGTGATAGTTCTCTATAAGTCCAAGGATGGTAAGTTTAAAATCAGGCCCAAGATAGAGGGAGAATAATAGAATCTCCAAGACCCCAGGGAATCCTACCAGCCCCTTCTCTGCCAGTTATGCTTGCCTGTCCTGCTGCTATCAAAGCTGAGACCATTGACTTGAGATTCCTTCTACTCAGCAATATGGATGCTATGGACACCTGATTTCTGGTTCAACAAATACTGCACTGCAGAAAACCCTTCAGAAAACTCATGATGGCAGAATCCAAATTTTTCAAAACATATCATCCTGAAAGCATCTCTCTGAGTATAGAGCAAATGGGGCTTGGGTAAAAGTTCTTGATATCCATGTGAGGACCACGGACTTTGCAAATCAAAAGAGCAAGGTCTTAATCATTGGCCCTCAAACTCCCCTTTGGAGGAGCTACCATATGGGATGATGTGGTTCGCTCCTTCCAAAAACACGCTGCAATATGACATTACACAACTGTCACTCTGGGCAAAGTTATTTGAGTTCAGTAACAAAATTCAAAGATAGTTTAAAGATATACCCTAGAGTATTAGAAACATTTTCTCCCACACATCTGGAAAGTTGAAGTGCAAAATATTAAGGTCTGCAATGGAAATTGGAAGATAATTTGCATTTTTGTTCATCAAAGAAGTAGATGTAAACTGAAAACAGGAAAATAATAGAGGAACCAAGAACACTCAGTAAAAATAGTTACTACATGCTAATACATACTGTGAGCCAAGCTCTTGATAATTTTTTTTTCATTTAATTGTCACAAAGACCCTGTGAAGTAGAATCTATCCCCATTTTGTAACTGAGACTTAAAGCTTCAGACACCCCTAGTAATAATAGAGTTACTAAATGCTAGCACAGATATTCAAATCCATTTCTGACCAACTCCAAGGCCAGGTTGTTAATCACCAAAATTTAGTTTATTTGTCTATCCTGGCAGATGATTGGGCATTCAGGGCTGGTCTTAGAGTTTGGTGTGTATGATTAATGAAATGGGAAGGATAAGGGACAATTGCCAACTTCCCTAGATTCCTTCCTTCCATATGGCCCTGCTGAGCAGGTGCAGTGGGTCCCCTTAGGTTTGCTAGTTAAGGGACAGTACATCAAATAAGGCTAGAGTCAAAGGCGAGGGTAGAAGTGCTGACTTTAAACATGTTCTTTGAAAGTGCTGTTATTTGAAAAAGCTGTACAGTGTCAGAGCTGAGCAGGGATCCAGCTGTGAATAGCACTCTGCAGAGTGTTGATAGAATCTGGGCTGTCCAGCTGTGAAGGGCCCGGAAGTGCTTGAAGAGGTGACAAGCACCGAGCCCTCCCCCAGCCCTCCCCAACAGCTGTGGCCATTAACAACAGAAGCTACAGAGACTCACTGCAGCCAAAAGCCACAACACTACACTCTCAGCCTTACGCCTTGTCACCTTGTCGGGAGCCTTAAGGCACCTCCACCAATCACAATAGACAAAAAAAGTGAAATAACAGCTACCCCAAGGTACAACAATGGCTCTGACATTGGACCACAATAATGGCCTAACTCCATGAGGAGTATCGGAGAGGTCAAACCAGAGAAATCTTTCCTTGGGCTCTTGCCAGCTCCCCTACCTTGGTCAATGAGTAGAAAGTGAAAATGGGGTATGGTTGGCTTGTCATCCAGAGATTATGTAGAAAGTGACAACAATGTGATATAGCGGAATCAGCAGGGGCTTTGGAGTCGGGGACCTAGGTTCAAATCCTGATGCTTCTGTGTACTAGTTATGCAACTTTTATGAATTAAATAAGCCCATCAAGCCTATCTTTTCTCATCTTTAAAGAGAGTAATAGTAATTTCCTTTTAGAATTACAGAAAATCCTGAGATAAAATATAAATCTCTATATATAGTGGATTTCTAAAAATATTCGTTTTCTTTCCTTTTCCCATACATTCACAGAGGGGTAAAAATAGCAATTTTCTGCTAAGAAATCTCATGAGATGCAAAGCCTAGAAATACCAGGTGAAAAAGTAAGGCACTTATGGAGACCTTGAAGTGTAACATAGATTGCCAGTGGAAATGTTACTGGGGGAAATGAGTGGGTTACATAAAGGAATGTGTTAAAGTGCTCAGAACTTCCCTTTCCAGTTTTGATTATTTTGGATTCCTAGAATGGTTTAGGCATCTGTGGGCAATGTCATGAATACAGTGAGTACTTCCAACACTAGCAACATCTGAATCAGTATTTTTGCCCCAAATGGAAAACTATATTCAACACTGTCAAATACAGAAGTTTGCATGTAAACAAAAATGTTTAGAAACTGTGACCTCATCTTTACCTATAAAGGTTCTACCATCTTTCAAGTTCACATTCTGTTACCATGTACTCTATCAATATCTCTGTTCCAGAAAATTTAACATAAACTGGTTTAAGCTAAAAATATGTAGAGTTCAGGTAGCTCATAAACGTAGGGTTCAGGCAGTTCAGGGATCCAGTTCAGTTTCAGTTCCAGATTGATACAGACCTCAAATGAGGTCAGCAGGATCCAACTGTCTACTGGGCTTCTCTGTACTCACTACACTTGAGGATCTCCATAGTGGCCCACAGCACCTGCAGGCTCCCTTTGTCAAAAAAGTTCAGTCCAGCAAAAGAGAGAAATTGCCTCTGGGATGGCACACATGCACATGTGTGTACACACACACACACACACACACACACACAACATTTGATGCCCAGATTGGTGTTTTATGTGTGTTGGCAAATCCAACTATAGCCAGGTGAGTAGACTTTGAGCATTAGCCTGGCATGTGAAGCCCTGGGAATAAAGTCAGTTGGAACATTGACTAAGAATAAAGAGGCATGGTAGTCCCAAAGCAAATTGGGTTATGGTTGTCACACAAAAGTAATGTAGATATTCCATAGAAAAATCAACCAACATCCACTATTACACTCTAGCCCCACAGAACAATGGTCTTCATGTCCTTTACACATTTACTAACTTCTTTTGTGCCACTCACATAGTACTTATCATATGCAACCTTGTATCTTAGGTTAATGATCAGTGCCTTGAGGGCAGAGGCTATTTTAAGTGTGTCTCCATCAATATCGTCTTTCACAGTGCTTTGCCCACGGTGAATAAATTAAGGGAATTTAATAGAAATTAATGAATTTAACATACATAAACATTGAAAGTGAATAATTGAAGTCAAAAGTTGAAATAGTTGACCTGTAGAAGAGATTAAGAGAAACAATGTTAGAATTATATGGTATCTGGGGGTGTGGAAGAAAAGGAAATCAGAGGCCCTTTATTCAAAAATTGCTGTCAGAAATCCCCAAATTCCTTAAGGAATTTATTAAAGAGATTGAGAGGGCATATTGCTCAAAAACACTAAATATTCTCTGTGGGAAAGTAACTTTAACTTTCCAAGTCAAACCACCAAGATAAATAATTAAAGGAAAATATTCCAAAAGGTAGACAGGTGAATTAATCAGAATGGGGAGGATAGATAGGAGACAAAGGCTCTGGAAAGAAGAAGGAGAAGGAGAAGGAGAAGGAGAAGGAGAAGGAGAAGGAGAAGGAGAAGGAGAAGGAGGAGAAGGAGGGGAAGGGGAAGGGGAAGGAGAAGAAGGAGAAGGGGAAGAACACAGTTTTCAGTACTCTACCAAGAATTTGGGAGAAAATTTTCAAATACGAAAGAGAAATTCCCTATCAAAATTACACAAAAAGTCTGTAGGATTAAATCTGGTCACCATCAAATCCCATCTGGAGAAAGTCTTCATAGCTATAAGACAGAAATTTGATTAAGTCTCTTACATACAACCACACTGGTTTTAAATTAACCTCTGGGCTACTGGGTCATGGAGTATAGATGACTTGTTTTATTAACTATCACCAATTTTCCCTTGCCGGGACTTCACAGAACACAAGCAGGTTTAAGAAGTTTGTTATAACTCCATTGCTGAGAAAGGTATTTCAACTGAGAATCTCCTTCTAGGAAAAGAAGTTAAATGTGTCTTGGGTGAGGAGAACTTCTGGCAAAATAGAAGAGAGAGCAAATTATGATCAGTGGGCCAAATTCAGCTGTTTTTGTAAAGTTTTATTGACATACATCCATGTCCCTTTGCTTAGTATCATCTAATGGCTGCTTTCTGTTCCTGTAAGAGCGAAGTTGAGAAGTTCGCATGGATCATAAGGTCCAAAAAGCTTAAAATAGTCATCATCTAGACGTTTACAGAAAGAATCTACTGACCTCTGCCATAGAAAAGAGAGCATCTCAGCCCATATAAACCAAGGGTGGCTTTTCTACCTGTTCTTAAAGAATCAGGCATATTAATGGCAAGATGGCAGCAAGATGGTTTCTCAGCATTAGTAAGGACTCAGGCACTGTGAGTAGGGAAAGCAAAGGAGATGGAAACAAAGCAGCATTTCTGGTTGCTGGGTAGAAGGCTCACTGAGAAACCAACAGGGAGCAAGATGTGAGCGGGGCTAGGCCTCCATAGAGAGAAAGAGAGAGAGGGAAGCAATTAGCAGAAAAGCATCCAGTGCCTTTGTCTGCCTCAAAGTGTTTCTCTTGCCTGCTACTGCTGCACATTTGAATGTTTTATTTCTTCGACCCTCTGAGCATTACCAAACAGTTATTATCTGAGCTTCTAACAAACAATTATTCCAGCTCCTAATTTATATTTCAATCATTTTAACTACTGATCTTATGATCACATCCAGGCTCTGATCACATTAGTGTCTATTAACTATGCAGCAACCAATAAAATCTGCATGAGAGACTTATTCCATATATACTCCCTTAGCACAATTTATTAAAATAATGTAGACTATTAACGTTTAAACTAAATGTAATATATATATTTAATATAAAAATTCTCATTACTGTGATTAATAAAATTTTTAGTGTAAGCTGATATTTAGTTAGAGAAAATGAACAAGTTAAGCCAACTGAACTATTTCAGTTACATTAATTTAATTAAATATGACTTTTACATTATGTAGGATTAGGTGCAGACCACTGATAATTCTAACATATTTAAAGAACCAAAAAGGTAGAATTCCCTTATCAAAGTTACAGTCGAATCACCAAAGGTTGTTTTAGATAAAGCATGTTAACTTCTCTCACTAAACCCCCTCACTTTTCCAGATATGCTCTCAGGAATTACAGAAGTTGAAAAGTAATGCAGTAATACTACACTGTCTTCCTCCTTAAAAGTCTCATTGTTTGGGTTTTTCCTGTGGAACTGCACCAGGACCGTGTGTGTGTGTGTGTGTGTGTGTGTGTGTGTGTGTGTGTGTAGGGGAGAGAGAGAGACAAAAGCAGACACAGAGACAGGAACAGATCTCATGCTGGTTCTTTGAATTGTCTCTGTTTATATAGAAACATTTCCCAAAATGATTTCTGGAGGTATGTGCTGGTTAGACTCCACTTTACTCCTTGTGAGCTGTTCCATGTGGAACTACCCTGACCTGGGCTAATATAACTGCCCTGATACTTCCTAACTTTGCAAACAAGGAAATGACAACTTCAGCCCAGTTTTTCCATTAGTAAAATGGGAATAAGAGGTGGTGGGGATTAAGTGAGATGGGTAGAAAACACCTAGCTTCTAATTGCTGCCCCTCAGAGCTGAGTGTCTTTCTGCTGCCTCAGAAAATGTTATGTTTGATTACTTCAAGCATAATTTCATGACCAGTGTGGCTGAATTATCTTCTTCATTCCAGAAATCTTTCCTAGATTGCCATGGCCATGAATCCATATTGTTGCTCTTTTCTGCACTCTTTATCTCCATCTTTTTCTGCTTTGTCTTCTGTGTTGGTGACATTTCACTGACACCCAAGTTGTCCCCTGATCATCCAGGGCTGAAAGGTGGAAGAGGAGAATAGGTAGAGCACTAACCTAGGACTCCAGAAGATCTATGTTTGAGTCCCAGTGTGCTTGCTACATGGCCTTGGGTAAGTACTTGGTATTTTCAAGTCTCAATTTCCAATCCTGCTAAATGGATGTGGCCAACAATAATGCCTAATTACAAAGCCATTGTGCATACTGAATTATTTCAGGTGAAGTGCTTTGAATAGTGCCTGGTCCATATTATGAGCTCAACAATAATACCGTCAATAATATTGGGGACAGTGATTTTTTAAACAAAATCACTGCTCTTCTGGAGGCCAGGTCATGCATTGGTACTAAGTTCAGAACTTGAGGAGACCCAGAAACATTTCTGTATCTATCATATTATCAGGAACTGTGAAGATCCAATTCTCTAGAAGGAAGAGAGGGCTTTTTCCATATTATCCATCCTAAGGTATATGATGCCCCATCCTTTGGCTCCAGAGGTTTATTTTATTGCTTGATAATGACAGAAGCATCCAGCATAGCTAGATATACATTCACTTTGAGAGAGCAAAATAAAAGCATAAAGGAGAAAACCTGTCCCTAAAATCTCCCACAATCATAAATGCACCAAGAGCACTGATGTATGATGGTTTTGTTTCACACCCAAAGTTTCATACTCCTGCCTCTGCTGCTAAGGGACAAGGATGATGTGAAAACAAAATGCTGACTTTCAGGCTTAAGATCCGTACTCATTATTGTAATTCTAAAACCAGGAGGAGAACCAGAACCCAGGCTGAATTATCACCCAGTCTCCTTAATAAATGTGGACAGGGAAATCTCAAGAAAGTTGCTGGCTAATAGGCTGGAACAGATATTCCTACACCAAATCCATCCCAATCAGGTAGATTTATTTGGAAAGGACAGTCAAGCAATAATAGGAAGCAATTATTAAATGCAGTGCAGTGAACTTCTGGAGACAGGGAAGAGCCCACAGCTGTCATTTCATCCTTCATCCTTCTCTGAAGGCCTTTGATCACCTAGCCACTCTGTCCCTCCCCTTCATTCAGCAATAATTTGGACTGAAGGTGGCATTGTTCAGGTGGAGCTCTTAGGACTAACGAGTCCTCCCATCTTCTTCTGTAACAAACTAGTTAATGGGACTTGTGTCATCACTTTTGCCAATTCCCCTGCCCCATTACCTTATTTTATTTCAAAGTTATGATAGAAAAAGTTCTTCTGTCGATAAGCCCACCAATTCTAGGAATCCTTCTTTTTTTTGGCAATTCCAATATAAGTTGCTTAGGGGCTTATGACATGGATTATGTTGCCAGACTCCCTGATTTGAATTCTGGACCCAACAAATATTAGCTGGGCAATAAAACAAACTTTCTGTCCTCAGAGTCCCCATCTGTTAAATGCGGATAATGTAATACAAACTTCAGTGGGGTGTTGTACAAATTCAGTGAGTTGACAAGAGTTAAGGGCAAGTTAGTTAAGCTAACGCCTTTCACATCGCAAGTGCTCAGTAAATTTTTGCAATCTCTGTCATCACTGTCACCAATACATAGTTATCATTATTCTGGGAGTTATCCTTTGCATCTGAGACCCCATAGTTCTTTCAATTTGGGATCAGGTAGCATTTAAAATCTTCTTAGGAAGACTTACAACATGGGATGGTGGCTGAAGCATCAAGTTGGGTTTAGGATACCCAACCCTTTGTAAACTGTACTAAAGTAAGAAGTTATTACAAGTAAGGCAACTCAGAGACTATTTTTCTAGCTATACAATAAGGACAATTGAATCATATTTCAAGGTCTGACCTCTCTTCCAGTCTTCTCTGCACTCAAAGCATTCACTTGCTAACTGGGGTGGAAAATATGGCCTATGCATTTGATCTAGTGTCAGCATGGTCCACTTTGACCTCATAATGACTATGCCTTAAGCAGTGCAACAGTCAAGACATAACCACCAAGCTAATCAGACCAACCCAACAAGAAGCAAGACTTTTGGTTTCAGTCACTCATTCAGACTTTGTCTTCCAGTCCTCCGTGGCCACAGGACTAGCCAGCTTCCCCAAGATGCCACATAGGACACCTGAGTTACTTTGCAAAAAGAATGTTACATCAATCAGAAATAAAGAGCTCCATTTCAACAATAGATACAAAGAAAAAGAAGAAAACAGAAATTGTCTCAATAAAAATCAGACCATTCTTTTTTTTTTAATATTTATTTCTGATAGAGAGAGAGTGAGAGAGAGACATACAGGCAGGCAGAGCACTAGCAGGGGAGGGGCAGACAGAAAAGGAGACACAGAATCCAAAGCAGGCTCCAGGCTCTGAGCTGTCAGCACAGAGCGCAATGCGGGGCTCAAACTCAGGAACCATGAGATCATTACCTGAGCCAAAGTCAGAGGCTTAACTGACTGAGCCACGCAGACACCCCAAAAATCAAACCATTCTCAAAGCCAGATCTATTTTATGAATGTACCATAATTTTCAGAGGTTGTTGGACCTTGTTGCCTGTATCTGGTAATCCCATCTGCCAGGCTTATGGTCATGAGGAATTTGAACCACAGTGAACAAAATGCATCAAGACCTAGAAGATACCACCAAAGACCTCCTTGAGAAGCACCATCTCCATGGACTCAGCATTGCCCAGAATGAGTCTCATCAAACTTAATCAAGCTTATGAAAATAACTCAGTCTCAGTAGCTTAGCTCCAGGGGCCTTCCTCCCAAAATCCATACAGACCCAAATACCGTAATATGAATAGGACCTGCTTTTCAGTAGATAATACATGGTTTTGTTTCATTAGCGGAAGAGTTCTGCATTGTCTGAAACAATAAAGGAGAAATTAACTTGGTCTGAGTTGCTGTTTGAGCTAGAATTTTGAGAAGCTGTGTCTCTTAATTCTACCCTGAGTTTAAAATATGGCACACCTGGACAATCTGGTTCTCTCCAGGGAACGTACTAACTCTGGATTGTTTTATGTGTTTGAAGTCCACCATATGGAACAACTGTGTCATTAAGATGGGCATTAAAAAGATTTGTTCACTCAGCTAGATTTAGACAGATAATAATACTTGGCACTTATATAGTGTCTTTCACCTGTCCATCTCAAAGTAAGCAATTTGTAAACACATATTGTTACAAGCCCTTTATAAACCACAGCTATAGGTGTTTCCCTGTGTGTAAGACAGTGCCAACATGCCATACAATAAGTCCACACCAAAACAAGAGATGGTACAAAATTTCTTAAAAATCGCCTTAGTTAGAAAGAATTTTAAAAGCAGTCCAAGAATGTTATATAAGAATTATCTCAAGCAATAACTACAGTCTGTCCACCTCAGACAGAGAAAGAGAGGCTCTGCATATATGACAAGTACTTTGTCATACTTGGATCCACAAGATTTGTATAATAATTATACAAACCCACAAGATTTGTATAATGGTACAAATACCATTACCTAAATTAACTGTGAATGAAATTGGCCAACACCTCATAACCACTTCCACTTTAGTTATTCAGTGTTCTAACCATAAGAATTGATAGGATTCCTATGCAACTTCAATTAGGTTTTCTGTAATTGTCATCCTATTTGCATATCTAGCTCTTTAGATCTTTTCCTCAATAGGTCAAAACTCAGAGGCATGGAGGGTTGCTCACTGTGACTTCCAAACCACTAATATTCCTCATAGCTTTACTTTAAACCACTAATATTCCTCATAACTTATTTATATGTGTATTTTCCCCTCCAACCCCAGTCTCTCTGATCGTACAATGCTCCCTTTCCTTTTACTTGCACCTTTACTTTGTGACTTCTTTACTTGTGTAGCACAAAACAGTTTTAGGTATTAGATATTACAAACGTAAGAAAAAAAAATGCTGGGCTTCAGACTCCAGCAAACAACATGTTGCTACAGGTTGCAAACATAAATATAGATTACAAATAAGTGTTACATATATGTACATCATGTCACAAGAGTCTGTCAGATGGGATAGGACAAAGGCCATAGTATAAAGCCCAGCTTTATACTGGGTTGTACAAAGTGGGCCAAGAGTATGAGTAGAAGCTTATATTCAAATGAATAAGGTCTGAATGAACAAAATAAAACAGCTAATAAAACACTATATCAGACAATAAGAAAAGATCTCTGTGAATAATCTAGATAATAGGTGTTTGCTATAAGAATCTTGTAGGGGCACCTGGGTGACTCAGTTGGTTAAGCGTCTGATTCTGAATTTCGGCTCAGCTCATGATCTCACAGTTTGTGAGTTTAGGCCCCACGTCTGGCTCTGTGCTAACAGTGCAGAGCCTGCTTGCAATTCTCTCTCTCTCTCCCTCTCTCTCTCTGCCCCTCCCCTGCTCATGTTGTCTGTGTCTTGCTCTCTGTCTCAAAATAAACTTAAAAAAAAATGTTGTATGAACAGTTCCCAGATGATCAAATTTCAAAGTATCAATTTTTAAGGAGGTTATTATCAGTAACACAGTTTTCATAATATCTGGAAAGGTGATTAAAAACTTAAATGATGGCAGAAACTCAATAGGCAACACTAATGGGTGAAGCATGCAGATGTATCATAACAGGGAGAAGTACATAATAATAATAGTTTGCTGTGATGTGTATCCTAACAGAAATGTTTCTCTTAACATGTAAGTGACTATATTTATATATGTATAGATAAGCTTATATGTAAACACATGTAGTTAAATGTATACACACACTCACATACACATATACTGTATATCCCATTTTTAAAAAATAAATATGGGGGGGGACTGTTGAAGTGGAAAACATACATGCACCTTTGAAAGGGGTAGCTGCTCCTCCATTCTAGGTAACCACTGCCATACAAGAAAGTGAGCCCAGTGTGGACAGATGTTTTGACTTCTCAACAAGAACTGCAAATTTGAATTTTTTTAATAGGAAAGTTTTTAATTTTTAAATGTTGACTCCAATTACTTTTAAACCCTGTACAACAGCACTTCAGCTCATCAAACCCTGCTCGTTGGATAAAAGCTTATGGTCTCCAGTGTTCAAGAAAGTGTGTTTTTCATGCCTAGGGAGAAACTATGATTTCTTTATGATTTTGTTTCCAGCACCCACAGAAATAAAGATTTATAATATAAAGTTCACTATTTAGAAATAGTTAGGTTCCATTAACAAAATGAAAAGGCAATCTATAGAATGGAAGAAAATATTTGCAAACCATATATCTGATATGGGTTAGTAGCTAAAATATATAAAGAAATCTTATAACTCAATAACAAGAGACCAAATAACCCAATTAAAAAATGAGCAAAGGACCTGAATAGTCATTTCTCTAGATATAAGACATTCAAATGGCCAGCAGATATACAAAAAGGTGCTCAACCTCTCTGATCATCAGGGAAATGCAAATCAAAACCACAAGGAGATATGACTTCACACCTGTTAGGACAGCTATTATTAAACAAAAGAAAAGAAAACAAAACAAAACAAAACAAAACAGAAGATAACAAGTGTTGGCAAGGATGTGGAGAAAAGGGGACTCTGATACATTGTTGGTGGGGATGTGAATTGGTTACAGCCATTATGAAAAACAGAATGAAGGTTCCTCCAAAAATTGAAAATGTAACTCTGTATGATCTAGCAATTCCAATTTTAGCTATTTATCCAAAGAAATTCAAATAAGGATCTCAGAGAAAAATACTTGCACTCCCATATTCATTAAGGCATTATTCCCAATAGCTAAGGTATGGAAACAACCTAAATGTCCATCAGTGGATGAGTGGTTAAAGAAAGGGTGGTATATACATATAGTGGAATATTATTAAGCCTTTAAAAAGAAGGAAATCCTGTCATTTGCAACAACATAGATGGATCTAGAGTACACGATGCTGAGTGAAATAAGACAGACACAGAAAGACAAATACTGAATGGTCCCACATATATGTGGAATGTAAAAATAGTAAAACTCATAGCAGAGAGTAGAATGGTGGTTTCCAGGAACTGGACGGAGGAGGAAAAAGATAGGTGATGGTAAAAGTTACAAAGCTTCAGTTATGCAAGCTAAGTTCTGAAGACCTACGGTACAGCATAATGCCTAGAGCTAACAATATTGTATTGTATACTTAAAATTTGCTATAAGGGTAAATCTCATTTTAAATGTTCTTACTACAAAACAATACTAATACTAAAGGTGGCAGGAGGAAATGGAGTGAGAGATATGTTTATGGCCTTAATGGTGAGGACAGTTTCATGGTTTTATATTTATCCCCAAACTCTTGGAGGTGTATACAATTAAAATGTACAGTTTTTTATATGTCAATCATACCTCAATAAAGTGGGGATTTTTGTTTATTTTGAGAGAGAGAGAGCATAAGTGAGAGATGGACAGAGATGGAGGGAGAGATAGAGAATTCAAAGCAGGCTCTGCACTGTCAGCGTGGAGCCTGATGTGGGGCTCAATCTCACGAACCGTGAGATCATGACCTGAGCTGAAATCAAGAGTTGGACGCTCAACCATTGAGCCACCTAGGTGCCCTATTTAAGTTTTTTTAAAAACAAGAAATTGTTATATGTACTGAAAAATTATGTTTGTGAATGGCATTTGTCCTGAGTACAAAAACAAAGAGCTTCTACAAATGAATAAGAAAAATGGTCATAAAAATATGTATATAAAAATGTGAGTAAATTGTATGAACAAATATGAGAAGAAAAAACCACATGGCTATTAAACATAAAAAAGGGAAATTAATTTTAGTGTCATGCAACTCAAGGTGGATTTTTTTTAAGATTAGAAAAATAATTTAAAATACTAGATATATACGGGGCACCTGGGTGGCTCAGTTGGTTAAGCACCCACCTTTGGCTCAGGTCATGATCTCACAGCTCATGAGTTCAAGTCCTGCAACAGGATCTGTGCTGCCTGCTTCAGACTCTTTTCCCCCTCTCTCTGTCCCTCTCCTGTTCACATTCTCTGTCTCTCTCTCAAAAATAAATAAACATTAAAGTTTTTTTAAAATACTAGATATATAATTTTTAATTAAATAAAAATAATTTTAAAACAAGCATAAATTACATATAATATGGAATTAAAATCCCACACAAATATTTAAGATAAAATAGACTTCTACAAAATTCCACTCTTTCAGATGTCCTAAACCTTGCTGTGACATTGGAGGTAAATGTATTAAAGTGGAGGAAGCAAAATTTATGTGGGAAACAGAACCAGGTTCTATTCTGACATCAATGACATTGCCTTGGTCAATATACAACCTCTTTCATCTTTATGTTCTTTTTTAGCTAAAAAAAATAATTTCATGTCCTATGTCATTTTGACAAATCTATTAATATAGATGGGTTTTTGGTTTTTTGAGTTTTTTTGTTTTTTGTTTGTTTTTTCTTTGTTTTTGTGTGTGTTTCAGCTACTTTTGCACCCCTCCTGAGAGTAAGGAACACATTTGGCTATTTCTTGCATAGTGCTGAATGTGTGAGAACCTTGAGAGGCTGTTTTAGACCATCTGATTAGAAACTTTACATCCATCTCTGTTGCTTCCCTGGGACTTTTATTTCCTACCAGTTGGGGAGTGACATGCAGGTCTTTCCCAATTTTAAACTCAACAAAAGTATGACATTTCTTTCATGTACTTTCCTCTTATTCATATATGCATCAGCATTAGCAAGGGGGTGGGTAGAAATGAAAGCTTCTAAATGTTGAGAGATTGGGTTGTGTAGGAGCAGCTGGCACAGGCAAATGAAAATAGTCAAATAAATGGAAGCCAGATAAAAATAATGTGGGTTATAAAATCTAAGAAAAGATACAGCTTCCCATTGCTGAGAGGTCAAACAAGATGCTTTCTAAAAAGATGGCTACTAGAGGCGCCTGGGTGGCTCGGTTAAGTGGCATCTGACTTCCGCTCAGGTCACGATCTCATGGCTTCTGAGTTCCATCTCCGCATTGGGCTCTCTGCTGACAGCTCAGAGTCCAGAGCCTGCTTTGGATTCTGCCTCCCTTTCTCTCTGCTCCTCCCCCGCTCATTCTCTCTCTCTCTCTCTCTCTCTCTCTCTCTCTTTCTCTCTCTCTCAAAAATAAATAAACATTAAAAATTGGAAAAAAAAAGATGACCACTAGATTTAGCTATATGAAGATCAATGTTGACCTTAACAATAGCAGCTTCAATGAAGTAGTGGGGGCAGGAACTAGGATGGAGTTGTCTAAAGAATAAATGTGAAGAACTGAGCAAAGATAATAGACTAAGCACAGATGTCTAATTTATCTCCCACCAGAAATTCCACTACAGAACTGGAAAATATATTATTCAGAAAGAAAGTGTGGGGAATATGATGTAAAATTATGGATTCACTGTTTTAGTGATCTCATTTCTGGAGATCTTTATTATAGATAAAACTGTACATGTAAGAAAAGGATATATCTACAAGATTGCCCATTGTGATATTATTGATAACAGCAAAAGGTTAGAAGCAACCTAAATGTCCAACAATAGGCAACTGTTGAATAAAGTATTGTATACCCATAAAGAATACCATGTACCTGTGAAAATAATAAAGAACATCTCTACGTGACCATTAGGAAAAACCAAAGGGCAAAAATTTTCATGTAAGAGAGAGAGAGAGAGATAATTAGCATATACAGGTGTTTTTGCTGCATTTTTTAATTAAAAAAAAGAAATACTAGAATAAAAACTTAGAAGGAGAGAAAAGAAATGGGATGGATAGAAGTGAGTGAAAGTGAGATTCTTATTTAAGTAATTTTTGACTTTTCTAACCTGGTCATAATATTACCTATTCTTTTAGTATTGCCCATTTTTGAACTATGTAATTGTATTATACCTTAAAAAAAATTTTTTTAATATATAAAACACTGATTGGGGATGTAGAGACCCGGAAATAGCATCACTTTAACCATTACAACAACAACAAAAAAAACAAACTACAAGTTCACAATTTTTCTTGAAGCTATCATAGAGCTGTGGTCACAGAACTAATTAGTCTAAAATCTAAAGAAAGACAAGTGGCTGGAGGGAGTGGTAGGATGTGAGCACCTGCTTACCTAGGGCAGATACAGCCAGACATAGATAAGGAATAATCATCTGAAGCTGTTAACAAATTTATGGAGAAGGTGTTTAGGCTGGTAAGAGTGTGGGGCGACTTGGGGTCTGTCAGAAGCAAAAGGTGCCCATTTCCATGCATAAAAAGTATTCAGTCTCTAGTATTTTACACATGATGCCCAGCTTTCAACAAAAGAAAAAAAATGAGATTATGAAAAAAAGCAACAAAAAACAACTGCCGAGAGATAAGACAATCAACAAAACCATATTCAAATATAGAACAGATGTGAAAGCTCCAGAGAACTTAAAATAATAATCATAATTACCATATTAAAGTCTGTAATGGAAAAGATGGACAACATGAGGATCACATGAATAATTTCAACACAGAAGGAAACGAAAAAAGACTCAAATAGAAATGCTATTAATAAAAACATAGTAACAGAGATTTTTAAAATGCCCTCAACAGAGTTTACATGTAGATTTGACACAGCTAAAGAAAGAATCAGTGTCCTTGAAGATAGATCAATAGAAGTTACCCAAACTGAAACACAAAGAGATAAAAACTGTGCTAAAATGAAAGAATATCCAAGAGCTATGATATAATATCAAACATCCTAACATGTGTATAATTGGAATCTCAAATTGGTGAAAGACTAGTTGCTTTTACCATAACATTGATAGAAGGCAATAATGCCCTCCCTCACCACTGCTGTTCAACATCATACTGGAAGTCCTAGCCTGTGTGATAGGGCAAGAAAGAGAAATAAAATTCATACAGACTGGAAAGGAAGAAATAAAATTGTTTCTAGTCACAGACAGCATGCTTATATACATAGAAAAATGACAAAGAATCTATTTGAATCTATATAATAAATGAGTAGGAAATTTGCAAGATACTAAGTCAATAAACAAAAATGCCCTGTATTCCTACATCCTAGCAATAAACAATAGAATATAAAACTTCAAAAAAAAGTACCTATTACAATAGCTCCAAAAAATAAAATTCTGAGTATAAATCTAACAAAATATACTTAGAATCTGTATGCTTAAATCTACCAAACACTGATGAAAAACCCAAATAAGACCTAAATGAATGGAAAGATATATCATGTGAATGGATTGGAAGACTTGATAGGGCATCAGTTCCCAAAAGAACTGATCTATAAGTTCAATGTTTTATCGTTTTTGCTCACAGGTTTCTCTGACAATACCAAAGTGTGGACCAAGTTCCTTCTCCACAACAATAAAAATACATAAAAGCATCTAAGTATACCCCATGCTTTTTAAGTTTGCTGCTATCTAGCTTGACTACACCTTCTCAAGTTATTCACTAAGCTTTATCATCCCCTTCCAGCTTATTATTAGGATCATCAGGCAGGAATGTACTACCTCTGCCACCTCAGTAGTTTCCAAGGGTCCCAAATTTCTTTCACTATTTTTCTCATTAAGCAATTAATTGCCTTCAACATTTGTGAGGAAGTTTAAGCTCCAAGAATGTTCATATTTAATTTTTAAAGGAAAATGAAGAATAACATGTAAATGCCAAATTCTAGAATTATTGGTTTTTATATTACCAAGGAACTCACTGTATGAAGAAATGGTACTAAAAATGAGAAAATGTTTGTCAACAGACATCTGAGTATAACTAGAGCAGAAAGTTGAACAAATATGTGGGAAACATTTTGTATGTGTAGAATAAGACTTAAATATGCTAGATCTCAGGGGACAAACTCATTTTCCCAAAATTCTAATCATGCAAACCTCCTAGGACCCACCAAGAAATTACTCTTCTATGTGGAGAAAAAGTACTAGTCCATTGGACCTAAGTCATTAGTTCCATATCCTCCCCACAAATCATCCTCAGTTCTCTTTGATGGGTCTGCAGCACTAATAGTAATGAGTGAATAATGTCAAAGTACTAAATTTTGCAGTCATTTCTTGTGCATAAATGTTCTACTTTCTGTGCTTTTGTGAAGAATTAAAAATTGTATGACACAGAAAATGGAAATCTGCTAACTTCTCTGTATATGCAAAATCACTTTACTCCTCAAAATTTTTCTCTCAGCCTCTCAAATAAGATTGATGCTCCTGGGCACATCGCCATGTTTATCCTGTAGCATTTCATGACACCCAACCCTCCCTACTCAGCAAACCAGCTAATCTCCAGGGGCTCTTGGGTCAACCTGAGAAGCAAAGAAATACACCATACTTTAGTGGCAGCTGCTTGGTATCATGTTCAACTGTGTCATTAAGATGCCTTCATGAGTCATGACAAAATGTCTCAAGTTAGCAAATCAACGAATTTCTATGTAATATCATATAAAGATTATTTGGCTTTCAAAGTGAAACAGGAATAAAAGCAACCCAAAAAGGACTCACACACTGATTGAGGCAAGCATTACCTCCAATATATTTTTAATGGAATCTACAGAGAAGAGAGATTTTAGACACATCAAGTCAAAGACCAAAAAGATTTGCATATCTAATATGTATATATGGATATGGATATGGATATGGATATGTAATATGTGGATGTACTTTGCCTGACAAATGACTTCATATTGGATATGCATTGCCCTGAAACCAACACATGTTACTGTAAAGAGTCAAATAAGAATACCAGTAAGGTGACACATTAAAGATAAAACACAATGGAGTACTACGTGGCAATGAGAAAGAATGAAATATGACCCTTTGTAGCAACATGGATGGAACTGGAGAGTGTGATGCTAAGTGAAATAAGCCATACAGAGAAAGACAGATACCATATGTTTTCACTCTTAAGGGGATCCTGAGAAACTTAACAGAAACCCATGGGGGAGGGGAAGGAAAAAAAAGAGGTTAGAGTGGGAGAGAGAGCCAAAGCATAAGAGATTCTTAAAAAACTGAGAACAAACTGAGGGTTGATGGGGGTGGGAGGGAGGAGAGGGTAGGTGATGGGCATTGAAGAGAGCATCTTTTGGGATGAGCACTGGGTGTTGTATGGAAACTAATTTGACAATAAATTTCATATATTAAAAAAAGACAAAAAAAAGGATAAAATTACAAGTAATCTGTGAGCATATAGGTGGGAAGTAACTAAAAACTATAAAAAGATTTTTTAGACTGATGTTTTTTTCCTGCACTGTGGCTGTTAAAAGCCTTAATTCCATTATTTGTCTTTATTTCCTTTTATTTCTCTTCTCACTATTCTCTAATAAACTAAAAAAAAAATCACCCTCCCTTTGGCCATCTCATTGTGAAAATACCCTCATTATTAATTACAAAAATATAATTCCTTCTGTTATCTTGTCTTCCATGTTTCTTCCCACTCTTCACTGCTTTGCTCAAAGCTGACTTGTGCTCAATGTCAGATTTCTCCCTAAGAACTGCACCTGCCCTGATTATATCTAACCAGTTCCTATCCCTGTGGACCTCAGGTCCCTCTCCAACTAAGATGTGACCACTGAATACAAGGGCAGGCCAGTGGAGATGGGGACATGGGCAGTGTTCATACACTTTTCCTACATCACATCTCAACAACTAAGGGCATTTACTTTGTAGCTGCCCAACCCTTGTCCTGCTTTCAGAAAATGCCACTCTGAATCACCTATGCTCTGAAAACCCCAGATACTACTTATGGATTTGCATGCGATTTGTTCCTCTGTCATCGTTCTGAGCTACCCATGCTGCAACCTACCAATATGTTCCCTTCTTTTCATCTAGCATCCCTCAATAGTGATATGAGTCCTTTTTATGCAAAGCATCTTCTCATGAGACAGAGATTAGACAATTCCTGTTAATCATAAGCTCTGACTGCTGTATCTTCTGTCTTCAAACTTATGGCAAGCTCTATTTCACCTCCACCGATAGTAAGAGCATCAGAGACTCACTTGACAGTTCCTGCCTCCAGTCATTAACAGCATGTTCAAGATAGAATAAAATAAAAATAGCAATACATTTCTGATTCCAGACAAATGAGGTAGACACATTTCTCCCTATTCTTCCCTATTTCACCCTATTCTTCCCTATCCCTCCCTAAGTATAGCTAA
The DNA here is from genome assembly GCF_046562875.1 of Panthera onca. Classification (NCBI taxonomy): domain Eukaryota; kingdom Metazoa; phylum Chordata; class Mammalia; order Carnivora; family Felidae; genus Panthera; species Panthera onca. Next base: position 56,073,743 of record NC_138341.1, read on the forward strand.
AATCTTGAATGTTATATGTAAAACAAATATCAGACTGAAAGAGGGGAAGAGAAGACATACTGCCTAGGGGATGAACAAACTGCACTTGGGACCAATGACAGATATGGCATTGTGTTCCCTGTGTCTTCTTTTTTCTCCTTCATATCCACACTGGGTACTTGAGAAGACTGTAATATGGTATAGCTACTTTGGAAAAAGTTCCTACAGTTTCTCATAAAATTATACATATGACTACCTTACATACATAAATTCCAATTCTAGATATTTATGCAAGAGGAATTAAATCATATTGTACAAAGGGCTATAATGTTCATAACAGTTTATTTATGACAGCCAAAAACTTGGAACTGCTCATGTGTCCATTTATAGAAGAATGGGTAAAGAAGCTGTGATTTGCTCATAACATGAAATACTACTCATCAGTAAAAATGCATTCAACAATGTGAATAAATCTTAAAGATATTATGCTGAGTTAAAGAAGCTAAACATGAGTTGAACATACTGTGTAATTCTATTTATACTAAATTCTAGAACATGCAAAAAATTCTATAGTAAAAAAAAAATCAGGTTTGTTTTTTTGCCGGTGGGGTATGGGACAAGATTGGCTGGGAATGGCCATTATGAAACTTTCTGGTATAATGAAACTATTCTATAACTTGATAGAGGACTGTGTTACGTAGGTGTGTATGTTTGCCAGATTTTAGCAATTATAGATTTAATTGTTCATTTCATTGTACATACATTTTACATCAGAGATTAAAGAAATATTGAACTCTAGTTAATGGTTTGCATGTCAAAATATCTAGAAGGAAATATAGTAACATCTCTAATTTACTTTGAAATGCAACAAATATATAATGGTTGAATGGATGGGAAAGTATATGGTAAGCAAGCATTCCTAAGTGATAATGGTAGAATCTGGGTGGTGAGTATAGGTATCTACTGTAAACTTCTTTTGCCTTTGCTTTATGTTTGAAATGTTTCATATTAAAAGGTTGGCAGAGGAATTGATTATGTATATATATATATGTGTGTGTGTGTGTGTGTGTGTATACAATTGATCATATATGTTTACATATATGTGTATATATATGTAATTTTAAGATCCAGCTTATGGTTGCCATATGACATTCCCAAAATTTTGTTGAATTTCTGTAAGAAACATATCCTTTTCCATATAGAGCATCATGGAATTTCCAAGTATTCGTATTCAAAACAACAACAGAGTTATTTTTAAGGCATTAAAATTTAAAGAAAATCAAATCCACAAAAATCTTTCTAACACTGAGCACTCATAGAGAAAATAATAGAAGACATTGTGGTGAGGAATAAAACTAGGCAGAATGCATATTTGAAACCAGTGTGCTTTGGTGCAGGAAGATAATACCTACTAAAAATGCTTTCCTGCAGGTTTGTCCAGTGGTCTTTCTGTACTTCACTTAAGATGAAATGGTCTGGCCCAGGAAGTACAATAATAAAGTAGTCATCTTTTGAAACTTTGTTTTTTTTTTTTTTCAGTTATTTTATCTTTTGAAACTTTGATTGGAATGATGAGGGAGAATAGTAAATTGTCCCGGAAGGACTTAGTAATGGAAAGTTTTCTAACGGGTATATCTGTGGAAACTGGGAGTCCTGGCTTGAAACAGGAGACCTCTCATGATTCCTTGTAGCTTGATTCACTCATAGTACTGAGATAGACTCTGACTTATGCTATCAGAACTCTTGGATTCATTTAAACACATGGACATTGATCTTTAGTAGTGAAACTGTCTTGAGAAATTCAAAATTCTGTTAATGGATTACTGCCTTGTTAGACAAGTATGTAAAAATACTATAGAAATCTCACTGAGCATGCTTAGCAGGAATCAGAACTTTGAGCATATCTTGTATACCCATCCTATATAAAACCATATATATTTGAGGCCCCTGGGTGACTCAGTCGGTTGGGTGTCCGACTTTGGCTCAGGTCATGATCTCACGGTTCGTGGGTTTGAACCCCGAGTTGGGCTCTGTGCTGACAGCTCGGAGCCTGGAGCTGCTTTGAATTCTCTGTGTCTCCCTCTATCTCTCTCTCTCTCTCTGCCCTTCCCCTGCTCACTGTCTGTCTGTCTCTCTCTCAAAAATAAATAAACATTAAAAAAATTTTAAGCATATATATTTTTTAATACCCATATGTCCTTCTGTTAAAAATAAAAACTAGTGTTTAGGAATAGCTGTTTCCTGATAAAACTACCCATCGACTTCTTTGCCAGACAAATGCAGCTCATACATTGACACATTTCAGTCCATCTGTATGTACAGCATGTTCCACATCCCAATTACAACACAGGCATCTTAACTTTAAATGAGACAAAACAAACATAAAATTAACACTGGTGGGAACCCCCTGCCACTCAATTTGTGTTGGGTTTAACACCTTCTTATTTTATATATCCTGCCACATAAACAGTTTTATATTAGCCACTGATATGGTGGCTTCCAACAACTCAATGTTGAGCTGTTTAAAAGCACTAATTAGCAGCTTTAATACAGAAGGGAACACATATATTAGAAAAATCCTGTAAACCCCAAATACCCCTTGGGCCCTGCCATTTGTGTGTAAAATAACTCAATAAAAAATATATACTATATTCTTAATCACAAAACCTTTCAGGAGTATAATCAATCACAGAGAAATATAAACCATGCCTTTATAAACAAAAAAAGAAAAATGATAACTTCCATTTAAGCTGAGCGTGTGAATCATCACAATGAGCATATGAATTTATAAAACTAAGCACACTTCATAATAGTGATAAAAATATTACAAGTATACATACATCCAATTGACATATATGCATTGCATTCAATTTGGGCACAACTGGCAACATATTTATTAAATTAACACTTCATTTCTTTCTTTCTATCACTTCTAATAATACCAAAGCCATATATACATGTATACTAACTTTAACAGAAAATAAAGAAAATATTCTTAAAGTACTTTTACACTATTTGAGAATACAGAAACATATTTAATTTTCAAAGGATTCCAGGAACACATTTTTCTATAATTGGGAATGTCCATATAATCTAATTATGTCTTTTTAAGTAACATTTAACATAGCTAGCTATTTATAACTTAAAGGAATGTTTTTTCTTTTCCCTAACTTTCCATGTACCTTGATCAGATAATTCTACTAGTTAATATTTCTAGTACATGTAAATAATTATATCCTGAGTGCTTTAAAATTACACTAATTCCTACACCATTAAGGAAGGAAAATGTTTCTAGTTTTTGATGCATTATAAGTGGGAGATATTAATTTCTAGATGAAATTATGCATAAGCAGGGGGGAAGCTTTGTACTGAGTTAATATTTAAACATAAAATGTTAAGTATCTCAGGAATTATGGATGATTAAAAGCAAATAGGACAACACAGCCATACTGTATTTGGATTGTGGGACCCTCTCCCGTTTGCACAATTTTCTACCCCCCGCCCACAGCAAAAAGCGTCTTTATATTTTAAAATTGTTTAGCTGTCAGGATGGATGGTTTGAACAGTAGCAAACACTCAAATCCAAAGAAATGGCATTCTTCAGTAAATATGTTTGTGCTATGTCATATAAATGAATTATAAACAGTAGAGTAACCTTTTTGTTTTTATCGTTAATACTTTGTCATTTTACAAACTGCCAGTAAGCAATACAATTTCCAAAGCAAGGCTGAAAACTTGGAGGAAATTAGCTCATACCAAGTTATATATATTATTTTCTAATGCAGTACTAATCATACTTTACTATTTTGGGTGAACAGCTTTTTAAAACTATACTGAATGATGGAATTGTCCCATTTTAAGTAGAAATTTCTACACAATGGGTAATTTCAATTCTTTCCAGCTTTATTCCACTATTAGAAACATATTTAGTCAAAGACCTCACATATTTACTATGAATATATTTTAATGTATTTTCTCCAAAGAAATAAAGCAGGTTGACACTTAGGTTTGTTTCTCCTTTCATGTTTTGCTTTAAATGGTGTTTTATGTTATAGGCTAATGAGTATCTAACGGTGTACTTAATGTACTTTGCATATGGTATTTCAGTAAAGACCCAGCATTTCATTTGGGAGGGCGGTCTGCCATGACACTTGAGCAGTTTTACATAAGCTGGGAGTATGTTTACAGTTCGCGAAGGCTCTTAGAGACAGATTCTGTTTCAAGAAAATATGGAGCTATACACCCTTCACTATTTGTGACAAGTGATACTGTCTCTTAGTAAATTTGTGTCTGCCCACTATGATAAAATTGGGGTAAGACTATAAGAGTTTAGGTCAGGGACAAAGAGAATTCTTTACAGGCCTGCTACATTAAATTATAGGACCGCTGCTTTAGGTTCCTAGGACTGCTAGAGCAAAATGTCACAAACAGAGTGTCTGAAGACAGAAATCTATTGTCTCACAGCTCTGGAGGCCCCAAATCCCAAAGCGAAGTTTTGGTGGGGACTTGCTCCCTCTGAACTCTGTGGGGAAGAAGTCTTCTTCCTGGCTTTGGGTGATAGCCATCTATCCTTGGCATTCCTTGGACTATAACTGCAACACACACCCCTCTCTTCCTCTGTCTTCACATCATCTTCTTAGAAGGACACTGAGCATAATGAATTAAGAGCCCACTCTACTCCAGTATGACCTCGTATTCATTATTTACATCTGCAACAATCCTATTTCCAAATGAAGTCACATTCTGAGGTACTAGGGGTCAAGACTTCAGCTTATCTTCTGTGTGTGTTGGGGGTGGGGGAGAGGGGGAAACACGATTCAACCTGTAGCAAGCATTAACCAATATCAGATGTAAACCTAAATTGGTATGCCCAGGCCTAAATGGATCTTTCTCTGGACCATCTCCTCTCTTCTTGGAGGAGTTCCATTGCTTGGGGATGGTATCATGGAGAGAGTCACTTTCCTCCTTTAGATGTCAATCAGGCAGAAGAAGAAAGAGTAAAGTGAAGAAATTAGGATTGCTGCGAATCACACATGGACCACAGTATAACTACAAACATCCAGTCTGTGATGAATATCTTTTTAGAGGACTTACAATGTACCGTCAGGCAGAAAAAGTAAGAAAAGAACCTTCCTGTCTCTTACCACTCTTTGTTCTAAGGAGTTCCTTTGGAAAAATACTCCTTTGACCCCTTAGGGGTGCCTCTGCTTTCCATCAACTTGATCTCGAGCTCATGGAGGTCACTAATCTCCAGAGCCATTGACATCCTCCAATTCACCAATGGAAAAACAACCATTAAAAAAGAAAGAAAGAAAGAAAGAAAGAAAGAAAGAAAGAAAGAAAGAAAGAAGAAAGAAAGAAAAAAAGAAAAGAAAGAAAAGAAAGAAGAGGAGAGAAGAGAAGAGAAGAGAAGAGAAGAGAAGAGAAGAATGGGTTCAGAAACAATGTGTGAGGGGGTAGATTTACATTACCACCCACTTCAGCCTTTGTCTTCAAAGTGCTTTCTGCAGAGTATTAAATGGTGTTTTGCTTTTTTTTTTTTGTTTTTCTCTTTTTGGAGGGGAGGAGAAGTCAATGAGATTTTTGAAAAGGCTCAGAACAGAGAGGTCACTTTTGAACAAATGACATGTAAGGCAAGATAAATTTACATTTTTCAACCTCATGAAAAACAAGGACAGCTTTGTCTGGGATTCACTAAGAAGTCATTGATGGTAAGCGCCGGCTGCCCACTGGTCACGATGGAGTAAAACCCAGAGAAATGTGAGGTAAAGAGAGTTTATATGTAACCATAGGTTGAACATCCCCAACTCCCCACAAAAGCCTTTCATTTCCATTTGGAGTGAGTACACGATAACCTAGACTGGCCAGCCCCTCAGTCACCAAGCAAAGCTCTTGACATTTGCCTAATTATCTTTTCTCATCATCAGTCATTTCTTGAAGTCTCAGCTTCATTCAGATGCCAGGTATTTCCGAAATTAATCATGACATTGAAAGCGGCATCTTTTCATGTAAACGGACTTTATTATCTGAATCAGAAAGCCCCCTCTTCGAGTAGCGAAATCCCATTTGTAGGGAAAGTGTCTGAAATCTGACATGCTGCTTTCCCAGGAAAGATTCTTCGTGTTGACCTCCCAGCAAGCACCAAGCATTCATCACTGTGAGCTTATGTGTAAGTGTGTGTGTGTGTGTGTGTGTGTGTGTGTGCGCGCGCGCGCACCCACGCGCATGGGTGTACATGTGCCTGCGTGCAGCTAAAAGCCTTGGGCTGGCTGCATGCTAATTTGCCCCATTGTTTCGGGGTGACTGCTTTTCTAGTATTTAGGAACAAAGCCTTTTTGCGTAAGCCCCTACCTACAATTATTTTATGTTTACCTCAAGAGCCACCATCTTATGTGTATTGCAACTATATTAGGGGATGCCAGAGCTTCTTTGTCTCCTTGGAAGGCCTCAGATTATAGACAGGGTTTAGCTTGATACCAGGACACCTCTCTTTCATTTATAGGCATTTTACAAACGTTTGAGGGCCCTGAACTATACCAACACGTGGCTTTGCCCAGCCTTTCTGAATTTACAAAGGGGAGGAAGAAAATGCTTCGAAGAGCTTGGTAAAGTGCCCTCAAACTCAATTTTTAGGTATATAAAATAAAGGATGGGCAAATGAGGAATTAGCAAGAAATTCCCACTTGTAGAAGTATCACCAAAACTGGAACAGGGCCTCAAAAAGGGTTGCATACTTAGATTCCCAGCACTGGCTGGAATGTTATCTAATTACAGATCTTCCTCCTCTTATGATGGGGCTACATCCCGATAAACCTATCATATGTTGTAAATATCCTAAGTCGAAAATGCCCCTAACCTACCAAACATCATAGCTTAACCGAGTCTATCTTAAATGTGCTCAGAGCACTTACTATTAATCTACCGCTGGGCAAAATCATCTAACACAAAGCCTGTTTTATAGGAAAGCATCCAACAGCGCAAGTAATTTATTGAATACTCTACTGAAAGTGAAAACCAGAATGGTTGTAGGGTACAAAATGGTGGTAAGTATATCGGTTGTTGACCTTTGAAGTCACGTGGTTGTTGACCTTTGCAGTCACGTGACTGACTGGGCGCTGCAGCTCCCACTGCCCAGCATCAGAACAGAGGATTCGAGAGTGTATCGCTGGCCTGGGGAAAGATCCAAATTCAAAATTGGAAATACTGTTTCTACTGGATGCATATCATTTTGTACCATAATAAAATTGAAAAATCCTAAACTGAATCACTGTAAGCCAGGGACCTTCTGTAGCTGGTAGGTTCACCTGATGATAAGCCAACTCCATGGCACATTTCCAGTGGAAAAGCAACCCCTACCCTCGTGTGTATAGTGACAAATAGGGAAAGTTCTTTCTACATCCCTGACTCACTTTTCTTTTGTTCTGTGCTTTAACAGCTGAGTGTTAATGATGGGATATTTGTCCTCTGAGAGGAGTACAGAAGAGTAATATTAACTACCTGCAACCCTCCCTCCTATGTGGAAATAAAATTAATGTTGTGACATAAGCTGACAAAAACCAGGAAATTAAAAGTTAAGGCTGAGACTCCTTCGTGAGATTTTACCTTTTTTGGTTATTGTAAAATGAATATAGTGAGGATAATTTGCTTGGAGGAAAGACCTAATCATGGAGTTCATCAAGAAAGAGTAAAAAAAAATTTTTTTTTAAATCTATTTTTGCTCTCTTCAAGCCAACTGAGAGCTGGTTTTAAAAAGTACCCCACTTTCTCTTACCCCTCCATTTTCTTAAGCCTGAAGAATTTCTTAAACCAAAGGAAAAGAATAACCTCCCCTTCATAGTCTACAAAAAGGCTAAGTAAGTAATACATTCCCCATTCTTTAAAACAAATGGACCCAGACAAAAAAGTCCAGTATGTCCTAAATCAGAATCAGTGGAAAGCACAGATTGTCTGGAATTTGGAAATACAGTTTTGGAGTGTTCCATTCACATCCAAAGTCCTATAGGAAAAACAAACATAAAAATCAGCTTTTGAGAGGCCATATTTAAGCAAGACCTCAACCCCTCCATTCTTTGGCTGTGTTTGAAGATCAGCCAAAAGGGAGAAAAGGGAGTGTAAATTCAAGGAATGACGCTCTAGGCTGTAGGCCAGAAACTCTGAACATTCATCTTTCCCCCTTTGCTGAGAAGAATGTTTCTGGGGAAGAAGATCCGTGATGGGTTTGTTTCTAAGGGCTTTTCTGAACTCCAAAAAAAATAATTGTAAACTTTACCTTCCTCCCTGCATCTGCCTTCAGTCATGCTAATCTTGGGCTCCTTTCATCTCTTGGGTTCACTGTTACAAACACAAATGGCTTATTCTGGTGCCTAGGAATGCCCTGTATTACCATCCTTTCTATTTGGATATATGGTTCGGTGCTATCTTATTTTGCAACAATATCATCACCTCCTGGGCTGCTCATCATTTCCATAGCTATTTGCACATAACATTTCAGGAAGTTGCTAAATGTCATCCAGAACTGTTAACCATAATAACCAGACTTAAAGCTCCTTGAAGGCAGGCTCCTCAGATACAATAGCAATTCTTACAAAATCAAAAGGCAGACCACATAGTCTGATAAAAGATACCTTTCTAATATATGAATTTATTTATATGAAAAAAACCAGTGAAGAATATTTGAAATGGACACTATTTAACAAGCTTGAAGGTATACATTCCCTGTTTATTCACATTATCTGTAATATTGAACCCAATAAATTATACTAGCAAAGTTTCTTAAAATCTGTCAAAGTGAACAGCAGTCATCAATGGAAAATTATGTGAGGGGTGCCTGGGTGGCTCAGTTGGTTAAGCCTTGACTTGGGCTCAGGTCATGATTTTGCATAGGGCTTTCTGCTGTCAGCATGGAGCTCACTTTAGATCCTCTGCCCCCACTCTCCCTGACCCTCCCCCTCTTGCACTCTCTCCCTCTCAAAATTAAATAAACATTAAAAAAAAAAAGGAAATCCTGTGAGATGGCCACAAAAGACCATCACTATCCACTAGTTAATGGCTTTTTATCTATTTATTTCTTAGGACAATAGCAACTAAAAATTTTACCCTTGCTCCCCTGCCCATATAGATGTAAATATATAGCCAGGGATCAGGCAAGCCTCAATCCCTAGCAAATGGTGAAGTACATGCTTTCTAAAAACTTGCTTATATTTATTAGAGTCAAACAAAGGCTGATGGGCTACATAGGCTGTGTTTGTGTATAACTGGCATACCTAGGAAGTTTAGGAGTTAGCAGTGTCCTGTATAAAACGGATATAGGAGGGGCTATGACAGCAGGGACAACTAATCTAAACTAATCATTAAGGAAGCGTTGTCTGCTGGGAAATCAAGAAAGCAGGGAGCAAAGCAGAGGTATGCTCTGAAATCAGTGACATTAGTCATTAGGGATTTCCAAAATTGTTCTGATTTGAAGTCCTGGTCCTGGACTGAGTTTTTTTTAGGAGAAGAGAGTCTGCAAACACCAAAGCCCTCCCTCTCTAGGCTGCTGCTTTGAAAAAAATAGACATTTTTTCTTACAAAGTGGAATACAGGCATTAGAAATCGAGACTGCATATCCCACTCATGGCAGCTGGGGCTTGAAGGCCTTTCTGTGCCATAGCCCTTGTCTTTGAAGAGAGTATACAGGATGGAATTGCAAAACCTCTCAGCTAAGTGTCGTCAAGGAACTTAATAGTTCAGAGCTAAAAACCTATCTTATCACATTCGACTCCTATTTCTTACCTGTGAACTTCTCCAATTCTTTTATTACATTAAAAAAATGACTTATTACTCTTTACAAAGGCAACAATATTCCTACAGTACTTGTCAAGCCGCGGCAATCACACTAGAAAGAGCTTCTAACACGGCTTCAGGACTGAAGCGAATGGCATCTGTCTTGCCACTCAATCAACCTAAAATTGGTGAATCTGGAGTTCCACTATCCATCTTCATTTCGGATGAATGACAATCCCAGACCCTGGGAGGAGACACGAGTTGCCTTGATTCTTTCCTAAGTTGGAGAAATCAAAGCTGTCTCAAAAACAGTTTCACAGTTCATCCTGCCCTCTCCCAAAATCTGATCAACTTTCAGCCCTGATTGCTGCATGAGTACCTGAAGTAGTTTGTCTACTTGTGAAGGAGTAGTCTGTGGATTACAGTCAGGATGCCCACACACGGCAATGAGCCTCTTTGTGACATTTCTCCCATCAGGGGAAACTTGGGGATTTACAAAATTTCATAGCTTAATGTTACATGTTTTCTGTTTCACATTTCCTCAAGAAGAACTGCAAAGGAAAATCAGGTAACTCAGTTATTTGTATATTCTAGGTTTACGGTATTGTGTATTGCCTTACCTAATGCATATGCTGTTAACTATGTATGTAAATCCTTCCCATTCTGTCATTATTTGCTAACCTTGATCTTGATCTTACATTGAATTTTACTGAACGATTGTAGCTCTTCATTCTGAACAATCTTTCTTTGTTTCAGTTGGCAAGTACTTGAGCGATAATTCAAGATACGTAATTCATTTAACATTTAACCATCTAATATGTACATAGTGCTGTGATGGAGAATTAGACGCATTCTAATTGTTATTTATAAATAATAGGTGCACACATATGTACATACACCTATATCTATGCATATGCTTTTCATAAACAGTGTATTTCTTCATCAGAGCAGTCTAGCACAGTGGTTCAGGGTATGGGTTCCAGAGCCAAACTACTTGTATTCCAGGACTTGATCTGTCAGTTACTGGCAGTGAGACCTTGGGCAAAGTCATGTCTAACATCTCTGGGCACCTTGTTTACCTCAAATATATGATGGTGATCATAGTAGAGCTTATGTCAAGGACGCTTCATGAGAATTATATCCAGAGAGAAGACTGGCTGAGACCTAATGGACATTGACTGAATATTAGCTAATATTGGTGTCTCTTCCACTATAAATACAACAATAATAGTACCTTCTCTATCAGGTAGCTGGGAGCATTAAATGAGTTAAGGCATCTGAAGTTTTTGACGCCGTCATTATTATAACCATCATTAGGGATGTATTATCAAAACGCTATAAGAAAGCACAGGAGATGAAGATGGGGGGTGGGGAGACTAATGTAGACTGAAGAGTTTTGGCAAAGACACCAGAAACGAAGTGGAATCCAAACTGCCCTTTTAAAGGATGGGTAGGATTTTGATACAGACAGAGGGCTTTCTGGCAAAGACAAATAAAAACAGTCTGAAAAGGTCCTTAAAGAGAATAATACTTTGGGGGCCACTGTGTAAGGGATGGATGTGGAAGACTATGAGCGAAGGTATAGGACAGGTGACAGAAAATTAGTCTGGAAAAGTGTATTTAGGCCATATTATTGAAGGCTTTCAGTAACCTACAAAAATAGATAAGCAAATAAATAAATAAATGGGCTGTGTGCTGTAAACATTTTAAAGCCGGTGGAGTTGTTGTTGTTGTTTAAGGAAAAAAAAAATCACATGATTGACTCCATTTTATGTAACATCAAAGGTAGCATGGAAAATAAATCAGAGAGAAAAGAGTGTGGAAACAGGAAGCCAAGCTACAGCAGCAGTATGGTAAAAGATTAATCAATACAAAAATGGCAGAGCAATAAAACGAGTTTGGGAACGGGTTTGGGGGTTGGGCAAAATGAGTGAATGGCGTCAGGAGGCAGCAATTCCCAGTTATAAGTCATGGGATGTAATTCACAGTATAGTGACTATAGACAATAATACTGTATTGTGTATTTGGAAGTTGCTAAGAGAATAAATTTTAAAAGTTCTCATCATGAGGAAAAAAATCTTCTTAGAAGGTTTGTTTGTACGTGTAATTTTCTTGAATACAGAGTAATCATTCAATAGCTTAAAACTTAAAGTTTAAATATCGAATGTCAGGTGGTCAACAAGAAGGCCCAACAGCTCCACCCTCCCTAGTGACAGGCCATCTTCAGATGCAGCCTTTCTGTGCCCACTCTTGAGACAAATTTCGATCACTTACTGTAGCTAATTCTAGATGCCCTTGAATATTGTGAACAGATATACCATCTGATATTATGAAGCCCATGTAGGCAGAAGCCTATTCCTCTGAGATATATGGCATGTAGGTTGCTGTCTTTACAACTCCTCTCTCTCCAACCATTGTGTTCTTAGCCCATTTCTATGTGCCTCCCACTTTATTTCCAAGTGACATTTTTAGTCTTTCAAAAGGAAGAAAGGGAGAAAGACGGAAGGAAAGAAGGAAGGAAGGAAGGAAGGGAGGAAGGGAGGGAGGAAGGGAGGGAAAGAGAAAGAAAGAGAGAGAGGAAGGAAGGAAAGGAGAAAGGAAGAAAGAAAGAAAGAAAAAGAAAGAAAGAAAGAAAGAAAGAAAGAAGAAAAGAAAGAAAGAGTAGGTCATTCTGATTTTTTCTTTCCTTCTTTTGTTCCTTTTCTTTCTTTTCTTTCTTTCTTTCTTTTGTTTTACATTTGAATGGTAACTTCTTAAACAGTCTCTGTGTCCTTTCCCAACCCCGCAGATCTACAATGGACATCACATGAGGGAAACCTGAAAGGATAGAAAATGGAGACATCAAACTTAAACCTTGCTGTTTATTCTCCAGCAAGTTAATGTTAGGGTATTGACATCCAGTCCAGAGTCTAATTGGTATCTCTAAAATCTCATTTAGAAAATTCCTAAACACCATACATAGCCAATTCTCTCTTTGAAGATTGTCCCCTGTTATACTACCACAGAGGAAAAACAAAGAAAGAACGGACAGAAAATTTATACCGTAGTTCAGTAATGTGTGACTTTTGCAGTAGTTAGTCTCTCCAAAACAATCTACTTTGCTCAGTTAAATCACTGCATCAGCAAATCAGTTACTCATCAAGCTGGACCACAGATTTTATCTTGTTCAGATACTCAAAACATCACATTTCTTGAATGAACTGAATGAGAGCTATGCTTTTCATTTCTGAAAAATCCTTTGTTTTCATAGATTATCATATTAGCATATCCTATCCTGATAAGGGAACTATTTATTGTTTTTCCTTGTGATATTTCTCATGGCTATTTCTCTGACCCTTCCCCAACCTTCAAACATACATACATAAACATATACTCACCCTCCCTCTCTTAAATTTATTTTTCACTTATTTTTCAAAAATAGCTTCAAACTTCGAGACACTTCTTGCATATTTAAGGAAGATGATGAGATTCCATTGATTGTTTCTGGCTTGACAGTTTAAAATGTCAAGTTCTGTTACCCTGTATGAGATAATATTTGTTGTTTTGCTTTTATTATAGTTATTTGTCTTTCACTGATCAAACAGTTTCTCCAGTTGTTAGTTAGTGTGTACAAGATGAGGTCCATCCTTTATGCTGGTTGCATACCACATTGTGCAGCATGACCCCAGTGAATCAGCCATTAGTTGTTTTGGGCCCCAAGACAACTGAAGGCAACCCACAAATCCTCCTGCCTAAAGTGGCAAGAATCCAGATCTTGTTATCCTAGGAGCTGCTGCGTGGGGAATGAAGAATGAGGGCTAACAGAGCAGGCTTGGCTCACACTAAACGTGGCTTTCTAAGAATATCCTGACATTTCCAGAAGGTTGGGATAGGTAAGATCCCAGTTGGAAAAACCATGAACGTATTTACTTCATAATTTTTAGGTTTTCATATCTTTGCTTTACTATATGTAGAAATAGATTCCACCTGAGCAACTTGAAACAATAAAATAAAGAATGGGGTGGGGGGTGTGCAAGGAAGGCTAACTTGAGCAGAATATATCAATGTATATACACACACCAAAAAAGAAAATCCTCAAAACTATTGCCTATATTGGGAAGCGAAAATTTATAAAAGAGAGGCAGACATAAAAGAAGAAATTGTTTATTTGTTTGTTTGCCTTTATAAAACCCATTTGGGAGAAACATCCATATATATACATCAGTTATCTGGCTTGTCCCAGTTACACTGATGTTAGAGATGTCCTTTGTTAGAAATTAATGTGTGTAATAAAGTTTTACATTTTTCATATGTTTTGAAGTATATGAGCTATATTTCTTTTGACTGCATAATTACTTTTTGTACACAAGAAAAATGAGGTGCTTAGCCCTAAGTAAATAACCTCAAAACAAACCAAGAATAATAGTTACATTCTTTTCATCTTCTGGGCTGTATACAATAAATATTTCCAGAAACTTTTTAAGTTACGTTATTGTGACTTTTTGCCAAAAAAAGAACCCAAACTTTTATTGACTCAGAACCAAGTTCAGATAAAAATATGCCCACCTCCATATTGATATTTTGATACATTTGTTGAGAACACAGACTAATAGCTAAAAGCTTTTTTCCCAGTTTATATTAATTTCCAAGGTGTTTTCCCTTTACATTCTAAAGGAACAAATCTTCCACTCAGTATAAACCTTTTGGGAAATAAGACAGTAGATTTAAAGCAGTTTAAGTACTTTATTTTGCCGTGTAGATGCTTTCAATAACTCCTAAATTCCCACAGTAGAGAACGCTATCAACAAAATTGTATGTTGTATTGATTACAGTTAGTCTCCTTTGCATAAACTTTGTTTTTAAGGCTAAGCATTTGGTTGTTTCTAAACAATGGGACTTAAAAAAAAATTAAAGAAATTTGCTCTGTCATTCACACCTTGAAGAACCAATTTGGTCTTTAAAAATAGTTCTGTGGAGGCTGTAAAATCTCAAATTGAGAGTGGGGGTGAGACAGTGCTACAAATGCTAACAGACTTATTAAGAGACCCCTCACCCTTTCTGGTAGCTGGCTCCGCTGTAATTACCAACCTGCCTGTTGTTTTCTTTTCCCTCCCTGGTAGCATGTAATGTGACCTTGATATATTTTTTACTGCATTACTGAGTTTAGTAAAGAAGTTCTAAGGTTTGCGAAGATTGAGTAAATCAGGAAAATACTGATATTTTAAGTTGTTCATGATGGACTCCATATAAAATATGCATGACTTATTTTCCCCCTCACCTGAGTAATTATGACTGTAACTTGGATTTTTTAAAAAGGTAACGGGGAAAATAAAATCAGAGTGGATTTTTCTTCTTTTTCTCTCTCGTGCCTAGACCAAAATCTCTGTGTGTATATGGGTATTGCCTATGCCTGTAGATGTATAGAACAAGAGAGCAAATGCCATAATCCATATATTAATAGTAGTTATCTCTGCAAATTAGAATTCTCAGTGATTTTATTATTTTTACTTTCATATGACCTCAATTTTTCTGTGCTAAAAATTATTATTTTTATAATAAGTTAGCTTATTAATTTATTAAAAAATAGTAGTTATAACTTGCCAATAAAATTTGTGAAATAAGTTAAAAGGAGTTTGTTTTTTTAATTTTTTTTTTAACATTTATTTATTTTTGAGACAGAGGGAGACAGAGCATGAATGCGGGAGGGTCAGAGAGAGGGAGACACAGAATCTGAAACAGGCTCCAGGCTCTGAGCTGTCAGCACAGAGCCCGACGCGGGGCTCGAACTCACGGACCAAGAGATCATGACCTGAGCCGAAGTCGGACGCTTAACCGACTGAGCCACCCAGGTGCCCCAAAAGGAGTTTTTAAGTCTCTTTGCAAAATAGAATGTATTACTTTTCTTTTGGAAATTGTGTCTGCATTAGTGACAGTGGGAACACACGGATGATCTGGTAAGAGTATAAAAGTAAAGATAAAATATCAGTAAAGATCTGTGCCAGGCAGTAATCTGCCTTAGAAAAGTTGGAATAGAGAGAGCCAATCAAAAAAGACTGAAGGAACATATTGACAGGAAAGAAGCTAGTGTGAGGAATGATGGCAAGAATATTTCATCAGTCCAGAATATTTGTTTGCTTGCTCATTTATTTGATTGTTTGAAGAACCTGCCTATAGAGAATTATAGTCCAATACCAGCAACGAACACTGAGGGAAGGGTAGAGACTAAAGAGAGGCATTACTTCAAGTTTCCAAGTACTGTGAGTTTCCAGAAGGGTCATTCTCTGCAGTGACAGATAAAAGCCTTAAAATTAACTGTTACTCCTCAAGAGTGCAGTCCATATAACTGTGCCTTGGAATATACCTCTCAGATTAGGATAGAAAGAGAGAGAGAGAATGAGGGAGATAGAGAATGACTCTGTTGCTTTCCTTTCTAAGTCATTATCTACCATTGATGCAGAAACTTCTGATAAATCTGGTGGGTTTTAGGTGGTCAATTGGCCATGTTCTGTTCTGTGTATCTTTGCTAGAACTCATCACTGTGATGGAGATCTTGGTTTTTGGACTCTGAAATTTTTCTGGGAGATGAGACACAGCATTCTTGTCCATCTTCTCACACACTCATTTTTAGATATTGGTTTAAAGTCTTTGGTGGTTTATCTAGATTATCATGTTCCCTTCCTACTCTCTACCTTTATGGTTTTCATTGCTCCCCAGCAAGCATCCTTCTGCGTTCAGACCACCCTTCTTTGTACTGAATGCAAAGAACTCCTCATGGTCTATAAATACCCTAATTCATTTCTATCTTTTCAATTTTGCCCACCTTACCAGAAATACTTCTTCTAGATTCACCAGCCACCTATTCTCAAAGATTACATAGAAGATTCCACATCCACACTGAACAAACCTTTCCCCCAAATCTTTGCAGTCCAGTCGTTTGTAAGTTGAACATTGCCAGGGCAGAGAAAGAGCACAGAGTGTTCTACACATACACATTATGTGAATTACTTGTGGGTCTTCTTGCTTCCCTCTCATTCTCATTCTGCAGCCATATAAGAGAATTAGAAGATTGGTCCAGAAATGTGGCCTAAGTGCTCACATCTGGCTGACCTCTCCTTCCAGACTGCAGTTCTGCGAGCCTGGCTCTTTTCAACTGAATTAAGGTCAAAACTCTCCACGAAAAGACTCCGGCTTCTTCTGTCCTCTTCCCACTGCCCGCTCCCTCCCCCCACGTCACTGTATCCTGTTCCAGTTGAGGCTTGGATCAGTTTAACTAGATGATTTCCCTTATGTCCTATAGCAATTAAAAAATAAATAAAACCAACACTGCCGCTCCTCCTCATAACGAAGGTACTTTTTCCCTTTCAGTAAGAAAAAAACAAGTTTCACACTTTGGGTCTGTTTACTGGGTAGAACCCAAAAACAGAGCTGTAAGACCGAGGACAGAGTTTCAAATGGTGACTTGTCTGTTTACAGATGAGTAATTGGGCTCCCGCACTGGCGCTGTGGGATGGTCACTTGCAGGTCTGATATTTATTTCCACAATTCACTGAATGTAACGGATCTTGAAATATAGCTTATAAATATTTAGAAAATATTGTTTCTAAGTATCTGCAGCTTCTTTACAGTGCACCGGGCTATTTATTTTGAAACAGCATCTCTTTTTATTGAGAGGTAAAGTAGATAGCTGAGCAGAGACGCATGCAGCATGGAACATAATTAATATTGTGGGGGAGAAAGGAAGGAGATCACTGTTATGCGGCTGACAATCAGTCCTCCCTCACAGGGAAGGCTTTTCAAATATGCAGATGAGGATGTCACCCTTAGATGTGCATTTGAACTTCCTATATTACGTTCCTCGATTTTATGATGTTTTAGTGGAAAAGCACTTGTTCAGGATCAATCAGTAGGCCCTCCAGACCAAAACGCTGAAGGCTTGGTGATAGCTTCCAAAAGTGGCCACAGAGCACTCTTTCCTCACCTGGCTCCACATTCTTGAAAGCAGGCTTTGCAGCTCTGTCCCTTTGGAGATAGAGTCTACTTCTCCATTTCTTGAACCTGAGCTGCCATGATGGCATGCTTTGACCAACAGATCGCAGCAGAGGTTTATTATACCAGTCTTGATATATGCTCAAAGGGCTTTCCACCTTCTGCTCTCACTCCTAGAACCCTGAGTAGCAGCCATGAGGATAGCCTGAGCTGCCCTGCTAGATGATGAAACTCATGGCCTAGTCACTCCCATCACCACAGGTGACAGCCAGCCAACCCCAGAAGCCGAGCCCTCTAGCTGACTCGAGGCTGACCACAGATGCAGGAATAGGCCCGAAGAAGACCAAAAACACCACCCAGCTGAGAGCCCAACCCAGATTTCAGACCTATAAAACCAAAAGCTAAATTAATAATTATTGTTTTGAGCCACTAAGTTTTGGGGTAGCTATTTCGGCAGCAAAAGCCAACTGATGCAGGGTCATGATAGTGCAGTGGGTCATAACCCATGACCAATGTCTCAGTCACGTGACCATAAGGCAACCTCATTTCTACATGAAACAAGAAAGTCATTTATTCAACCTAAATTTATTGAGAACCTAATCTAATTCAGGTACTCTTTGTTCAAGGTGCTGGGAAGTACAACAATGAACAAAACCGGCTGAGTTCCTTCCTTCCTTGAACTTATACTTAGTGACTCATAGAGACAATGACAAATAAAAAAGTAAATATAGAAGATAGTGTGTTATAACGAAAAGTTCTATAAGATAAAGAAGCTGAAAAGAGGGGTAGACAGCAAGAAGGGAGACTAAATTTCATAAGGCAATCAGAGATAGCTATGCTGAAAAGGAAATTTGAGCAAAAATATAGGAATGAACTATATAGAAATCTACAGCAACAGTACTGTTTGATGGGACATTTTAAGTCAAAATTGTATGCGAGTGGTCCCCATAAAGATCTCAGTCCAGGATTCGCTTTGTGTCTTTTAGCAGTGATTTAATAATCTTGCCTAGCATTCGTATCTATCTTGTTATTAAATCTCCACATTTTAGATTTAATGGTCAGTCATATGAATTGCTGAAAATGTTTCTGGCAGGTTGACGAATTTTCTGATGTTAAGTTGTTAATGGTAGGCAAAATCATATTTCTGTGATTATACAAATGTATCTCTCGTGAAATACAAGTTATTTCTCTGGTGATCTTTTATTAGATTTTTTAAAAAATATGTGTAATTAAGTCTCTTTGCTTTTAATCCCTCAGAAATATCTAAGGTAAAGCAAAGCTTTTGTTTTTGCTGCTGTTATTTTGGTTTATTTTAATAAAAGGCATTATGTATGTTGCCTGAAATGTTCTATAATTATGGTTTTTTGTTTGTTGTGAAACAAATTGAGTGAGGCATAGAGATAAAACTTTATAACTCATGTTCTGTATTTGATTATTAGAAAGCAATATTGAACCTTTTAATTTACTTGCAGAATTCTAAAAGCATCTGGTAAATACCATAGAAAAAAGGAAGTTAGTTGACTTCCAACAAAGATGAACTCATATGCCCTTTAACAATCAAAAGAAACCATCCTCCACAGACTTGAACTAAATCTGAGTTGGAATTCATGCAATGGTTGAATAAAAGGTGAGATTTAAGAACACATTTCACCATGTGGTTGAGTATGAAACAGTGTGGTATAGGCTGCTGGCAGTTTTTTCCTCTTTCTGGCATAAAGTTGGACTACATCCCCAGCCTGTCTTTCCCTTACAAGTGATCGTGTGACTGACTTCTAGCCAATACAATGTGAGCAAAAGTGTTCAGGCCATAGAAGGCCTGGCCCATAAAAATGTACATGCAGTCACCTATGTTCTTTCTCTTCATTTGACAGAGTATTGGCACCCAGGGGATCCGTGTAAGTCTGTTCTGAAGCTGCCACAGCCTCCATCAGTCTGGGTCCCTGAAAAACTATGGGAACCAGAACTACTAATTGCTTGTTAAATGGGGAATAAGTAAAATTTCTGTTCTCTAAGCCATTATATTTGGCAGAGGGAAGGGAGTTGGGGGGCTCTGGTGTTTGCAGCTCAGCATATTGTAATTGATACAGGAAGTATCTACCGTTCTGCTTTACTGCCCACATCAGAAAAACAAATGTACAATATTTTTCAGTGAGAATGCTAAGGCCGACAGAATGTTGAATGAAAATGACTACAGAAAAAATTGTCAACAATGAGAGTTCATCAACACGTATGTCTAAGAAAACCATGTTTCTAAATAGAGATCATAATTCCTATCTCTTTTTGATTTCTAACAGGTGAAAGAGATGTTGAGTTGATTATAGGTACTCAGAAAGTACTCAGTGAACAAATGCATGCATGCATGAATGAGTTAAGGGTGCAGGGTGAGAAAACTTGAGCAACATCAGGACACACAGGTTTTTACTAAATATTTTGCCATGACATGGCTGTGTGAATTTAGATATGTTTCTCTCTCTAAGCATTAGCTTCTCTCCTGTGAAATTTATGGGGTGGAACTAAATTTTTCCAAGCTGGAAAATTCTGAGCCCTGTGTCTATGGGTAACTGGTCCTTTCTGGTAAGTAAGTGAGAAAGATATCAAAGGCCCAAGGTCACTATAGTGTGAGAATAGAGTTGTACAGCCTGGGGAGCCAACGTCTCTTAGAATTCAGGCCACAGTACAAGGTGCCTCTTTGGCTTGCAGGGTGTTCCAACCTACATATCTATAAAAAAACTCACCAAAGCAACTCTTAAATCCAAAGAGGTCCTAGAAAGTCTGTGGTCTGAACTCAGTTTCATCACAGGTGAATAAATACAAATGAGGTCCCTGGAGGTTAAGTCACAGAGTTACTTCTCCCAGCCAGGACTAGAATTTACATTTCTGAGCTTGCTACTCAGGGTACTTTCTTCATGTCTTGCCCATGCTTACCCTTATCCAAACTTAAAATTGTATCTAACCCACGTAATAAGCATATGTTTCTTTTATTTGGTTGGTTGGTTGGTTGGTTGGTTAAAAATATTTTGTGTTATCAAGACTTCATCACATCTTTTTCTTTCCAACAACTTTGTAGTAGACCTCTAAATCATCTCCACTTCTTTTCTCTTTTAATATGCATTCTAAATATAACAACCATAATAATCTCAAAGTCTTTTGTGACAAGTTTTCAATCTGATCTGCTATTCTTCCCAACTGAGATGGATGTTTTGGTCTTTGCCCTGAAATACACTATTTTGCAAGCTTTCCCATACCAAACTTCACCAGGCTGATACCACCAACCCAACCTCCAAATCCCAGCACACATATTTGTTACAGTTACTAGGTTAGTGTGGTTTTAATCAGCAAAGCAGGAAATCTGAAAGGAAAATCAGCGTGAGAGATAAATGCTACTAAGTTTGTCATGTCTAAGAGAAATGGTATCACCAGGACAGAATGAAGGATGTTGAAAGAAAGAGGGAACCCATAAATGTAATCAGAAATTTCAATAAAGTGGGGGAGTGCCTGGGTGGCTCAGTCAGTTAAATGTCTGAATTTGGCTCAGCTCATGATCTCATGGATTGTGAGTTTAAGCCCCGCATCAGGCTCGGTGCTGACAGTCCGGAGCCTGGAGCCTGCTACAGTTTCTGTGTCTCCCTCTCTGTTGCCCTTTCCCTCCTCGTGCTGTGTGTGTGTGTGTGTGTGTGTGTGTGTGTGTGTGTGTGTCTCAAAAATAAATAAACATTTTTTTTAAAAAAAGAAATTTCAGTAAAGGGAGTTGACACCAAAGAAACAAATAGGAAATGTAGGTAAGCCCTTAGCTCATTCATTCTTTCAGTGTTTTATAAATGAGTGTTAAATTTTGCCAAATGTTTTGTATGTATTTATTGATACAATTATGTGATTTTTCTTCTTTAGCCTGTTGATGTGGTAGATTACATTAATTGATTTTCAAAGGTTGAACCAACTTTACATACCCAAGATAAATCCTACTTGGTCATGGTGTATAATTCTTTTTATACATTGTAGATTTTGATTTGCTAATATTTTGTTAAGACTCTGTATATTTGTTCATGAGAGATGCTGGTCTATAGTTTTCTTTTTTTTTTTTTTCTTTTTTTTTTTTTTTTTTAAATTTTTTTTTTTCAACGTTTTTTATTTATTTTTGGGACAGAGAGAGACAGAGCATGAACGGGGGAGGGGCAGAGAGAGAGGGAGACACAGAATCGGAAACAGGCTCCAGGCTCCGAGCCATCAGCCCAGAGCCTGTCGCGGGGCTCGAACTCACGGACCGCGAGATCGTGACCTGGCTGAAGTCGGACGCTTAACCGACTGCGCCACCCAGGCGCCCCTATAGTTTTCTTGTAATGTCTGTCTGATTAGGTTATTGTAGGGTAATACTGGCCTCATAAAATGAATTAGGAAATATTCCCTCTGCTTTTACCTTCTGAAAAAGATTGCAGAGAATTGGTATCATTTCTTCCTGAAATATTTGGTAGAATTTACCAGTGAACCTATTTGAGCCTGATGTTTTCTTTTTTGGGAGGTTATTGATTATTGATTCAATTCCTATAACAGACGTAAACCTGTTCAGATTCCTTATTTCTTCTTGTGTGCAATTTGGCAGGTTATGTCTTTCTAAGAATTGGTCCACTTCATCTAGGTCACTGAATTTGGGGACACAAACTTGTTCATAGTATTCCTTTATTATCTGTTCGATGTCCATGATCTCTGTAATGATGTCCCTCTTTCATTTTTTTTTTCATGAAGTATAGTTGACATACAATGTTATATTAGTTACAGGTGTACAACAAGTGATTCTACAATTATATACGTTACATTATGCTCATCTTAAAAGATGTAGTTACCATCTGTTACCATACAGTTATTATATCATTGACTGTATTCCCTATGCTGTACTTTTCATTCCTATGACTTATATATTTTATAAGTGAAAGTTTGCAGCTCTTAATCCCCTTCACCTATTTAACCTACTTCATTTTGGATTCAATAAGTTTTGACTTTTCTTTTTTCTCTTAGTTAACCTATAAAGAACTTTATTTATCTTTCAGAGCTTTTGATTTTATTGATTTTCTCTACTGATTTCTTGTTTTCAATTTCATTAATTTCTGCTCTAATTTTTATTATTTCTTTTCTTCTACTTCCTCTGGATTTAATCTGCTCTCCTTTTTATAGTTTCCTACAATTAAATCTTAGATTATTGAGTTTAGATTTTTCTTCTTTTCTAATATATGCATTCAAAGCTATAAATTTTCCACTAAAGCACTATTTTCACTGCAAAATTTTTCTAATAAATTTTGATAAGTTGTGTTTTCATTTTCATTTACCTCAAAGTATCTTTAAATATCTCTTGAGATTTATTCTTTGACTCATGTTATTTAGAAGTATGTTTTTTTTTAATCTCCAAGAATTTGGGGATTTTCCAGCTATTTTTCTGATGTTGACTTCTAGTTTAATTCCATTGTGGTTTGAGCATTCATTGTATGATTTCTAGTCTTTTAAATTTGTTAAGATGTGTTTTATGGCCCAGAATGTGATTAGTGAATTAGCAAATATTTCATATGGGTTTGAGAAGAATGGGTATTCTGCTGTTGCTGAATGAAGTAGTCTGTGGATGTCAATTATATACAATTGATTGATGGTGCTGTTGAGTTCAACTACATCCTTACTGATTTTCTGCCTGCTGGATCTGCCCACTTCTGATACACAGGTGTTGACACGTCCAACCCTAAGAGTGTTTTTATCTACTTCTCCATGAAATTTTACCAATTTTTGCCTTGTGTATTTTGATATCCTATTGTTAGATGTATACACATTAAGGACTGCTGTGTCTTCTTGGAGTATTGAGTCCTTCGCCATTATGTGATGTCCCTCCTTACCCTTGATAATTTTCCTTGCTCTGAAGTCGGTTCTTTGTGAAGTTAATATAGTTGTTCCAGGGATGCTTGGGTGGCTCAGTCAGTTAAGCATCCTACTCTTGATTTTGGCTCAGGTCATAATCTGACAGTTCATGAGATTGAGCCCCAGATGGGGCTCTGCACTGACAGGGAGGATCCTGCTTGGGATTCTCTCTCTCTCTCTCTCTCTCTCTCTCTCTCTCTCTCTCTCTCCCCCCCCCCCGTCTCACAAAATAAATAAATTAATAAATAAACATTTAAAATATATAGTTATTCCATTCCAAATTCGTTCCATGAGGCCAGTATCACCCTCATACCAAAACCAAATGAAGATACCGCAAAAAAAAGAGAACTATAGGCCATATCTCTAATTAATATAGATGCAAAAATTCTGAAAAAAATATTATCAAAACAAATCCAACAATACATTTAAAAAAATCAAACACTATGATCAAGTGGAATTTGTTTCTTTGTTGCAAGGATGGTTCAATATTCACGAAGTAAACAATCAATGTGATACATCACATCAATAAGAGAAAGGATAAAAATCATATTCAGTAGATGCAGAAAAAGCATTTGACAAAGTACAGCATCCATTCATGATAAAAACCCTCTCCAAAATAATTCTAGAGAGAACATACCTCAACATAATAAAGGCCTTGTGTGAAAAACCCACAGCTAACATCACTCAATGGTGAAAAACTGAGAGTTTTTCCTCTAACATTTGGTACAAGACAAGATGTACACTCTAACCACTTTTATTCAACATAGTGCTATAAGTCCTAGCCACAGCAATGAGACAATAAAAATAAATAAATAAAAGGCATCCAAACTGGTAAGGAAGAAGTAAAACCCTCCTTATTTGCAGATGACATGATACTATATATAGAAAATCCAAAAGACCCCAACAAAAAATATTAGAACTTATAAATGAATTAAGTAAAGTTGCAGGATACAAAATCTGTTGCATTCCTATATGCTAGTAATGAAGCAGCAGAAAGTAAAATTCAGAAAGCAATCCCATTTACAATTGCACCAAAGACAATAAAATATCTAGGAATAAACTCAACCAAAGAGGTGAAAGGCCTGTACCCTAAAAACTATAAAACACTGATGAAAGAAATTCAGGATGATGCAAAGAAATGGAAAGACATTCCATGCTCATGGGTTGGAAGAACAAATATTGTTAAAATGTCTATATTAAAAAAAATAAGTAAATAAATAAATAAATAAAATGTCTATATTACCCAAAGCAATCTACAATTTAATTCAAACCCTATTAAATACCAATAGCATTATTCATAGAATTAGAACAATCATAAAATTTGTATGGAATCACAAAAGACCGTGAATAGCTAAAGCAATCTTGAAAAAGAAAAAACTGGTGATATCACCATTCCAGACTTCAAGTTATAGCACAAAGTGGTAATAACTAAAACAGTATGGTACTGGCATAAAAGTAGACATATAGATCAACAGAACAGAATAGAAATCCCAGAAATAAACCCACAATTATATAGTCAATTAACCTTCACCAAAGGAGGAATGAATATATAATGGGAAAAAGATAGTCTCTTCAAGAAATGGTATTAGGAAAACTGGACAGCTGTGTGCAAGAGAATGAAATTGGACCACTTTCTTTCACCATAAATAAAAGTAAACTCAAAATGGATTAAAGGGCTAAATGTGAGACCTGAAACCATAAAAATCCTTGAATAAAGCATAGGTAGTAATTTTTCTGACATTGGCCATGGCAACATTTTTTTTACATATATCTCATGAGGCAAGGAAAATAAAAGCAAAAATAAACTATTAGGAATAGTTTAAATGAAAAAGTTTCTGCGCAGCAAAGGAAACGGTCAAGAAAACTAAAAGACAAACTACTGAATGGGTGAAGAGATTTGTAAATGACATATCTGATAAAGGGTTGGTATCCAAAAATATAAAGAACTGATACAACTCAGTACCCAATAAAAACCAAATAAAAAATAATCCAATTTAAAAATGAGAAGACATAAACAGACATTTCTCCAAAGAAGACATACAGATAGCCAACAGATACATGAAGAAATTTTCAACATCACTCATCATCAGGGAAATGTAAATCAAAACCACAATGAGATTTATCACCTTGCACCTGCCAGAATGACTAAAATCAATAACGCAAGAAACAGTAAGTGTTGGAGAGGATGTGGAGAAAAAGGAACTCTCCTGCACTGTTGGTAGGAACGCAAACTGGTGCAGGCACTATGGAAAACAGTTGGAAATTTTCTCAAAAATTTAAAAATAGAACACCCCATGATCCAGTAATTGTACTACTGGGTATTTACTCAACAAATGCAAAAATACCAATTTGATTCAAAGGGATATATGCACCTCTATGTTTATGATAGCCAAACTATGGATAAGAAGAGGTGGTAGAGGGGGATGGGTGAAATAGTTAAGGGGATTAAAAAGTACACTTATCATGATGAAAAATTAATTAAATATATATACAAATAGCATCCCTTCTAATTTTGGGTTTAATGGTGGACATGATGTACTGGGTAAAAGGAATTATGATAAGCACAACTTTAACAGTGCCATGGTAAGGTATGAATGGGGGAGGAAAAGCATTCTATGGTCCTGTGATTAGATCTCACTCTTTTAGTGAGTCTGTATCCATACACTGGGAACTTCATAAGTGTTTCTCAGTTTTGTTTTGTTTTTTAATTTTTTGAACCTCCTAAGGTGGTATAGGATGACTGGAGTTCAGTGTATCCCTTCTCCCCATCAGTGAGGCTCTGTTAACAACCCAGTAGATTAGGCTTTTATAAAATAGCTTCTCTCAAGGGAAGGCTTTGTTAGGAAGAACACAATGTTCTAGCACATTTCAAAGTGGTTACTTTTCCCCTCCCTCTGCCAAAAGCCTTGGCAGGGAGGAGGTGGGGGGTGGGGGGGTTGTTGTTTTTTCTCTGATTTTCGCTGTGAAAACCTGGTTGAGCTCCTACAGATAAAACACAAAAGCGTGAAGGCCACCCTATGGCTGAGCCCCCCTGGAATCTTTACCTCACAGATTTAGCCACACTGAGCCTCCAGCAATTTATCAATTCCAGCTCAGGCTATCCTGGCACTGGTTCCGGTGGAAGTTTATGCTCCTGGGTTTCTGCTCCTCAAACCTGTAGTTCTCTGTATCTGCCTGTTTGTCTCTCCGATTTTAGGGGCAAAATTTGGTCCTGTATCCTTACTTCTCTGACAGATTTTAGAAGACTTGTTGATTTTTCATATTGTTCAGCATTTTACTTGTTGTGAGGATGAAGTGATGACTTCCAAGCTCCTTACATGCTAGACCAGGGGACTTTTTTTTTTAACAAAATAATCATCATGGTTAAATGAGAAAGAAAGAGAGAAGAGGAGCCAGAGCTTGTAAGCTGGGTTCAAAGCCCAGTGTTCCCTCTTGCTTGTTACTGACCATTGCTTGTTATTGCCCATAGGCAATTTAATCCACTTGAGTCCAGCTTCCTCTTCTGTAAAAAAAGGCATATTGAAATGTATTTTCAAAGATATATATATATATATATATATATATATATATATATATATATAAATATACGATACATATATATATGATACTATATATATATGTGTGTGTGTGCGTGTGTGTGTATACACACATATATATTCATATATAGAGATATTCATATTCTAGTTCAGGATCTGGTGAGTCATAAGTCTTCAATAATTATTAGTTCCTTTCCCCTTCCTCTTATCAGTTGCCACAATAAACCATTTAATATCTCTAAGGCTATTTCTTCATCTTTCAATGGGGATAATGATACCTAAGCTTACAAACTTATAGGACTGTTTTGATAATCAAAGAGTCAATGTATATTATACTTAAAAAAAAACTACAACAGGATAAGTTATTAAACAAAGACAAGGCAAGAATATTAGCACCATAATAATAATTATCATTACAAATATCCAAGGCTGTGCCTGACTCACCTGTCTTTATGCGGTTTAAAACTAAATCAGCAAGCCTTACATGATTATCCAGCCTGAGCTATTTTCCAAACCATTTACTTGCTTTAACATTTACTTGCTTTAACATTTTTTTCTTCGATAATCAAAGCTCTTTGTCTCCAAGAATTTATAAGACTTGTCAAAAGAGTTTTCGGTTACCTTTCCTGAATTTCCTAAGCCTGTGCAACAGAAGTCCGCAAACAGAAGGCTACAATTCTCCCCTCTCCCACTCCAAGGTAGAGCCCTTGAGGCTTATGTTCTCAAGTGCCAGCGTTTTGCCCACTCTCTACCCCCTGCCAAAGAAGATCGTTTTGAGTGATATAGCATGTAAACCATCAACCACTCCTTAAGACCAAAGGCATCACAGTGAGCATTCTAAGCCCTGCATGGCTGGAAGGCAGAAAGAGAACTCAGAATTTGTTCACTGTTCTTCACCACTTCCATTTTACATGTATTCCCTCCAGGGCTTCTCATTTTCCAGAATTCCTCACTAGGTATTTAGACCTGCCAGGCTTAAGTGACCAACCAACTGTTTCCAATATTCCAAGATCTTAACAAAGTTATCTTTGTCTCACTACTCAATAACTTCCATACAATATTCTCCCAGAACTCGTTCCCTTGGGGCTGCTGATAGGTCTTTGTCCTGAACGATGTGAAACCTAAAGATGCTAGACAAAACCAGCAAATGCCTTCCCTTTCCCTGCATCCTTTTCTGCTACTTCAAGTGAAAAAGTACTGCATTGTCAACTGATCGTAAGCATGTTGCATAATTACTTGTAACTAAACTGTTGCCACGATGTGTCTTTCTTAAAAAGAAAAAGATACTCCTGTTGCCCGATCTTGCACAGTCAGCAGCTTTCTTTATGGCATCGTTCATTACTGCCCTCACATTAATCCTGTGCACTGTAATGCCTCCCCAGTATGAGGTTTCCTTTCCTCTTCATATAGTTTGCTTTTCACTGTAGCTGCCGCACAGCATAAATCAATACAACGCGCACCATAAACACCACAAGTGCTAACCCTGCCAATTGGTTCTCTTTAATTGGTTTCAGCTAAAAACCTGTAAACCTAGTTGAAGTGAAAAAGCAGACAAATCAAAGGCAAGATGAATGACCCAAAAGCCCTCAGTGAGCCAGGGGTTGCGAGATCCAACATGGTATTTTTCATCTCTGTCGTGGGTTTTTTTCCTTTTCTCTCTGGATCCTTTTTTACATCCCAGGTATTATACTTCAGCTGCCTCCACATTTATAATTACAGAAAGGAAAGTGTAAATACTCCAGAGGCCAAGTGGTGCATTTTAGCAATTGTGCCAATGGAGAAAGCAACTTGAATTGAATAAATATCCCCCACAATTAGTGTTATATTGACAATTCTTCATGGTTCCCTTCTTTATAAGTAAACTCAAGCCCTGAAGAATTCTCCCTTAGACGTCACACGCAAATGGCAGATTTGCTGGACATTTTTATCACCATGCTGAGTTTTTAAAACCTATGGCTTTGGTTTTTCAAAATACATTTACATTTCAATTTGCATTGCTGCAGGGACTGCCTATGCTTCAGATATTATCCATGTGTTTATCCACAGTGACAACAGTGCCTCAGGTACTGCTCAGTTTCTAAAAGCCTATCATTCTGTTGAGGCTGAGGTGATTGGATGAAGCCATTTCACTTGAGGGAGTTCGGCCAAAGGTCTATGGGAATGGCCTCTTCACTAGACCCCTCCAGAGCTGGCAATAATCCACTTTCTTCCTCTTGCTTCAGGTGAATACTCTAGTCAAGCAAATTACCTAGTCCATGGTCAGAGTCACTGAGCCAGGGACCCTTTTCTAGAAGGTTCCAAGTCTTGTCAAGCATGTAGTGGTATTTGAACAGGAGAGCTCATGTGTTCAACCAATGATAATTAAAACTGTGTGGTAAAGCAGCCACAGAGAAATGCCCTGGGTAGAAATACACTAAGGTTGACATTCATAGAAGGGCTTATCAAACAGTAAAACATGTGCATGCATACACACACACACACACACACACACACACACACATACACACACACACACACACACACACACACACACACCATCAGGAGAAAGGAGCATTCGCTAGGCACATGTTTCAGAAGTGCAGGCTGTGTCTCAGAAGCAGGACCATCTCTTAGGCAGTTGCCACATCTAAATTAGCATTTCAATAACGCAATCATTTCATCACACTCTTGAAACCACTTTTATCTTCCATTTTATTTAAACAGTGGCAGCGGCCAAATTTTATGAGAGGCTAGATACTAAGGCAGCCCCAAACTCAATTCATAAATCTTACACCCAATTCAGGGAGCACAAATGCAGTCATCTGGCATGTTCGTTCAGATCTTTCTTTAGTGTTATTTTATGGTTCTCATTAGCAGCCCCCAAAATGCTACTGACACAGTTTTCAGGGTTCAATGTGAGGTTGAATTTCTAGTCACACTGTCAGGAGGAGGCTAACGGTGTAAGGTCTCTCCTACCCAGGGTTGACATGCATATAGAAGGAAGATGGCTCCTAGAGTATCTTTAAACCTAAACAGTCATCAGGGCATGCCCTTTGATCAGAGACACAGAACAGGATGCACAGGACATCTCATTACAATATGTGCAGGTCAAGGTAAGATGATGTGGAAGCACAGAGCTCAGTGCTCCTGGTTTTGATGAAGCTGTCGTCAAAATGATCTCTTTCCCTGAGTTTTTGCTTCCTGCGATGGCACACCACCCCTCCTTCCTTAACCTTCTTAGGTAACATGAGCATAGCTTCATTTATCACAGGTACTGAGTTCCCATTTTAGGATGCCTTGAAGAAACTTGTTAAGCTGATGGATCACAGAATAGTCCATGATTCTGATGTGTCATTCAGTATAAAATTTCCCCCAGTCTAGTCAGTTGCTGCTATGTAGATGAGGAAGGGGGCAGGTGGGGAAGCAGTTGGGTGTAGGACATGTAGCAATAAAGAATTGAAAAGAGTTAGAAAATGCTTTTTTTGTAGGCTGTATTACAAATTTACTAGGAAGAAAAAAAAATCACCTCCTCAACTCTGTTTCAGCGAGTTGAGCTATTTAAAGTATACTGCAGGATGAGAGCCAGGGGTTTTCCACAGATGAGCTCACCTGGGTGTTCAGAGGACTATCGGTTTTCTAGAGTTTGTTCATAAACACACAGAAGCATGGAGGTTTCCCTGCACAGAATTTCCTTCCTAACTTTCTTTTCCCTTAACATCCCTATCTCCAGCAAATCTGAAAAACAGTTGTCTGGGCTTTGGCCAATACCATGTTGACGATCCTCCTCTAATTGTAGGCTCATTAGAAGGAGATGTTGAAAGTAGCATTCTTCTGATCTACCATTCTGCCTTTTCTTTTTCTTTTTTCTTTCCATGGCTTATTTCATGTTTAATCTTTAAAGTTAAGATAAATCTCTACAGGAAAAGCAAAATATCCCTGTAATACAAGTGTATACATAGCTTAACCTTTTCACAAAAATAATTTTCAATTATCTAAATAGCTTAAATATTAATACCACTGAACGAGACTAAAGGCAAGATTGCAGAAGGCAGAATGATGATGCCAATTTTTAGCTATAATTAAGGTTTTACTGTACCGGAGTCATCATGATGTTGAATCAGTCTACCTTGTGGATGGAATGAGCTGGGGTATGTGTTCAGAATGTGGGGCTTATTGAGAACAGGATAGTGCTGCTTTTCTGGTAACAGATCCTGTTCATGTTCACTCTTCTTATCCCTGCCCTGAATCAAAATACATGCACAATAATCCAGTCAAAGAACATGTCAAGAAGACTGCAAAACCACTGGCATTTCACCACTTCCTAAAAGACAACTGGAAACACCTTTTTATTCCCTAACACACTGGTGCATTCTAGCCAGGTGGCCCCTTCAGAGTTCTAGGCAGTGTTCCTACTCTGGAGCTACATGATTTATTTGGGGGGAAAAACTGACCCATGCACCTTTCCCTCTAACTTCATCACCGTGTTCCAATCTCCTTCATAGAGCTGGATGTTCTAAAAGACAAAGTGCGCCGGCCACTTTCTCTTCCTCCAATATGTGGAAATGAGTAAGGGAAACCTCATCTAAAATGAAGCTGGGAGGGGTGCCTGGGTGTCTCAGTCGGTTGAGCGTCAGACTTCGGCTTAGGTCATGATCTCGCGGTCCCTGAGTTCGAGCCTCGCGTCCGGCTGTGTGCTGACAGCTCAGAGCCTAGAGCCTGTTTCAGATTCTGTGTCTCCCTCTCTCTCTGACCCTCCCCCGTTCATGCTCTGTCTCTCTCTGTCTCAACAATAAACGTTAAAAAAATTTTTTTTTAAATTAAATAAAATAAATAAAATGAAGCTGAGAGACCAGGAGGTGGCGGTCTCGTGCCCTATTACCCCGCACACCCTGTAAAGTGAAAGAAGCCAGGTTTTACTATCCTTGAAGAAGAGTGGAAGACTTTCTCCTTGCCTGGCAACAGCCCAGCCAATGAGAGACTGACGTAACTCGGCCAATGAAAAGCCCAGTTTAGTTTATAACAGCCCCTCCCAACTCCTCTCTCCTGTATAAAAAAGCATTTCTCTCTTTTGTTTTCACAATTTGCCAATGGTTTGGCTATAACCGGAATGTTTCAAACTGCAATTTTCTGCCATTCCCGAATAAACCCATTTTGCTGGAGAAATAACCAGCTGTTTTATTTTTAAATTTAACAAGTCTAAGTGGTAATTCTGAGCCAAACGCCTCCGCCACAGTTCAGAACAACCATCACTATCTAGGTACTTTGGGGTTTTGTGCCTTCACAATTCAAATGAATTTGGAAAGTTTTCCCACGTCTCCAACCAGTATTTTGCTTGTCACGGAGAGGCAAATGAAAGGGAAGACTTGACGTGGCAGTATTATTCCAGACATCTGCCCTTTCTTTGTCTTCTTTTTGAATGTCAACCAAAAGCATATTTTCATCTTTTAATAAGAATTGTGCAGGGAAAGTGAGATCGGCTAAACTTCTGAACAGCATTCCCCAGTGGCTTCCGAAATAAATGCATCAACATTCTTATTTAGCACCACCTGCAAGAAAAGTCTATGGTCAGCGTTCAGGCTCAATAATGTAAAAATGAAAATTATTAGTTGGGAAATAGGTTTCAGGATCAGGTCTACAGAGGATAACTTTAAACAGAAACATTCCTCTTGGAGACAGCCTTCAGAATGCCTTACAAGCATGCTGTATTTGGAATTTATCTATTAGTTTCATCCCCTTTGGGTCACACTCCTTCTTCTAAATCAAATGGCTTTCAAATACAAACTCAACATTGTGAAGTAAGGTGAAGTTATTCTTTATCAGCTTTTCCTAACAGAGTTTTCTCCAGAGAATTAAGCTCCATAGAAAATGATTCAAGTGACCTTTTCCTCAGTTCTCTCGAGGAAAGGTGCTTTGCTAGTACTGTTCTAGATGCAGAGTAAATAATTAATTCTTTACATACAATTGATGCCTTGGGGCCTTAGGATTTAATTCTGTAGGCCAGCCTTGAGAAGGGTTGTGGGGTGCTTTGAAGAGCATAGAAATGTCATCACAAACTAATCTGAGTAGTGTTGCAAGGTCTTCTGTGTCCCCAAATATTACTAACATGACTACCACCACAAAAACTCTTACTACTACTAGTAAGATTAGTAGAATAGCTTCTATGTGCCAGCCAGTCACTATGCTAAGCACTTAAAACTCACCTACTCATTGAAACAACATGACAACTATATGAGATGAGTATTATTATTATTACTATCATTATCCCATTTGACAGCCAAGGAGATGGTAATTAGAGAGGTTAACTGGCAAATGCCACATTTGAACCCAGTGCTTGTCTGCCTCTGCATAACCAGGAGAGAGGGGAAATCAATTATATTGTGACAGATGCAGAGGAGAAGTAAGGTTAAGGAGGTGATGGAACTGAGAAGGCTTGCTTACTTGTTGGAATAAGCGAAAGAAGGGAAGAGGTCAAGATGGAAGGTAGGTTGGTTCATGACCATGGCCAAAAAGGTCAAGGCATAAGAGAAGGGAAAAATGCCAAGAAGAGGACTGGGACCCCAAAGCTAGGAACCAATGGGAATCAGACCAGTACTGGGATATGTTGAGGAGGCCACCATGTATCAGAGCTCTAGGGCAATAGTTCAAATCAAAATCAAAAGAGCATTTTGGTGTGCCTGCGTGGCTCAGCCAGTTGAGCGTCCGACTGGGGCTCAGGTCATAATCTCACGATTTGTTAGTTTGAGCCCTGTGTTGGATCACCGCTGCCAGCTCAGAGCCCACTTTGGATCCTCTGTCCCTGTCTTTTTCTCTGCCCCTCCTCTGCTCACGCTCTCTCTCTCTCTCTCACAAATGAATAAACATTTTTTTAAAAAAGAGCATTTTAAAATGGTAAGTAGATCCAATTTTTTCCTTTCAGAAAAGTATTATGATTTGAACAGCCTCCTTCTTTCCTTTCCCTGCACTGCCTACTGCAGCCTTCTTTTGATTCCCGAGGGACAGTGTTTCTAATAGGATTCTTCAAACGCAGTGCATAGGATAAAGAAGAAAGAGGGGCATGCCAGTCCTAAAAATGGAAGCCAAGGTGCCTGGGTGGCTCAGTTGGTTAAGTGTCTGACTCTTGATTTCAGCTCAGGTCATGATCTCAGCGTTTGTGAGACAGAGCCCCACATCAGGCTCCATGCTGACAGCACTGAGCCTGCTTGGGATTCTCTCTTTCCCTCTCTCTCTGTCTCTCTCTTCTCCTTCCCCAGTCTCATGCATGAGCACACTCTCAAAATAAATAAATAAACTAACTTAAATATATGTATATATTGAATATATATATATATAGAGAGAGAGAGAGAGACAGAGACAGAGTCAGAGACAGAGAGAGAGGGAGGGAGAAAAGAAATGAAAGCAGCATAATGTTGACTATAAACTGGCTGCCTGGAGTTGAAAGGTACGTTCAAAGTAAAAGCTCATGGCTACAAGCCCAATGGTTTCCCTTTACGTCTGAATGAATCTCTTGTCTCAGTTTTTCCCACAGATAAGATCCTACTTTTAAGATTTTTTTAAAAAAATTATAAAAATCAGCTAATTTCTATTAAAAGAAAACAAAGCATTTGGATGCTCTGAAAGTTGAAATTAAATATTCTGGATGGAGACATCCATGTGAACTATCTCCTCCTCTTTCCCAGTTTGTAAAACTATTTCACTGAAAGACCAAATTGCTTTGATGATAAGAGATTCCCTCATTTAAAGCTCTTCTCAACTTGGAACTCTGGTGTTGGATATCAAGGATATGGTATTTTTCTTCTTTTACGGTATTTTATTGGATATAAGATTTCATAGATTATAAGATGCACCATTGTTTTGTGTACCACTAACAAAAAAAGAGCTGCTATTCGAATTATAACCAACCACCAACTTGAAGAGACATCTTGCTTTTAAACATGTTAAAATGTGGATGGAAAATGTATCCCAGAAACAATGAAATACGGTGACTCTTTGTTCCTTACTGCAACTGCCCGCACAGTCCATATACCCCTCAGGGAGTTTAGGTGCTGCTCTATTAAATCACACATCTGCCTGCTGCTGACGAGGGCAGCCTGCCGAGGGACCTAACACCACTGCTGCTGCTTCCTGCTTGACTTAGGTCTCAGCCCGTTGAGGGCTGAGGACTGTGGTCCATAGCTCTCAGACACTCCCAGAGAGCTAGCACAGGGCCAGGCACAGAGAAAGCACTCACCCAAAAGCTCTCCCTGTCTGTAGAGTCTTTTGAAGTCAGACCTAAAGAAGCCGTGTTCTCTTCTGACACATGCCACATGCATGAGATAGACAAAGCAGGGAGTATTACCTGTGCTCACGGAAGAACACAGAAGTACCCAGATTAAGTAGCTCCCCCTGCCCAAAGTTACCCCGTGAGCAAATGGCAATGCTATTGGGAAAACCCAGTGTCGGACTCCCAGAGCAATACTCTATCTTTTTTCTGTTACCTCTCTCTGCTGCCAAACTAAAATGTCAAATCTGGAGGCTTCATCTGGTATTTTCCACCAGTCTTGAGACCAGGGAGCAGCATGAGCACCTGAGATTAGTCTCAGGGACCTGGTCCCTGTGGGGCTGCTCTAGGACACCTCTGGGACACCTGCTCCCGTCTCTCTATTGACCTTGCCTTCCCCAACCCCCTCTCCACCCTCTTATCACCTCCACCTGCCAGTGTTCCCACCTCACAAGCCAGGGAGCAAAGGAAGTCACAGCCAAGAGTTTAGGATTTGGATTCCCTATGACTATTTTCTGAAGTATATATGTATATGAATGTTATAAGAAAAACTAATCTCAAATCCTAGAATACCTGATTTCTCCTTACTGAGGTATAGAAGCAATGGCAACAGCCCAAAAATGGTATGATTCCATGAGCCCAACAGGCTTTTCTCTCTGGAAGGGAAAACAAAAAAAAACAATTAAAACATATTATCTTTTCACTGCTCTTTCCTTGCTGCAAAAGGGAAGCTTCACTACAGAAATGAGAGCATTCAACTTGTAAAGATTTAAGCAAGAGAAGGATTATACGAGATAATTCTCCCTTGATTCGAATCCCTTTTACCCCCTCCTCCCTTTTTTCAGAAAATGAAGAAAACTATTTATTTTTTTCATAAAGGGGGTATCAGGTGGGATTGTGGACATCATGGGTGTCTCACTATAATGGTACACTTTCTTTCCCATTAAATAATAAAATATGCTGTAGAGTCGCACAACTCCTCAGACCCAGGGGACATTAAACCAGGCTCATCAAGCACCATCCATGTGGAAAGATATGAATATATTTTTACCTGGCACAAACATATTTCCTTTGCAGCTGCCTCAGAACCCTTGCTTCCTTATGGACTCACACTCCTTCCCAAAACGCAGAAGAGGGCAGGAGGGAGGGAGGAAGGACGGGAAAGAGAGAGGGAAGGATGGAGAGAAAGAATCAATTTTACTGATGACCAGAGAAAAAAGACTTGTAATATCTGAAAAGAAACAAGCATGAAAGCATATGTAGAATTCTTAATAATGTAACTTCTAACTATTTTTTAATTTTATTTTGTTTTCACTTGTAGGTGAATTTTTAAGTGGCTTGATTTTAGTTGCTACAGGCTGGGTTTATAGTCACTTTCTGTTCATTAATTGGTAATGATTGGATATTTTATCTTTACCTGAATTTCATTTTTCTTCCATTTTGACCCCAATGCACCAAAATCTTATGCTCAAGAAGGACCTGTTGAGGATTATATGTTGAAGCCAAGTAAAGATACAAATCATGAATTCCATTGCAAAACCCACTAATTGTCAGATTTTTGTGGAAGACTCTAATTAAATCCCATAGGAAAAGAACACCATGCAATGGAAAAAGAAAAATCAGTCATTTAAACAACTCTGCTAAGAGCTTAAAATAGACACAGAAGAACATCCTAAAAGTGCTTTTTTTTTCAGGCAAGGAACAGAAAAATGTTGGGCTAGATAATAATATTCTAAGCATCTGAAAGGTAGCATCTATAAAAACTTTATGAGATGCGCTAAATTTATTCCAGACAAAAATCCTCATCGACTGACTGCCTGTTAGATTGTCTTTATTGTCTTTCATTCTTTATAGAGCTGTCACAGGGAGATTCCTCATGCTCAGCCAATCATGGAAGATTCCTTAAAAACCCTAGAGAAGAAAGAGATTGGTACATCAACCTAATCCATGCAGATGAAAACCCCTCCTCCAGTTCTACTGATAACAGCTGCCTCCTCCCCCCAAAAACAAGTGTCTTTTATGAGGCACTCTTCAACGGAACAAATGACAAATCCCCCCAAACATAAAACAGATTTCTCACAAATAAAAAGCAGTACACTCGAACCACAAAATCCTCACAAGTTTGAAAATATCTTTCTCACAGATACAAATGTGAAAAGAGACATCAAAATTGTATTCCTCATGATTTAGATGTCCCAGATTAGTAAGGTCAACTCAAATTTTGTTTTAGTGCCCTGACAACATGCACAAAAGTGCCCTGTCCAAAGCCATGCTCCATTCAGACCTGAACAAAGATAACTTGGTCTTACCATCTCCCTGCCCCTGGTGACGGTATTTCAAGACTGGCCAGGAATGTGAAAAGATATGTGAAGAGAGAGCTGGTTCAAGGGAACTTCCTGGACTCCATATCCCACTTGCCTTGTCCAAAAGCAGCCTAGTGCTCTACGGAGCTTTCCCTAAATGCTGCATCACTGTCCCAAATGGGCACAATGGCTTTGGGTTTTGTTTTGTTTTTTTTTTTCAAAACTCCATGTGAATTTCCTATAAAGCAAAGAGAGACCTCCAGAAGTGGTCCTCACCCTATGGCCCTACCCCACCTCATCCCTATGGGGTCCCACCCTTCCTCTTTCCCCTCTGGCTTCAAAGAAGACAGCTGCCTTCCTCTGTCCACCTGGGATTCAGCCTTGGAAGGCACCTTGCTCTCCAGCAACAGTGCCATCTGTCACCTGCATGATGATGAACCTTTCCTCTTTGCTAGCATGTTCTCTTCTACACATAATGTGGATCTACATTATGATATGGATCTCTCCACAGTAACACGTTTTCAAAGTCCCTGAGGTCGTGTGTCTTACCGTATCTATTGCCCTGCTCCCCCATTCCCTTACAGCTTCTTGGAGAGCAGACCATCCCCCCAATAATCTAGCTCCCATCCCCCTCTCCTAACTGGACTCTTGCCCAGGTCAGTAAGAGCCTTGACTGACTACAGCCACAGAACCCTCCTCCTTCCTTCCCTCAGCTGCCTTCCCTCTGGAGCTTCAGACTTCCTTTTGGAAACTCTCCTCCTTTGACTTCCTGAAGGGCCTTCTCTCCTATTTCTCCTTCTATTTCTCTGGCTACTTGTATACAGCTTTCCTGCCTCTTCTTTCACCCAGCTTGTCATGGACTTGTCACCCTCTTCATGTTCCTATGTTTTCTCAGTGTACTTTCCTCTGGGAAAAGTGTACTTTCCTCTGGCTCCCTCCTCTGGGCCCAGCTTCCACAATGATTGACACTATGGGTGATGGTGTTTACCACCTGTAACTTTGCCACGTTGTCCCTGTCTCTGCCACAACTTTGTTTATGCCCATGAAATAATTTCCCAGGAAACATAGATCCCATTTCACTTTAAGTGTTTATATATTTTTAAGAAAGAGAGAGAGAGAGAGAGAGAGAGAGAGAGAGAGAGAATGCGAGCACTTGCAGTAGTGAGGGAGGTGCAAAGAGAGAGGGAGACAGGATCCAAAGCAGGCTTCAGGATGACAGCAGAGAGCCCAATGCAAGGCTCAAATTCATGAGCCGAAGTTGGGCACTTAACCTACTGAGCCACCCAGGTGCCTCCCCCCCATCTCACTTTAAAGCTTAAAATGCACAAAATTCTTGGAGGCATAAAATTCCAGCAAATTCTTTCCTAAGAGATCATTTTGATGGTAGGGGAAGAGGAGAGGCAAGTCAAACATTCTCTTTTCCTCAATTTTTCACGTATCCCAAGTGGGATAATAACAGTGTCCTTACATCAGCCATCAGAGAGATCGACATGTCTTAAAAATTTTTTAACTATAACATTAGTATTACTAACTGGCCTGCGTACAACTAGTTTTTACTCTGGGAAAGTGCTCGTGTGTCTCAAGCCTTACACTCTCTTCTGAGCCAAGGAACAACAAGTTTTGATTAGAATACCTCTCAAAAATTTCCTTAACATCTCTGAAAACCTGTTGAGTAGTCCCTGTCGGACCCTGAATTCACTAGAAAACTGAGTCTCAGGATAGATGAGAGATGGCATAATGAAGGAATAGAACAGACACAAAAATGGTAATTCTAGTATAAATATGGATGCAAAACACTTTTATATCTAGTAGGAATACTGGGGTAGGAAGCATTGATACAAAAAAAGACACCTGTTTCTTAATGTTGTTGACAGTTCTGTCTAGTGTCAAATATCTAATGCAAAAAAAGCTTGCAGTGAACCCTTGCTACCTTCTCAGAATCTGAGAGGAATTTGGGTATAAATTAGGAAGCTGGGCTGCCATCAAGTCACCTCCTTATTTTGGAATCTACGACCATTGTACACTGACTAATGAAATTCACCACATGTTTCTCTTTCATTCTTTCTACACTTGATGTTCCGTGTATCCATGTGACTTGCATTGGCCAATGAAATGTGAGTAAAAGTAAAAAGTAGCACATTCAGGCTGAAGCTGTAAACACCTTTATGCAATTCATTCTATTCTCCTATTTGTTTTCTGCCATGGCCAATGGCAACATTATAGAAGAGGTGCCCATCCGCCTGGGCTCCAAAGTCAGGATAATGCAGAGAAGCAGCCCCAGTCAACGTGCAAAGAATACAGAGCATGAGCAAACCAGACTTATTTTTACATAGTATACCTAGATCTGTACTGGTCTACTCCCATCAATCTAGCATCCTAAATCCTACCTAGTTAAGTCTTCTGCTAGCTTCCTTATCCTTATTTCTCAACATGCTCCAACATGAAACAGAGGTCTATTCATTTTTTTTGATGGCTGTGTAACAAATTACCACAAATTTAGCAGCTTAGAACAATACAGTTTGACATCTCAGTTTTCAACAGGTCAGGAGTCCCGGCATGGCCCCTCTCAGAAGGCTTCTGATCCAAATGCTGTGGTCAAGGTGTTAGCCAAGGCTATGGTCTTATCTGAAGACTGAGGTCCTCCTCTGAGCTCATCCAGGTTGTTGGTTTTGGTGGCTGTAGGACTGAGGCCCTCAGT
This sequence comes from Panthera onca, assembly GCF_046562875.1. Taxonomy (NCBI): domain Eukaryota; kingdom Metazoa; phylum Chordata; class Mammalia; order Carnivora; family Felidae; genus Panthera; species Panthera onca. The sequence continues at coordinate 56,114,114 of NC_138341.1, forward strand.
TCCTGAAGGCCATCTTTCCCCTTAGGCAGATAACAATGTGGTTGTGTGATTTCTTCCACGCTAGCTAACAAATCTCTCTCCTGTAAAGGTTCATTTATTTAGGTCAGGCCCACCATAAATATCTCCCTTTTGATTAACTCAGAGTCAGCTGATCAGAGACTTAATTGCATCTGCAAAGCTTCTTCCATCTTTGCATATAATACAACATAATCACAGAAGTGACATTCCATCATATCATAGGTCCTGGCCACACTCAAGGGGAGGAGATTATAAAGGGTATGAGTTACTGGGGGGTCATCTTGGAATCCTGCCTATCACAGGAGGCCATTTTGCTTTATCATGTCTATACCCAAGCTCCAACTTCTCTTATGGCTTGACCGATACAACACCCTCTTATATTCAGTCTTTTCTTCCCTGTGTGTTAATCCAAAATTTCTACATCCTTTAGCCTGAGATAGGCCCCTCTTCTTGAAAGCCTCCTGTAAGACTGTCACCATATGCAGAGAACACTTTCAATTTCCCACTTTAGTTAAGTCTCAACTCTGAGTCATAATCACTGTACAGCAGACACATAGCAGGAGATAAACTCTTAGGACCTTAATCATCTGCGTAACACATGTATCAGGATGATAAAATAAAGGTTTAAAATGATGCACAAAAATTCAGTATTGATGAAACTCCTACATGAAGTGCCAGATGCAAATTTTCAAAAGAAATAACTAAGAACAGGTTTCCTAAGTCAACAAACTTCTTTCCCACAAGGAGAATATAAAGGAATTAAGAGACCTGGAATTGTGGGAGAGTATTTTTGTAACAGCTGTTCAGCAGCCTCAAACCTCCCCTGTTGGTGGGGGGGGAGAGTGCTCCCTATTAACGCCAAGCAAGAAGGGCAACAGCAAGCGGCATGGGAAGCTTGTTATGTGCGAATGTCAAAGTAGCCTATGAGCAGACCAAACTCCCCTCCAATCCTGGCCAAATGTGGTAAGTCCTGAGGACCCAATGTTCAACTTTTCCCCGAGAGAATTAGTGTGAGGTCATTTTAAACAAGACTGGAGTCCTAAAGAAGGCCTGACTTGATGGTATAAGGGGAATCAGGAGTAAACGCTACAGGAGATGGGGTAGAGCTAAACGCGGGAATCAGGAGGGCAAGTGCAGAAACCGATAGCACTTACTTACATCAAGAGAAGGGCAGGTGATGTCTGTACAAGCCTGAACTTTCTCCAGGAGAGACAGAGTCATCTTTAACCCTCTGCTAGAACGTCCAGTCCAGAGAAAGCAAAGCCAGCTTACAACGGTATCAGTCATGAAAGAACTTTCCTTACTTCTTTCTGCAACCCCAGTGGGGTCTCTGATGGCAGCTGGACAGTGGAGGAGGAACCACACGAGGAGCAGAGAAGGAGCCAGTGGACAGGTGGGCAGGTTGGAGCGGGGGGATGAACACTTACTCTTTGTGAACTTGAAAGTTTGATTTGGATTGGCCATCTTAATTCTAAGTTGATACGGTTGGGTTTTTTTTTTTTTCTTAAAGTGGACATTGAAATTTACCATCTGAAAGTATGTACAAAGGCCACAGGATTCAGTTTTTATCAAGTGGTAGGGAAAAACCATTCCTCATTGAGCAGGTTTAAAGGGAGAGGTGGGGACAAAAATAAAGTTACACTTAGGATTCCTCTCCATGAGTCCTGTTCATTCTTATGAAATGTTCTTATCCAGCACACCTGTCTTTTCATGTGGTTGTGAGCTCTTTTAAGGGGGCAACTTGTTGATTTTAAAGTTCAAAGTCATGGGGCGCCTGGGTGGCTCAGTCGGTTAAGCGTCCGACTTCAGCTCAGGTCACGATCTCGCGGTCCGTGAGTTCAAGCCCCGCGTTGGGCTCTGGGCTGATAGCTCAGAGCCTGGAGCCTGCTTCCGATTCTGTGTCTTCCTCTCTCTCTGCCCCTCCCCCGTTCATGCTCTGTCTCTCTCTGTCTCAAAAATAAATAAAACGTTAAAAAAAATTTTTTTTAAGTTCAAAGTCATGAATTAATCAGTCTTGTCACCTTCATGGAAAACCAAGAAGTGGTATTTCTTGTCTTTTCTGAGAAGGAAGGAGTGGAGACTTCAACTCCTACACATGCACACGCACACGCGCACAAGCACACACACACACACAAACATGCACACGCACACACACTGGCACCTCCCCCAGTCTTCTTGAAAGGAGGCAACACAATTCCAAGAACCCATATGTGCAACCATTTTTATTTCCCAAGCAGACAGCCTACCAATCTCACATTAAAGGCAGCACTGGGTCTTCTCTCCAGTTACTCAACTTTGATTTGGGGTCTGAACAAGAATTCCTGGGGAAGGAGATTAAAGGGGAGTTCAAAGTGGAGATCAGAGATTTTATGCAAGTGTGCTATAATTTGAATGATGAGAAAGCAACTGTTTGAAATATCTCAGTGTTTTTCAGATGTCTGGGGAGTGAAAAGGGAAGGGAGCAGTGGGTGTCTCAAATGCCAATTATAATCACAAATAGAATATGATCATACCTGCAATTGATTTGATTGAAGAAATAAATAATAAGCTACTTCAGTAGTCACTAAACAAATAAGGGGAGAAGTCAATATGTGGCTCAAAAATATCACAAAGAAAACACATACACAGAGTCAAGTTAATGTGTGTGTGTGTGTGTGTGTATTTACAAAGCTACAAATTCATTTTATATGACCACCTCTACCACCCCGCAGGCCAAAAACCAGAAAAATCAACTAATGGAATCAGATATTGCTTCTAAAATGTTCATTTGTATCTGCAAGCATAGATACACCCAAACCCTCTGTTTACTTTCATATATTCATTGGCTGGCTTATTTGTTTGTTTGTTTGTTTGTTTTGCCAGTAAACCCCAATCACTCCAGCTCCATACGATATACTGACATTTGCTGCATGGTAGCGTGAGAAATAAACCCAAATGGGTCTTTTATTAAATGGCACTCTACAAAGACATTTCTCAATGGCAAGTTGGTGAAAAGAGGCGTTCTGCTCCTTGCATGGGACCGGCCTGAAGCGGGACTGCATTCTCCAGATTATATCAGCAATGCTGGCTGTGGATGAACCAGGCCTGTGCATCAACCACATGCCACTGCACTGAGAAATCCAAACCAAAGAAAAAGAGGAAAGTGATCCTAGATAAACTGGGGGGCTAATTGGGAAAGAGGGGCCAAGGAGCAGATTTATTTGTTTTGTGAATTAGCAAATTCCCTTAGGGTGCGGCAGATAAAGTGATACCGATCACAGTGTTATGGAAGAGGAATGAGTCTGAGATACAAAAGAGACTGAGGGATGTATTATGAATATTAATACTTCTGTTAACAAGGCCTTAAATGTGCCTTCCTTGTATTGAAGCCTCAAAGGGACCCATGTCTCAAAATGGACTTGAACAGGCTCCCTGCTGAATCATAATCTTCTAAAAGCTGATAAATTGCTCTCTTCTGGGGAAAGAAAGGAACTTCAAAGCAGACATTCCTCGGGAATAAGGATTTAGAAGTTAAAAAATAATAATAATTAATTTCATTTAAAATGTTTCAAAAAAGCAGGAAACTACATCTCTATAGTTTGTCACTTATTGCAATGGAATTAAAGCCTTTACCGTGGGTTGAGGATAGGAAGTCAGAAAATTAATAACGTCAGACATGTATTCACCTACTAAGTTCACTGAGGACTGGTGCAGGCCACACGCAGGGAATGCGTGGAGCCTGCAAGATGTGGAAAAGCAGCAGTTACACCAAGAAAGCACTGTAGTGAGTGACCTCCACGCCTTACCTCATTCACTTCTCACAGTGCCACTGTGAAGTAGGCTCTTGCATTATCCCTGACTTCACAGATGAGGAAACCAAGCCTGGGAGGATAAAGAACTCTCTTAAGGTCGAGCAGATATTCATTGGTGGGGCCAAAATCACAGCACATTTTAGCCCAACTCTTTGAATCACGGTGTCACTCTGTGAACTTGCGAGACCTTGAGTTGCAGCGGGAGCAAGTAAGTGGCAGTAAAAGTGAAGAATAGGTCACATAACTGAGAGGCCAGTATGAAGACAGGAGAATGAATCCATAATCCCCTTAAATGCGCCATGACCATCATACCTCCCTGCCACTGTGCAGGCTGATCCCCCTGCTGGGAAACCTTTCTTCCTTTCTTCATCCCCATTCCTGCATTCTCCTTGTACGTGGGCTCTCCACTGTCTTTATGACTATGTCACTTCCTGCTGTGGGCGCTCCCCATCTGGCACTCCTGATATTTCTGTTACAATAGGTTTCATTATAAAGTGTGCTTTATATATGTCTCTGCCATTGGATGCTAACATCTCAAGAGCAGAACCAATAGATAGATGACTCTTATTTAATTGCCCTAGCTTTTAGCACGGTGCTAGCACATAACAGGCATCTATAAAATAAATGAATTAATAAATGACTATGAGGATAGGAGAAGTGGATGCCACATTTATGTTATAATGAGAAAACTAATTTGGGCAAAGGAAAGTAACATGAGAAGAAAAAGCCAAAACAGGAGTGTGGGGTCAGATGATGCAGGTCATTCATTGAGCACAAGGTTAAGGTGCTTGGATTTTAGATGTTATCAGCAACGGGAGGTTCAGTAGGCTTCAGGCCAAGGGAATGGCATGATCTTTGCAGTTTAGTCAGTTTCCACAGGCCTTTAGCCACAGAATAATTGGGAAGTTAAGGAAACCAGAAGGGAGCTGACTGATAAAGGACAGATCTGGTGTCATTAGTACTAAACTTCAATTGGCTTTATCCTTTCCTTGAGACGTATGCACAATAAGCGTTGACTCAAATACTGGACATATCTACTTAATAATATATATGTTCATAACTTAGTATAAGCCAGGCATTCTTATTTGTTATATGTATTCCCTTTTGACCTTCACAACCAATCAGAACCAAAAGAAGCCCAGTCATTTATTTTCCTTATTCTAGGAAGCAGCTTAAGTGTTATTTTCCTTATTCTAGGATACCTTAAGTGACTGGCCCGTGGCAATACAGGTGGTAAATGGTGGAGGTGAGACGTGACCCCAAGCAATCTCCCTTCAGAATTCCACTACCCCCAATACAGCATTGTCACTTGGATACCTCGCAGGCACTTCAAACTTAGTATTTCCCAAAGAGAATTCTCAATTTCTCCCACACCCCAAAAATCATTCCTTCCCAGCCTGCCTCATCTCAGTAAATGCAACCATAATCCACCAACTGCTGAAGCCAAAATAAATTTAGTCATCGTTCATTCTTTTATGAAATTCACCCCCTCCCATCTGAACTACCAGTCTTGTCCCCCAATATATTCCTAATCTGCCCACACCTTCTCCATCTCCTTTGCCTCCACCCTGGTCCCAGACACCATCAGCTCTCACCCAGACAAGACAATCACCTCCAGACAGGGATTCCTGTATATTGCCCTGTACAACCTTATTCTTGACACAGCAACCAAAGCAATCTTCTAGTAATTGCAATGTCACATTACTGCTTGCTTAAAACTCTCCAGTGGCATCTCTTACTTTTCTTGGTCCTGACCAGTGGCATTTGGCCTTCTCGTTCCCTGGAATGTTCTTCTTTGCATAACTGTCTTCTCATCAGTCAAGTCTTGGTTATTGTAACCTCCTTGGAGAGGCCTGCCCTGATTACTTGGTCTAGTTAAGTCCTCTGCCAGGTACTTGCTATCCTATCACACGATCTTATTTTCTTTATACTTGTAATCTACCTGAAAGTGTTTTCTTTATTTGTTGGTTGACTTTTATATGAATAGGTCTTTTATCTAGAACTCAGCTCTCTGGGTAGTGGCCTTTCTTCTTTTGTTTCATTTATCCCATCATACCGAGTAACTAGAACAGTGCCTGGCACGTAGTAGGTACTGAATAAACGTTAACTGACCCTGGTCAGTAAAACACTGACCCTGCTCCTTATGCTCTGTGTAATGCAGAACAAGTGATTGGACTCTCTAAAATCTACCCCATGGAGTGATCATGAGACTTTCATGGTATGAATGATGTAACATACATAACATAGTACTTTGTACATATCAGGTGTTCAATTCACTTCTGTCCCTGTCTCAAATACACAGAATGCATATCCATGTGTTAACAACATTTCTTTTAATTATTTATTCCACTGTCTGTTTCTGTTACTGATAAGCATCCCTCCTGCTCTTCCAACTTCCCTCTTATAATGCTCCATTATGCTTCTTTTTCTATTGTCTGAAACAGCACTGGGAAAAGAGGTGCTCCTGGGGTAGGGTCATGTGACCACAAAAGCAGATTTTGCTAGTCAAAAGTGTCCAATAAAGATGGGAAGTTGCTTCCTAAATGTCTCTGGAAGTCTGTGGTTTAGTTCACAATATCTTCACAGATTAAGTTAATGCAAATAGCAGATGTATTTTGTAGCAACAAGACAAATGTTCAGCAGAATTAAAGTTATTCATGTGTAGTCACACTGGGAATATTTGCATGATATTTTGCTAATTGCTCCAAAATCTGACTTATAGCAAATAAACAAACGGGGAAAAAATAAACCAGCAAAAATTAGCCCCAGGCCTCTCTAGATTCTCTCAAAATCCCAATGTCTTTCTTCAACCCCTCAACCTTTTTCTCTGAAAGCCCCGTGGCATTGCTTAGTCTCCCAAGCATGTTTTTGGACCCATCATTTCTGTGGAGACATTCATGGTTTTCCTCTGGTAATGAGAGGTCTTCAGAAGCACTGAATATTTTTCTCTCACCAACTCCCAGTGTCCTCCTCAGACTTCAAATCTGTCTGCTTACGTCTCCTAACTAAAGGATCATAGTGATAGATTGCATCACTTGAAGACAGTGTAAATTTGTCAAGACTTCTTAAGATATTTCAGATGATTTTTTTTTGTCACTATATATGAGGTGCATTACTTTCTGAGGGCTGACAGAACAAAGTGCCACAGACTGGGCTTGAAACAACAGATATATATTGTCTAACAGTTTGGAGATTAGAAGTCTGAAGCCAAAGTATCAGTAGGGTTCGTTCTGTCTGAGGGAGAATCTGTTCCACACCCCACTCCGAGCCTCCTGTGATGGCCGGCAAATCCTTGGCATTCCTTGGCTTTTAGATGTGTCACTCCAATCTCTTCCTCCATGTTCACATTTTCCCTGTGTACCTCTGTCTACATATGTCTATCTTTCAGGACACCAGTCACAACAGGTTAGAGGCCACTTTACTCCAGTACAACCTCATCTTAACTAAGTACACGTGTCACAATCTTATTCCTAAATAAGGTCACATTCTGAGGTACTAAGGGTTAAGATTTCAGTCTATAGTTTCCAATTCAACCCCTAACAGTAGGGGTTTCCAAACTTTAATAAACATAGACAAGGGCACCTGGGAGGCTCAGGCAGTTAAGCGTCTGGCTATTGATTTTGGCTCAGGTCGTGATGTCACAGTTCATGGGCTCGAGCCCTGCATCAGGCTCTGTACTGACAGCACGAAGCCTGCTTGAGATTCTCTCTCTGCCCTTCCCTCCACTCATGTGTGCACATGCATACTTTCTCTCTCTCAAAATAAATAAACATTAAAAAATATTTTTAAAAAACCACAACTTACATCCTTAGTAATTAAAATATTCAGGCACAAACCTCAATATGTTGTTGTGTGTTTGTGTGATAGAAACATACATATCCATGTACGTTAAACATATGTAATAGACTAATTTATTAATATGTCATATATATTATAAAGCAAGCACAAAAGTAGAAAAATTAAATAATAAAAAAAAATGTTAATGATGAGAAAAAAGAGAGTAGAAGCGACAGGACTTAGTTCCCTCACTCCCAGCAGATCCTCTTGTCCTCCCTTTTTTGAAGACCACTTCCTAAGTAACGTGAAGGGGATGAATCTAATGCCATGAAGTAGAAAAAGGAAAAATAAATCATTCAAGAAAGAAAAGCAAGATGACTAAATGTGAAAGATCTAAGCTAGAGCAAAACTGAAGAGTTTGTGGTTAAATGCACATCTTAAGTTCAAGTTCATCATAATTAAAATAACCCACCATTAAATTAGAAATGGGAATTTTATTCCAAAAGAATAGGAATCACCACATTCTGTCCTTTCTCTTAGAATCAGGAAAGAGTGAGGAGAATATCATTCTCCATGGCAGCAGGACTTACTGCCCCTCTGTTTTATTTCCTTTCCATCAAGAAGTGATTTTCCGGGTGGCTTAGTCAGTTAAGTGTCCGATTCTTGGTTTAGGCTGGGGTCATGATCTCACGGTTTGTGAGATCGAGTCCTGTGTCAGGCTCTCTGTCTGACACATGGAACCTGCTTGGGATTCTCTCTCTCTCTCTCTCTCTGCCCCTCCCCCATGCTGGTGCACTCTCTCTCTCTCTCTCAAAACAAATAAACTTAAAAAAAAATTTAAAGAGGTGATTTTTCACCAGTGTTGTTTAATCACCATGCAAGACACGGGTCCCAATGTGAAAGCAAAAGACCATCATGAACTTCACCTTGCAGAGCCCAAAGAACTTGAGAAAATGACTCTCATCCAGGTTCTCCTCTTCCTCATCCAGACATACCATCCTCCCTTTCCTCTGTGAGACCAAACATGGCTCTCGCTGGAAGCAGGCTTTGAAGAGCATGATATACTGCACAGACCATACAGAGACCCCCCTGCATGGAAGCCAATGCAAACAGCTACTGTGAACTCCTTCAGTTTCTTGATCTGTGAAATGGAAACCAAAAAGCCCATTCTGTCTATCTCAGAAGGACTTTGTAGGAACAAAATGGGAACATGGACAAAGAAATCCTTTACAATCAATTAAAAAAATGCTCTTTACTCTAAGACTATTATTCATGAATTGAGAATGTAAATGCAGCTTCCTAACTCCTCTGTGAAAGTAGACATTGGTTCTCAGCTTTGAGAGACCAGCAAAGGAAGCTTCATGTCCTTCAGCTGGTTAGTGTATACCTCCACATCCAATTCAGAAACATTCACAGGAAGTCAGCGACAAGGGCAGTAAAGCCAGCGCCTGGAATCACTTCCAGCTAAGAGGAATAAACCCACATTTAAACTAAAACATCAGAGTAAAATCTACAGTCTTAAATTTCCCTGTCACCAGTACCTACAAAAATCTTAGAGAAAATTACAGAAAAGCCTATCACATTGTTATTGCTTATTGTCTATGAGCTCTGTTGTCGATCCACATTCATCACAGCCATCTCACTTGCTGTTTTTTCCTTCTGAAGTTTGCATTTTGGTTTAAGATTTTAGGACCTAGAAGGGTTGAAACCATGGAGCTCTGAAGACAGTCCTGCCTCCTGCACAGCCATCGCTCAGAATACTGACTTCCTTTGTGGTCATACGGTGAGGCCATGCCTCCATGAGGAGGACAGATTCCATCTTGAGAGAACACTCCCCACACATTACCCACCGAGTGTCACCCAAGGGCCCACGGATAGGACTCCTGTGCAAAACCATTTATAGGGGCTCTAGCACATGCGTTCACTCAGAGTCATGCTCAGTGTCATGCCCCTGGCTTCTCCAACCCAACAGCCACTTTAGGGCTTCCCTTTTCTTCACCTCAAATCCACCTCCAAGCTTCCTCCTTAACCACAGCTTGTCTGGAATCTCCTCATCATCCTCTCTACGCAAGCTCTAGAAGTCCAGGGCAAAAGCCTCTCCCATCATTTTTAAATATGTTTAGAAATTCCCATTCTTCTTCCATCCACTCTTCTGTAATCATCTGACAGGTCATCAAAGAAACATCTGACAAGTCTTCTTTAGCCGGCGTATGTGTAGATACGCGGGCTAAAGCTGCCCTCCTCCGGTTTCACAGTCCTTTTCTCCTCCACTCCCTTTATGTTAGTCATCTTGGTTTCAATCTGCCTCTGAATCAAGTACTGCTTCCTGTTCAAATCTGCGCTGAACTTTATGTGCCCCCTACACGGGCCCATGGAAAACTCTTCTCCATCATAGGAGGCACGTTGGAAGATGACAAAAACAGGACCCACTCAACTCTATTTCAGAGTAAGAGAGGGCTTAGGGCTTTGAAGCTGAGAGTTAAGATCAGAATCCAACTTTGTGATTAAAAACTCTGTGTTAGGGCACCTGAGTGGTTCAGTCAGTTAAGTGTCCAACTTCGGCTCAGGTCATGATCTCAAGGTTCCTGAGTTGGCGCCCCACGTCAGGCTTTCTGCTGTCAGTGCAGAGCAGGCTTTGGATCCTCTGTCCCTCTCCCTGCTCCTCCCCTACTTGCACTCTCTCTCTCAAAAACAAATAAACACTAAAATAAAATAAAATAAAATAAAATAAAATATAATGAATAAATAAATAAAAACTCGGTGTTTGAGGGCAAGCTCTCTGAAGCTCTGTTTCCTCATCTGTAGAGCAAGGATAGCAATACCCACCTCATGGGATTTTTGTGAAGATTAAGTTCAGTGAGATAATATGCCAAGCTCCAGGAACACTGACAATATTCAATTCATTAATAGCCACCTTCCCATTTTGCACAATATATCTACAGGTAGCAAGCTATTCTAATGACAAAGCTGAAGCTAGCAAGGCTTTACATTAGAGATCCTGGGGTGCCTGGGTAGCTCAGTGGGTTAAGCACCTGACTTCAGTTCAGGCTGTGATCTCATGGTTCATGGGTTCGATCCCCACATAGGGCTCTCTGCTGCCAACACAGAGCCCTCCTGGGAGCCTCTGTCCCCCATGCCCCGCTCCTTCCCAGCTTATGCCGCTGTCTCTCTCAAAAATAAATAAACATTAAAAAGTTTTGATAAAAATATAAGAAAGATTAGAGAGTCACAACCCTGGCTGTACAGTTAATTCACTGGGAAGATTTAAATCCCGATGCCCAGGCCACATCCCTGACCAACTAAATCAGCCTCTCTGACATAGGACCCAGACATCAGTATGTTTAAAGTTCCCCCAGATAAGTTCACAGTGCAGCTGAGGTTGGAAACCCCTGCTTGAGATCATGGTGTTTGTTTTTCCAAAGTGCAAAAGATGAGAAGTCCTCGGCTTGCTAACCTTGAAGATGAAGTGAGGAGGATGAAGAGGAAAACCGGCTCCAGAAGTGTTCAGTTTAGCGCAGCCGTACTGTTAAAAACTACAAATTCCTTGTCCAAATACTTTCTTTTCCATGCAAGTGGTAAACATCTAAATGGACCTATTTCAATCACCAGATTTTGTGGCATAAGGCGCCCCTGGCTAAGGCCAGCAGTGGACATCAAGACAAGACTTCTTTATAAGACTTCACCAAAAGCCAGCAAGAGTGTAAGAGCATGGCACGCCTCAGCCCACCCCCCTACCCCACAAACTTGGAAGTGTAGAGTGTGTTAGAGCAGGATGTGTTCATGCTTTCTTTTTCCCTACAACCTTGAGACTGACATACCCCCCCCAAAATAAAAGTTTCTACTCAGCCAAATAGACAAAGCCTTACCTGAAATTTTAGGAGCCTAATTATCAAACTCAGCACAAGGACAATTTAGTTTTTCTTTCTAAAGAAAAAAAAAGGGCCCCCAATAGTATTCTTGCAGGAAGCATAAATTGTATTGCTAGAAGTAATAGCAATCTCTTTAGCTATATCCCTTAGGACTCACTTCAGTCTATTTTCTTAAGTGCTGTATTTTTAAAGCTCTGTTGCATACCTCCCTCTTAGACATACTGAACTGAACATTCTAAATTCTGAGCACTTAGTGATGCAAGGTTGGTTGAAGATGTACTCTTAGAAAAATGAGTTCTTTTATCAATCACTATTGCTATGTGAGTCCCTGGGGAAGAAATTATTCACAGATCTGCTGGCCTCAATTTAGAATTTCTTGTGTTGTTATACTTAGGGTTAGATTGATTATTGCTCAAAAATATTTACTCCTGACTGCTTATTTCTTTTTTTTTTAATTTTTTTTAATGTTTATTTATTTTTGAGACAGAGAGAGACAGAGCATGAATGGGGGAGGGGCAGAGAGAGAGGGAGACACAGGATCAGAAGCAGGCCCCGGGCTCTGAGCCATCAGCGCAGAGCCCGACGCGGGGCTCGAACTCACGAACTGTGAGATCGTGACCTGAGCTGAAGTTGGATGCTCAACCGACTGAGCCACCCAGGCGCCCCATGACTGCTTATTTCTACAGGAGAAATATATTTCCCTAAATTTGGATTAAGTCATGTGACTTTCTTTGCCAATGAGATATTAACAGGTATGATGCAAATGATGGCTTAAAATGTGCTTATACGAATGCACTTGCCCTCTTGTGCCTCTGTCATCAATACGAGAAGAGTTTGGGCCCAGAATGAGTGGATGCATATGGAGCAGACCTAACCCCAGCCAAATAAGGAACTCAGCCTAGCCAGACCTACAGCCATGAATCAGAATCACCCAGCTAAGCCCAGACTAGATTAGCCAACTCCCACACAACCCACAACTGTATGGGTGAGAATAAATGATTTTTACTTTAACCCACCTTGTATTTGGCATGGTTTGTTATACAGCAATAGCTGACTGATATTCACCATAAGACTTGGTGTTGAATAAATAAGAACCCACAGAGAGAAAAAATAATGGTTTTGGAATGAACTACTTATGGCTAATTCAACATATTTTTTTGAAATGAGTTGCTAGGGTGAAAAATCCATTTTATGCTGCAAAATAATCATGCTGTTACAGTCATTATTGAATGTCTATTATTAGTGTATATATGTAAAGTAAATAATTACTTCTCTGAATAACTATTTTAGATGGTGAAAAATTCTATATCTTTGAAGCTTAATGGAAAAATTGGCTATAGTCCAGGGTGGCTTAATTATCAGTTTTGTTATTAGCTGTAGAATACTAATCATTACAATTGTCATTCATTGAGGACATACTACAGTACTTTACCAATATATTACCTCAAAATACTATATTAAGGTAGGTGTGGTTATTTTTACCCATTTTACAGAAGAGAACATTGAGGCTTGAAATGTTTAAGTAACCTGCCCAAGGACACCAAGATATGAAGCAGAGACATCAGGATCTGTCCCAAGTCTGTCTGGCTCAAGAGCCTAACTCTCACTACTGCCTTTCGGAGTTAAAAAGACAAATGTGTAAGCAGAATGATGCAATAAGAATAAGATCATTAACATGGTTCTTTTCCAATCAAGGATAAGTCATAACATAAATCTCTATGACAAAATGTGGCTTCCCAGTTCCCCTCTTCTACCGACCACTTTGAGTTAGTGTCTCAAATGTAAATATTCAACGCAATTAAACAAATATTTCTTTGGCCCTAATACGTACCAGGCTTTATGCTCAGGCTGAGAAATCCAATTGAGTGCAGGACACAGTTTTTTTCTTTTTAGAAGCTTTCAGTCTAGTAAATAATTGATGTTGAAAGATTCTAACCAAAAATCCCAGTATGAGCTCTATCATGTTCTAAACGCAGAGTGAACAGATGTTCCAACTAATGATTGCTGGGGTGGGAAAGGGTGAGGGTTGGGGAGTTAGTTACATTTACTCACTGAGAATGCTCATTCCTTTCTGAAGGCAGCCAGCAGCCAAGAAATAAGACAAATTCTAAATTAAAGGGGATATCAAGCTGTGCAAGACTGCTGATTATAGTTAGAGCAGAAAGATAATGGCTGCACGAGACATTGAGCTCTACTCCATTGTGGATGAACCAGAGTGACATGCCCAGGCCTGGTGACCCAGATGGGCGTGTTGCTGGCCAACAAATAATAAATTGAGGAAATTAATGGGGGAAAGAATGGATTCTGTATAGCATTATAAGACTGCCTCCCATATAAAAGGATTAAAATTTATTAAGTGGAGATATTTTGCTTAAGTGAAAAACAGAGTTGTAATACAGTGTTATGGTGCTACTCTCCAAATGGGTCAAATTTTCTGCTGCCCCAAGACTGAAGATGACAACAGACCCAAACATAGACTCTGTTGCCCAAAAAACTCAACATTTTTCCAGCCCCTTTTCTCTACCCATTCAAAAGGTGGGCCTCATCTGAGCTTCCCCCTACTTCTCAATATCATTTAAAGAGGAGGAAAGAGGGAGTTGGCTAAAGCCATTTCACAAGTGGGATGCTAAATGTCAAAAGGTATTTATCATAGAGAGAAAGCATCCAGTGTTCCATAATTTTCCTTTACCAATTTAAAATAAACTGTTCCAATTCTGTTTCATAAACAATTACCATCAGGGTACATTGATGTAATCCTGCACAGTAATAGCAAGCAGTGTCATCAAATACTACATATTATCAAATACCGTATCTCTCTTTGCAAGAAGTCAAAAATTAATTTTATTCATAATTCTAATTCTTTTTTTTGTAAGTTTATTTATTTTTGAGAGAGAGAGAGAGAGCATGCATGCACTGGCAGGGGAGGGACAGAGAGAGAGGGAGAGAGAGAATCCCAAGCAGGCTCTGCACTATCAGCACAGAGCCCCACACAGGGTTCCATCTCACCATTCATGAGATCATGACCTGAGCTGAAATCAAGAGTCAGAGGCCTAACTGACTGACCCATCCAGGTGCCCCTCATCATTCTAATTCTAATTTCAAATGTGGCAACATCCTGGAAATGTTGCTTGCTACTTTACCTACATTACTTAAGTGATCTGAGCTTCAGTTTCCTTACCTGTAAAATAGGAATAAGAAACCTACTGAAAGCATTGTTATGAAGGTCAGAAATAAAATACAAAGGACACTTTGCAAGATGCAGAGGAGAAAAATAAATAAATGGCAACTATTACAGGTCTCTCTGCTATCTGAAACTAGAGCATTCCTATGAAAATTTTCATGAACGAAAATGACGCAAAGTGAAAAAGCTATTACCATTAATTTATATAGAAAAAACTTCTGTTTTTCCAGACCCCAAAAATAATCTCTCTTAGGCTTTTCTGATACCTTAGGATGCACATCGCTAATGGATGCACAAAATAAATCCAGATAAAGCACACACACATACAGTTGCAGTTCAAAGCTATGGTGGCTGGATGCTGAGATGCTGAGTGTGGTTCCTGGGGAAGGAGCTTGGTGGTGCCGCTCTTGCTGCTCACAGTGCACACTGCCTAAGTTTGCGAAAAACAAATGTTGAATGCTGCTTTTTCATAGAAACAAAGATCCTCTTTGGATTTCTTTCAGTCAGCAAAAATAGGTACTAATGCAGGTCCTTCATAAAAGCAAAGGGGTATAATCCAAACTAGAAAAACGAGGAATCATTATTATTGACACTTTTCATATTTAAAATTCTGTTATCACTTATATGTCTTAATTATGTTGTCATGTGCTTTGGTATGTTTCCTTCTGGACATAAAAGTTAAAGCAAAGTGGCCCTAACGACCTACTACTTTGCTGTGGGTCACAAGTCCTTTGGATTTCAAAATGGCACTGTTCTTCTCTCATTGCTCCGTATGTATGGAACTGGAGTTCACAACTTTAGCCCCTCTTGCTTCCCAAGCTTCTTGGGATCTTGCTGAAACCAAAGTACCCTCTAGATTCAGGATTTAATGTTTGTTTAAAATTGGTGCCAACTCAAACGTTGAGGGAGAGATGGGATTTAGAGATGGTTCCTGTTAGTGACAGGACCCAAAGAAATCGTAGCAGCTAGCCATCCCCTTGGTCAGTAGGGAGATTGTTCCTTTCCCAGTGGTTCACAGTTTCTAAGATGGGACATGAAAGTGCTTATGAGTGGGTCCCAGCAGGCACTGGAGTTGCAGCCTACCCCCTTCCCCAGCCAAGTCATTACCATCATCACATCTTGGCACAAATTATTATCTTATTGGCTATTAGCTTAGCCTAGAAAACCTCAGCCAAAAGGAACATCAGTATAGTTAGAAAAATAATCTAACAGTATTTTCTTATGATGGATGATGTTAAAAACACCTATTCCTCGCCCCCCCCCCCCCATTCAAATTCCATTTCTCTTCTTTGGAAATGAGCAACTCCTTTCAGTCTTTCTACGTAAGAAAAAGTCCAGTGAGTCAAGGGGTTTGGGAGCTGGTATTTTCCTCCCAGCATCCATGCTCCCCTTTCTTTTGGTAACAATGCCCAAATTTCTTTTGGGGATCATGTGCAGTCTCAGTGGCCTCATCACACAACATGCCATAACTACAAACAACTCACTCATCCATTCTCCTCTGATGGACGTTTCAGTTATTCCAGTTTTTTTCTATTGAGAACAGAATGGCTATGAATATTCTTTTGGGGCTGAAGTTAGTCAGAGGGGGTTTCTGTTGCTTACGACCACAAAATATAAACTTATCTGTGGGAATACGGAAAATCCCCAATTATCATGTATCATTATTTATAGATGTAATTCATTGTTCTTTATTAGGAACCAATTATTTTACAAGTATAGGATTTAAGGAATTCCCAAGGGCACTGTAGCACGGTTCTGATTTCACGAAGAGAAGCTATTCCATTCCTCTTGGTTTCTGGTCATCTGTCATCTACCAATTGTGGATTTAATTATAAAAGACTTTAATCAACTGACTTCTCTTTCTTTCCTAATGAGAACTGGATAGATAGTTACCTTTCTAGCTTAAAAAAAAAAAAGGCAGGGATGACACAAATTGCTAATAAATATTTGCAAAGATGCTCAAACTCATTAGCAATCATGGAGATGCAAATTAGGACCACAATGAGAGACAGTTTATACACTAGATTGGCATAAATTAAGACATAATATCAGAGGTTGAAAATGTGGATTTATGGGAACTTATATTCATATTTGCTGCTGAAAGGAACGCAAACTGGTAGGACCACTGGGAAAAAGTGTGGCAGTGTGTTGTAAAGTGGGATATTCAAATGCACTAAAACCCAGGGCAATAATCAAAGAACCTTTTGCCCATATGTCCCAGGAGACATGAATAAAAGTATCTATAGCAGTTGTGTTCACAACAGCCGAAAAAAATCTGGGAAACAACTTAAAAATCCACCAGCAGAAAAATAAGTGAACAAATTGTACTATAGTCACATAGTAGAAAATTACAAAGCAAGAAAAATAAATAGAATTTCACAAACAACATGGGCGCATCTTAAATATTGAGTAAAAATAGAAAGTCCCAGCAGACTAATGCAAGGTGTATCATTTTTATAAAGCTCAAAAATCCATCAAAGTCAAGCAACACTCTATAGGGAAAGTCAGACAAAAAGAGAGAGAATGATTTTTAGTACAACAAGCAATGTTCAACACAAAGTTCATCTCCAGACTTGGAGGAGGCAGAGGCACATGATGTGGGAGGAGCATACAAGCAATTACAACCATGTTTGGGTTCTAAAATTGAGTGGTGAATCCACAACCATTCATTTTACTATTCTGCTTCATTCCTTACATGTATGTTATGTGACATATATCCCCACACTGAAGAATGGGATAAAGAAAAAGAAGCCAGAAGTAATAGCTTCATCCAAGAGCATTGTAAGAGCCTAGAGCAACACCGAAGATATCTGGGATATATTCTGAGTTCCCACTCACTTAATACCTCAATAACCTCTCCTGCTCTGACTCTCTTTTTCTGTATCTAACTCATGTTTTTCATAGACCACTTCCCAGGGAGCAGTCTGCAGCATTCTAAACACTTACAAGTCCTATAAACTGAGATAAGCAGAGTGAGAGAGTAACCGATCTCTTATAATTTTGCTAGTCACACATGCTTAACGTGTACATTTTCTTCATAACAGAAGAGACCATTTCTATCAGAACCACGGGGTTAATGTATTCTTTCCTTTCCCATCTCCCACCCCCAGACACTAACCAACCCCTCTGGGAAAAAAGCTTTTATCTTATCAGAGGCTGATGCTTTGGGGATAATGCAGCAATATTTTATTATTGCTGCTAATATGTGCATGTGGCTATAGATGGAACAATAGGCAAAGAACATTGCTTTGTTCTATGAAGTCATAAACCTACATTGACCAGTTTAAGTGGCTTCCTTCCTTTGGCAGCTGCCTTCTGAAAGATCTGGATATGCCTAGGTCTAATAGAAGGTCTTTGGAGGAGATTTTTGCCCACTAAAGAGAAGTAGAGAAAGAGATCTCTGTCTAAGGCTACTACAACTAACATGGTTCAAGTGTATGATCAGGGTATGGGAAAAATCTTAATCTTAGTCTTAATCTTAGTCACTCTGAGTTTTAAAAGGTGACAAATTGTTAACAATTATAGTGCCCAGGCTTAAAAATGAATGCAGAAATGGATTCAGTGGTGTGGCATACACAAAAAAATGTGGTTTTCTGGCTAATGCTTTGTTTCAGTTACTCCTCCACTCATATCATCTGTACCTTTTGCAATAAAAACTTGGATTGGAATACTAATCCATATTTATATTATCATGTTATGTTATGTTTGTTATGTTATGTTTTATGTTATGTTGTTTGTTATGTTATGTTATGTTATGTTATGTTATGTTATGTTATGTTAGTTATGTTTAAAGCAACCCAATTCTCTAGCTGAATTTCCCCCAGGTCTAATACCATTTAATTGTATCTTAGGGTTGCTTTCTTCAAGGAATCCTGATGGAGAGCTGGACTTCAAATGTCTTCTTCCTTGGGAATAACATGAGTAGGGAGCAACAGCAAAACAAAAGTGAGCAGACAGGATGAAGTATATTCAGATTGTATCACAGAGGCATGCTAATATAACATCATTGTCTACAACACTATGCCAAACATTCACGTAAAGTTATTTTTGGAAAACAATCGATTATTTCTCCATAGAACCAACCCTCACCACAGAGAATTCAAATCCTTTTTTAAAGCTATCCCAGACATACTGAATCAATCAGGAAAGTCCAGGTTATGCTGCAGTAACAAAAGAGACCACATATCCCAGTGGCTTAAAACACAAAGGTGTAATTCTTGCACTGACTATCCTGCACAGGCTGACTGAACACTTGTCTCCACATTATCTGACTCTGGAACCCAGATGTGTAAAGCCCACACTATATTAAATGTTGCTGATTGCTAAGGCTCAGGAAAAGAGAAAGTGATAGTGGTGATTCATGTGCATACTCTTAAAGCTTACAACCAGAAGCGACTTTCAAAATCTCCTCTCACATTTCAGTGGTTAGAGCAAAGGCCATTCCTAACATAAAGGAGGCAAGGAAGTATCCTACCAGCTGCCTAGAAGTAGAAAAAGACAACGATTTTGCAGACAGTAGACATTGAAATAGATCTTCTTAACAGTCATCAGAGATATATTCCTCCCAGGCTGAAGGGTGGGCATGATTTTTCAAACAGGTTAACTTTTAATGCTTACTAAAGCACAGGGCTAATGCTGATGAAAACGTATGGGCAGACGGAGAAACTCTTTAAATCAGAACCCCAGTCTGGAGTTGATATTCCAAATGGATGGCTGTTACTTCCAGACCCTGGAACCTGAATAAGGTTCTCAAAACAGTTTAATGGTATGCACCCAATGATACTGGTAATTTTAGAACTGTAGCTAGTAGACTTTCCATTTTTAATATGCAGACTAAAAGTGAACATTTCCAAAAGAAATTTTATCTTCTGAATTAACATATACCAAAATATTTCAAGCTATGGCTACAGAGCAAAATTATTCATTATTTTTAAGGAGCCAAGAAAAGAAAATGTTGTAACTGGGAACTTTAAAAGATGAATGTGAAAAGCCAAAATGCTATAAATGTTCTCTATATGCCAGAAACGCCTGAACTTTCCATTTTTACTAAATTACATCTAATGTAAGCACATTTGGCCTTTTCCTTGCTTCCTCATACTATGATATTCCAATCAAACCATTTCAATATAAACTAAATCTTGATCCAATACTATTATCTCAAACAGAAGCTCATTTTAAAGCAATATAACCTTTAATGAGATATATGTACAATGGGTATGAGCAGTGATATACCTAAAAAGCTGTTTCTCCAGAAAAAGAAGATACATTGAATATATTATTCTAGCATCACCTTCACATTCCACTTGCCAGGGAATTAGGGGCAATAGCCTATGTGAGTTTTCAAGGAGTGAGAAGGTTCACTATGAACTTCCTCCCCCTCTTTCTTCTTTTTTTTATGTAATACTTGATTTTCCAGGAGAGAAGGAAGAGCACTAAAGCCCATGAAGTATTATTATAACCTCTCCTTGGCATTAAAAGCAGGCAGCAGAGAAAGAAAAGAAGTTAATCCCTGTGAAGACCCCCTCCAGCTTTACTACTACACAAGTGCCCTCAATCTAGGGCAGGGCTTAGCAAACTTCTGTAAAGAGCTAGATGGTTAATTTATTTGGCTGTGCAAGCCATGAGGTCTCTATTGCAAATATTCAGTTCAGCCATTGTAGTATGAAAGCAGGCATAAACAATACGTAAACAACTGAGCATGGCTCTGTTTCGATAAAACTTTATTTATAAAAACTGGAGACTGGTTGTATTTGGCCCATGGGATCAGTTTGCTGATCCTTGCTCTTGGTAAGAAATACAGCCTAATGTTTGAATCTTAGATATGGCCATCGGTCTGCCTGGCTTCTTGTGTTCTGTCACCTTACTACCTTTATTTTTCTTAATCAAACCTGCACCTAGCTTCTCCCTCCAAATATTTCTTTCCTTTCAGAACCACGATAGCTGTTGAGTCCTGTAGGTGAAATTTCAGGAAAGAAAAATTAGCCCCCTGATGTATATTTACCTATAAATCTCATCAACCAATATCACTTATTAGCTAGTAATGTGTGAAAAGCTCTTTATTAGGTCTTGAGCCAATAAAAAGGAAAGTAGCAATCAGCCTTTGCCTCAAGGAGCTAAGATTTTTATTAGAAGTGTCATGAGAAGAGGTAACTTTGCATTTCTTTGACAGAAACATGAGTGGGTATATAAGAACAAATGAGAGAAGACAAACAGCAAATAGGTGTCTGGAGTTAGAAAGGTGTCCACGAGCACTAGGAAAGTTCAAAGGCTGGAAGGTCACTGGAGAGCCTGGGCAAGAAAGACTCATATGGAGAAGGAAGCACAGACATCTAAAAAAGAAGAGGACATGGCTTCTTCCCACTTCTAAATTATTTTCCAATTAGTCTGACTTCCTTTGAATAATGGGCAAAGGTCAACTTAAACTTCCCTCTATTGCCTCACCACTCTCCAACCTCCTCACTGCCTCCACCCCAACTCTACAGAGGAAAATCCCTGATGTGGCTCTAGACCGATGGCACTAGTATGTCCCACCACCAAGCCAGGGTTGGGAGTGGAAGATAAGGGTGGGGTGGAGAGTCTTCCAGTGTGACTGAAAAGGATGTTTACATCTCAAGTGTACCTGAGGCACACTCCCATTAAAATCTCACATTTGGCTATTATTCTTTGGGCCCCTGCCTTTCTTTCTCCCATGAGGCTAATGTGATAGGAAGGGCACGGGATTTCTTCCATATTTAAGAAGGCAACTCTAACCTCTGTTCAGGTTAAGATCCAGGAAAATAAAGGCAGTGGTCATGTCATTAAGTCTGTATTACTCTCTATCAAAGATCATCTGAGACTCACGTGGGACAGTCCAACACACCAAGATGAGAGGTTCCATGCAGTGCGTGGTTTAGGGCAAAAGTTTGCATATCTGCTACAGATTGAATTTTTATACCTCTGCCAAAATTCTTATGTTGAAGCCTAATCCCCAGTGTGATAGCATTTGGAGGTAGGACCTTTGGGAAGTGATTAGTGCCCGTATGAAAAAGACCTCAGAGAGCTCTCTTGCTCCCCTCCTGCCATCTAGGGACACAGAAAGAACACAGCCATCTATGAATCAGGAAGCCGGTTCTCACCAGACACTGAATCTGCCCACACCTTGATCTTGGACTTCCCAGTCTCCAGAACTATGACAAATTAATATTTGTTGGTTAAGTCACCCAGTCTGTGGTATTTTTGTTATAGCAGCCTGAACAGACTAATATGATATTTAATTGATGAGTTTTTGTCTAGAGTCTCCCCCAGAACATTTCTCTTGAGCAGAAGTTTCTTTCCTTTTTCTCTCAGAAACAGGGCAAAGATCAAAGATCCCTGTTTTACACAGATATGTTCATACACAAGGAAGAAAACCTCAGCATGTTTGCTTGATCAGGTTAATAACATGCAGTGTGGCTTTGACACTGAACTGTAGAGAGATTTCTCAGCCACCCCACCTCTCAGCTGTGCCACCTTGGAGAAGGTAGTTAACTTTTCTGTGTTTCCGAATCTCATCTCCAAAATAAGCATCATTACTTGATCTACCAACTGTACAGGATTGTTAGTAGGATTAACTAAAATAATGGTTATACAAGTATTCTATAAATGGAAAAGCTATTAACAATATGAAGAAGTTATAATTACTATTATGATTGACATTAGAAATTTTAATCAAGCTAGAAATAATGTTTTTGTCTCAAGCACTGAGTAGCATACTCCTAAACCAGTATTAAGCTCCTAATAGATCAGGATAACATTTATCAAACCAAGGCTCCACAGATTACTACTCCGGAAGATCTTAATAGTGATGCCATTAAAAAGGTTTTCCAAGGGACTCTGGAAATATGGCAGTGGTAGTAGCAGCACAGTTGCTAGATCTCCCAGGATCCCTACATAAAAATTGGCAGACCAATTAAATAGCAAAACCAAAACTCATAGACAAATTTAGAACAAAACTCGATAGCAAAGTAGTCCCATAATTCTCAAAATATAAGCAGGTGGAGATAAACCACCAATACCCTGAAGAACAGCATGCTATCACATCTGTGCAGGTAAAAGCAGAAGGAAGCAATGAGGTGAGGAGAAAGCCAAAATGGCGAATAGGTATTCACAGAAAAGCTTGAGGCTAATATGAGAACAGCAGCTGAATCTAGGAAGGATTTTGCCCACTTAAACAGTCTGGCCACCATAAAGTGTTGAAACTGACTTTTCATAACTTGCTTCCCAGACAGAGCTCCACACTGAAAGGGCTAGGAGTGGGATCAAATTAGAGCATGTTAGGGATGAGAGAGATGAGGAAAAGTAGGTATAGATAAAAATAGGGAAGGGAAACAGAGTCAGGAATCTCTGAAAACAAGCCACCATATTTTTTAACACTGTGTAAAAGCAACAGAAAAGATAGGTCCATGAAGTTTGAAAAGCTATCTGAATCAAGGCTTCTTATAAAAGTTCAAGAAAACTAATTTCACGTTAAAATGATCCACAGAAAAGAATTCCATAGAAAGTTAGTATTGGAAAAAAGAGAATAAAGAGCAGAATATTACTGTTGTAGAAAACAAGAGTGTGCCAGAAAGACATAGTCAAAATATAGATTAGAACTGTAGCATCCTGGGGCACTGGGTGGCTCAGTTAAGTGTCCGACTCTTAGTTTTGGCTCAGGTCATGATCTCATGGTTTCATGGACTGGAGCCCAGCATCAGGCTCTCCACTGGCAGCATGGAGCCTACTTGGGATTCTCTCTCTCCCTCTCTGCCCCTCCCCCCCCCCCCACATGCTGTCTCTGTCTCTCTCAAAATAAATAAACTTTAAGAATAAAAAAAAAAAAGAACTGTAGCATCCTATTCCAAAATAGGATGAGTTAATGAGTTACTTAATGAACTCATGAACTTAACTAAGTTAATGAATAACTTAATGAGTTAAAAGACATTAAGGAAATGATACAAGACATGAAAGAAAAACATAAGCCAAAATAAAAACTCAGAAATGAGATGATAAACTCAAGGAAAACCTAGGAAAAAAATTTTTTAATCATAAAACTAAACTATATTTAAGATGGCTGATTCCAGGAATGGGAAAGGAAATACAGAAGATTAGGTTAGAAATTCTTGATATACCAGAAAATTCTCAATAATTAGCAGGCCATGTCCAAAGGACTCAGAACACGGCTGGAGGAGGATCTCATGGCCAAAGATTCAACAAGTTGAAGTTCAATAGTTAGAATCACAATGAATTAAACTCCCTCACATATAGTTTAACGCATGAGCTCATAAAGATATTTGCCCAATAAAAGCATTTTATGTTAGAAAGTCAGGGGAAAGCTGAGTCAAACAGGTTTTTTTTCCTGTGGGGCTTTTCAGAACTATTGAAATGTGTTGTAAATCTAAAAGGGGAGATATACTGAATGCTATCGAGGCTAAGATGTACATTTGTTTTTTACACTCTAACATCTGTGAAATTGGGCTGCATCTTCCAATCAATGGCATGACATCATTTAATTAACAGTGCTTTTCCTTTCTTAGTAGTACATAAAATAATGGTGCATCTTACAATCACCGGTTTCTTAGATTCTGTGAAATACAACAGCATACTTCCCATTCCATTCATTCTACCATCGGTAATTTCCCGTAGCACACACATTCATGGTTCTATGCTCAAGAAATTTTACATTTGAATAAAGCTACAGATCACACATTGGCCCTCAAAATGTCCCAGAATTCCTCTAACATACAGACATTTTACTTCTCCAACTGGTAAAACACTTTCACTTTTGGTAGCTTGTCTATGACAACTCTCACCACAACTCCCGCCCCCATGTGGGCAGTGACCTCACCCTATGTTTTTTTCTTAACTTACCCCAAGCCTAAGCAGCTTTTTAAAAGACGGTTATTTTTTACTGACTAGCTGGTACAATTCATGTGCTGTTGAAATTTCCCTTAAAAGAGATGCCCTGAAAATACAGGTTTTTATCTTCCTTCTTTTAAAAATGTCTATTAATATTATGCTCCTCTAGGGTCTAAGAGAACTGGACTAATGAATTCTTGAAGGATACCTAGGTTATTTCGTCCAAAATATGTCTCCTCTCACAAAGCCACCTTGGCAATGCTGGAGAAAGCCTATCCTTATGGAGAGGACATTGAGTTGAGATTTTGTGGATTCATAACAAAAGAACAAGAAAGACATTTTCAACTAGAAACCCAACAGATACACAAAACAGGTAATAAAAACCAAAACAGTAGCTTCTGACACACAGATAATAATGGTAGAAACATGACAAATAGATCACAAAGGAAGGTGACCCTTGCCACCTCCTCACCTATTCACCAAGCTCATTAGCTGCTGGCATCTGTGTGGCCATTGGTGCCAGCAAAGGGCCACTGTGGAAACAACTGAAGCTTTTTCTTTCAGGAAGTCACATCTAGAAAGTCATTGAAGAAGGATTTTTTTCCAAACTACAAAACCGACATGTCAGACATGTCATACGGTCAGAGAACATGTACCCAACTTGAAGTGTCGGCTACTGCCACCAGTTTCTGCCTCAGGCACTGGATTAAGAAGGAGATTATCTTGGGGCACCTTGGTGCTCCGTTGGTTAAGCGTCCAGCTCTTGGTTTCAGCTTAGGTCATGATCTCACTGTCTGTGAGTTCGAGCCCACCTGCGCTGGCAGTGTGGAGCCTGCTTTGGATTCCCTCTCTCCCTCTCTCTCTACCCCTCCTCCTCTTGTGCTCTCTCTCTCTCTCTTTCTCTCTCTCTCAAAAAATAAATAAACTTAAAAACAATTTAAAAAAGAGATTATCTTAATTCTAGGTCAGCTCTGGAGGTTAGAGGAAGCAAGGATGAAGAGCCAAATATACAGATGGATAGACAGATATATAGACAGACAGATAGTTAATTATTGTGCCTCCATTTCTATATAATAGATATTAGGCATATCCTTCTCCTATTTCTGTTCCATCAAGCAACTCTACCTCTACTCCTTGGCAGTAACAAGCAACTCCAGAGAAAACTTCTCTCTTTGCCCCTCTTTTTCCCTCTCTTGTTCCCTGTCTCTTCTCCCCTCTCTGATTCTCTCTAAACTAAAAATGTAGGTGAAGAAATGGCATTAAGAGTTTGAGACAAATGGTCAGAGTCAGTGGAAGGACAGTTGTTCCAGTTCTTTTTTTCTACATTAGTGCTTGTTCCAAAAAGAAAAAAAAAACCTAAAAATTTTATTTTGGGGGAAAAAATGAAAATATACAGTGAAGAAAAGGGGAAAGATACTGGAGTAAGGGTCCTATGTTTGAGTTCCAATTCCAATTTTCCATCACAACTTAGAAGTATGTTGATGTAGGCTTTTTTAAGCCTAAGTATACCCTGGGCAACACGATATCCCCTTTTGTCATGAGCACACAGCTGCCTCCATGTGGCCTCACAGCACTTGTCAGAAATCATCTTGGGATCACTAAGCCACGTAAGGTGGCCTTATGGGCTCATGGGCATTGGCCTTGCAAATGAAGAACAGTGAGGTAGCCCATCTGCAGCAAGATGCGCATACCTGCACAGCCCGGGATCCATTGGAATGGGCAGTTCCAGAGTCCCAAGTGCCCGTATCACGGTCTAGAAGTCTCCTTGGCATCACAGACAGAAGGGAATTCTCTCTCTGTTTCTTCCATCCCCTTTTGGGATGGACACCACTTTACAACGCTAGTGATATTTTGGGGCATGTGTAGGAGTATCCTTGTCAGGGTTTGCTTGTAGTTTCCTGAACGTGGGACCAATGCCCTATACCTTTACCTATACCCTTTACATCACCTAATACAGTCCTAAGCACATTAGCGGGCATAAAAATGCATGTTAATAAGTGTTGATTTTAGAATTCAATTCCAAAATTGCTTGTATATTTTTGCCTATAATGTATAAAATTGTACCATATACACGCACCATGTTCCACATACATCTATGTGCCATATGCAGTTATCTTTCATCCCCATTGCACTGCTTGGTTAGTATACACACTCTTATTTCCCTGGAACATTCTCCTTCCAGGCTCCTGCTCAATACACTGTGTGGCTCTGGTTGTCTATTTTTCCCATCAAGATTCACAGAGTTATCTGGTATTTTACAAGCAGTTGAAATTGGACAATTTCAGCTATGCAACAGTCCCAAATACATGAGTTTATGTACCAATAAGAGGAGCTTACGGTTTCTATATTTTCTGGTTTCACAACACAGTATACTAGTTTCAATGAGTAATTTTTGGTTTTTACCAAATTTGTCTTTTACTTAAAGCTTCTTTATATATAAAACTCTAGAGAACTGTTTGTGGGAACAGAAATGTGCCAGAAAACTCAACCATATAAATGAAAAAAGAAACAAACCATCATGCTGATAGGAAAAGCACATATTTATAGGGTGAATATCGGACTGGAAAGCAGAAAGACAGTAAAAATATTCAAGGTAAATCCTTGCATTTTGGGCACTAGCAAGCCGATTCCCTATCACCAACATTTATGGGGCTTTTTTCCCTCATTGTTACAGAATATCAAGGCACTGAGGCAATTTTTCCTTTACAAAGTAGAATTAGCTTTCCATCCTCCTCCCTCCCCACATTAACCATCTCCCCAGTGGCTACACACAAGAACCATTTATATTTACGTTAAAAATGATTTGGCCTATGTACACTGCATTGTTTGACAGGGAAGATGGATGTTCGCTTATAATTAAGTTTCAGCATAAATGACATCATTCAGGAAGATAAGAGTTCCCTTATTCCCTCTCTGCTGGTTTTCTCATAGGATACTGTGGGCTGTATGAAGATTCTGATGATTTTTCTCTGCCTTCTCATTAACAAACAGTACTGCAGCAACTCAGTTACCTCTGAAAATCTGGAGGAAATTTTCCCTAATTCATCAGCTATCTCTTGGTCCTTTGCTTTTGGGAAAGGAAGGGTGTAGAGCCTTATCACTTGACGTTCTGATACAGCATAGACATCACCTGGATGTTTGCTAGAAATGGAGGATCTCATGGTCCCGCAGACCTGTGGAATCTAAACCTGCATTTTAAAAAGGTTCAAAGGAGGGCGCCTGGGTGGCTCAGTCGGTTAAGCTTCTGACTTCAGCTTAGGTCATGATCTCGCGGTTTGTGAGTTTGAGCCCCACGTCAGGCTCTCTGCACAGAGCCTGGAGCCTGCTTCAGATCATCTGTCTCCCCCTCTCTCTGCCCCTCCCATGCTCATGCCGTGTCTCTCAATAGTAAACAAACATCAGAAAATTTTTAAAAAATAAATAAAAATTAAAAAAAAAAAAAAAAAGATCCAAAGGGGTACCTGGGTGACTCAATCTGTTAAGCGTAAGTGTATGACTTAGGCTCAGGTCATGATCTCATGGTTCATGATTTCGAGCCCCACCTTGAGCTCTGTGCTGACAGCTCAGAGCCTGGAGCCTACTCCAGATTCTGTGTCCCCCTCGCTTTCTGCTCCTCCCCCACTCAAGCTCTGTCTCTCTCTCTCTCTCTCTCTCTCTCTCTCAAAAATAAACATTAAAAAAAATTTTTTAAAGATCTACAAGTAATTTTTCTACCTATGACAGCTGCTGGTGTAAGAGACATAAATATGTACAACAGGCAGCTTTGTCATTAAGGCTTTAGGTTTTTTTCTGTCTTTACACAACATCAGGCTTTGAGGCTAGGTTTTCAAACTCCCATGTATCCTTTTCCCTTACTAAAGTAGGAAAACTATAAAATTATTTTTTTGTCTTGTATAATTCTCACATTACTGTGTGCATAACCTAATCTTCCCAACCAAGTTATAGGACAGCAACCATATCAAAATAAATTATTCTACCTTCAGTGTCTGTTGAATGCATTTGACATTATACCAAATATTCAAAAGGGTATTTGTGGAGATGTACAGGATATCATCCCTGCGAATAGTATTTGTTTGTTTACCTGTTTCTTGTCCTTCATCATCACAGGACCATAAACTCCAACAAAGCAGGGATCATGTTTTTCACTCTTATACCTGCAGCTCCTTCCACAATGCCTAGCATATAATAGATGCTCAGTGAATATGTATTTCACAGATGAATGAGTTTATAACATAGTAGGGAAAAAAGGATGCATATGCAAATATTTAAAAGCTTGGCATAAGTAATAAGTGCCATACAACCACGTTGTTCACATGCCTTCTATAAAAATGATCTGCCTAAGAAAGAACTGAACCCGCAGTGCCTGGCTGGCTCAGTCAGTAAAGCACATGATTCTTGATCTCAGGGTCATGAATTCAAGCCCCATGTTGGGTGTAGAGCTTACTTAATAATAGTAATCAAAAAAATAAAATAGGGAGAATATTTAAAAAAGAAAGAAACTCATCCAAAAAATAGAAGAGGAGGGAACACTTCTTAACTCATTCTATGAGGTCAGTGTTCCCCTGATACCAAAACTAAGGAAAGACATCCCAAGAAAGGAAAACTAAAAGCCAATATAACCTAATATAGATACAAAAATTCTCAATGCAATGCAAGCAAACCAAATCCATTAACATGTAAAAAGGAATATACAGTATGACTAAATGGGGTTAATTCAAGAATACAAGGTTGATTCAACATATGAAAATCAATCAATGTAG
Organism: Panthera onca; assembly: GCF_046562875.1. Taxonomy (NCBI): domain Eukaryota; kingdom Metazoa; phylum Chordata; class Mammalia; order Carnivora; family Felidae; genus Panthera; species Panthera onca. The sequence goes on from NC_138341.1 coordinate 56,143,365, forward strand.
CATACCATATTAATAAAGGACAAAACCACATGATTATCTCAATTAACGCAGAAAAAGCATTTGACAAAATCCAACACACTTCTGTGATTAAAAAAAATTCAACAAACTAAGAATAAAAGAGAACTTCCTCAACCTGATAAAGGTCACCTACAAAAAAACCTACAGTGAACATCATACTTAATTGTAAAAGACCAAAAGCTTTCCCCCGAAGATCGTGAATAAGACAAGGATGTCTTCTCTCACCACTTGTATTTATCATCGTACGAGAGATTCAACCCAGTGCAATTAGGGAAAGAAGGAAGGAAGGAATCAAAAGAAAGAGAGAGAGAAAGAAAGAGAAAAAGAAGGAAAAGAAAAATCCAGATTGGAAAAATGGGGAGAGGGGGGAATATATCTCTGTATATCTCTATGACATATCGTGTCTATTGAAAATCCTAAGAAATTCACAAGACAAGTAGTAGAACTAATAAATGAGTTCAGAAAGTTTGCGGAGTATAAGATAAATATACAAAAGTAAGCTGTGTTTCTATATGCTAGCAATGAACAATATGAAAATGGAATTAAAAAACAATTCTATTTAAAATAGCATCAAAAATCTCAGCTCAGATCATGATCCCAGGGTCGTGGGAATGAGCCCAGCATCAGGCTCTGTCTGGGCTGAACATGGAGCCTGCTTTAGATTCTCTCTTTCTCCCTCTCTCTGTTCCTCCTTCCCACTTATGTGACCTCTCTCTCTAAAATAAATAAATAAATAAATAATTTAAAACATTTAAAAGATAAAATAGCATCAAAAAGGATAACATATTTAAGGATAAATTCAACAAAAAAGTGCAATACATGTACAATGAAACTACAAACATGTTGAAAGAAATTAGACAAGATCTAAATAAGTAAAAAGACATCCTATGTTCATGGATTGGAAGACTCAATATTGTTAAGACAGCAATATTTTCTAAATTCATCTACATATTTTATCTAATCCCTATAAATCCCAGCTACCCTTTTGCAGAAACTGAAAAACTGAACCAAAAATTTTATATAGAAATGTAAGCAATGCAGAATAACCAAAATAATCGTGAAAAAGGACAAAGTTGGGTTTCTTCCCAACTTCAAAACTTCTTATAATGCCACAGTAATCAAGAATATGTGGTACTGGAATGGGTTTAGACATGTAGATCAATGGAATAGAATTTACATCTAGAAATAAACCATACATATATGGTCAATTGTTGACCAGACAATTCAATGGGAGATAAAATTGCATGTTCAAGTTGTCCCCTTTTCTGGGACAACCGGATATCCACATGTGAAAGAATAAATTTGGACTCCTACCTCACACCATATACACCAAAATGTATCAAAGCTTCAAATGTAAGAGCTAAAACTATATAACTCTTAGAAAAAAATATAGGTATAAATCTTTATGACTATGGATTAGATGACTATGGATTAGAGAATAGTTTCTTACACATGACAAGCAACAACTAAAAATAATAGATAAACTAGACTTTATCATAATTAAAAATTTTTGTACATCAAAAGACCCTATGAATAAAATGAAAAAAAAAAAAAAGAAGATTCACAGAAGGGGAGAAAATATTTGCAAATTATATATCCGATAAATGACTATTATCCACAATATATAAAGAATACTTACAACTCAACAATAAAAAATACAAATAATCCAATTAAAAATGGGCAAAGGATTTGAATAGATAATTCTCCAAAGATGATATGGAAATGACCAATAAGCACATGAAAAGATGTTTAATATCACCAGCCATTAAGGAAATGCAAATCAAAAACACAGTAAGAAAGCACTTCTCACCTACTAGGATGACTATACTAAAAAAAAAAAAAAAAAAAAGGCACCCAGAAAATAACAAGTGTTGGCAAGGATATGGAGAACTGGCATCCTCAGACATGGCTGGTAGGATTGTAAAATGCTACTGCCACTTTGGAAACAGTTTGTCAGTTCTGCAAAAAGTTAAGCATAATATTACCATATTACCCAGCAATTCCACTCCCAGGCATACACTGAAGAGCACTGAAACATGTCTGCACAAAGCTTGTACATGAATGTCCATAGCGACATTTTTTAAAATAGCCAGAAAGTGGAAACAATGCAAATGCCAATCAACTAATGAATGAATAAAGAAAACATTGTGTATACAGATAGTGGAATATAATTTAGCATAAAAATGAATGAAATACTGACACATGCCACAAGTTAGATGAACCTCGAACATTTTATAAGTTTAAGAAGCCAGATGCAAGAAACCACATATTGTATGATTGCATTTATATGAAATGGCTAGAATAAACAGCTCATATAGACAGGAAGCAGATTAGTGACTTTCAGGGGCTTGGTAGAGGGGGGAATGGGTGTGGCTGCTAATGGTTACAGAGTTTCTTCTGGGAGTGATGAAAATATTCTGGAATTATAGAGTTATAATGGCTGTGAAACTTTGTGAATTTACAAAAACCCACTGAATTATACTCTTTAAAAGAGTGAATTTTATGGTACATGAATTATATCTCAATTTAAATAAAAACTTGTATGACAAAAAATAAACAATCTCCTCTTTTAAAATTGTTTCTCTCTTATTATTTTTTAAATTTTTTTTAATGTTTATTTTTGAGAGAAACAGAGTATGAGCAGGAGAGGGGCAGAGAGAGAGGGAGACACAGAATCCGACTCAGGCTCCAGGCACTGAGCTGTCAGCAGAGTCTGACACAGGGCTGGAACCTACGAACTGTGAGATTGTGACCTGAGCTGAAGGACGCTTAACCGAATGAGCCACCCAGGTGGTCCTTCTCTCTTATTTTATAAAGGAATGGCATCTCTCTCATCCATTCTCTTCTTCTACAGTGCATTCTTGGGTGCATTGCCAAACAGAGGAATGATTCAAAATACTGTATTTTCCTAATACACGGAATGACCCTAACAAATCCTTTTGTGAGAAAGTTGATTTCTAACTTTTTGCTATTAAGGAAATTGCAGGAACAACTAATCAAATCTTCAGGTAAAAACTAGTTTTGATGATAAATCACAATATAATTTTTAATGTAACTCAGAATAATTTCAAAGAACTGAATGACACCATTACAAAATTCTTTCTATTTGCACCTACTTATACAGGTGAACAAGTTTTGTTGGAATTTACATCTATTACAGTGAAAAGTAGGAATAAAATTGATGCTGAAATCTTCCTCATTCTATAATAATATTTTTCTACAATACATGAACTAATTGAAAAAAAGCTATATCCATTTCATTAATAGATGTGTTTCTAATAAATTTTACTCTTTAATAATATTTTAAACTTTGAAATACTTTTCAATTATATTTGATTACTTGAGTGCTATAGGTATTTGTAATGTTAACTCAATTCAGAATATTTTAATGCCTCAAACCCTATAGTTGTAGGACATTTGAAAAGACAATAACAAAGCCTCAATTTATATGTATATTTTTGTGACAGAATTATGACTGAATAATCAATAAAAGGTTTTAAATCATAATACAGTAGCAATATAAGATTCCAGCTGTTAAAGAGCTTATTCATGCCTTTTAAAATAAATTTTAGATTTTATTATATAGAGAGAAAGTGTAAAAACTTATTTAAAACTTATTTTGAAAAATGTCAAACATCCATAGCCTTAGTCTGAGATAAGGGCTTGGGCTGTAAGATCACGTATGTTTAGAAATTATTGTAAGGATTTGATGCAGGTAGTTCTTTAAGGAAGTAATCCTAAAGAACAGGAGACGAAGTCCAAAAAAAGTGTAACAAGGCAGAAGGAAAGACCCACCAAGGGTACGTTATCAAGTTGATCACACTAGGGGTTCCCCAGGGAACCCTCCGATCTCTGTGTAAGATGCACCCCAGAATTGTCCAGCAGATTTTGTCCCCCACTAATAAAGAATTGTCCCATGGAGTGTTAACTTTCTCACACTTTCAAATTTGTTCAGGCAGCAGAATGACATCCAAGATTTCTGTAGATGTTTCTGTGACAGGAGAGATGCATGGTGCAAACAGGGCCAGGTACGACTCCAGGGACTCCTACTACAATGGCTAATGTGGGCCCAGAGCATGCATGGTAGCATAGGAGATGCCCAATGCATAAACTAAAGAAAACAGAATGGTGTTATAAACATCAATACGCCAGCATCCAGCATCGACAATTATCTTGTTTTATCTGTATCTCCCCGATTTCTTTAACTCCCATTGAATTTTGAAGTAAATCCGAGAAATCATGTCATGTCATGTCATCTACACATATTTCAGTGGGGATCTCTGGAAGATAAAGACTCTTTTTTAACATGACTCCAAGCCTTAGATTTTATTTTCCCTAACATCTTGAAATAGGATATTATTTTACTTATAATCATCTTTGACTGTCCTTTTCTGGATTTTTGAGATTAACAATCCAGTCTAATCAAAGACTGGTACCTTAAAATCCAATCTACATGTACTTTAGGCTTCAGTTTGACTTGGCCTGTTGGTTCCAGCGGGAGAAAAAGGCAAAAAGGCAGAAGACAAAAAACACACAATGACAACGAAACAAACAACAAAAACTCACCTCTTAATTAGACACTTGAAAAGGAAGAGATATAAAAATTAAAAAAAATCATGGGCTCTCTTCCCATTTCTCCCTACCAAAAGGCAATTGCATGTTCTCCATTATTTATTTTTAATCAAGTCCCATAATTCAGTAATTGTTATTCAAAACCTAGGGTTTCACATTTTAGGTAATAATACATTTTTTTGTTACCTACTTGGGATGCCTCTTAACCTTCCAGCTCAAATTTCAGGGAACATCTGTGCATATGTGTACCAAAAATTATATAATCAAAGGAATTTTTTAATGAATTGTGATGCATTCTGGGGTTATCTGGTGTCTGTGTTGAAGTATGTCTAACTTTTGCTTTCTGTACCAAGCTTCCAGCTTCCCTCTGGAGGTACATCCAACTACTTACTAGGGATGAGAGCATGTGTTTACTCCAAGTTTAGAACCCACTAATGTTTCATAGGTATAAGGTTACAAACCAACTTGAATCTTTTGGTGTTTGACTTTGTTTGTTCTTGGCAAACCTCAAAAAAACTTAACGGGGCTCAAAAGATTTCTTGGACATGGACTTTAAGAAAAAGTATTTTGATGAGTAAAGCATAAATGAACCAGAACCCATATGGATCAAATTTTCCTCAAAATGCACATGGGTTTAATAATTAATGGAAAAAGTGCTTCTAGTATGCATTTGGGGTTTTATCAAACCCCAGATATTTGGAAAAAAAAATAGTTTGATAGGTTCAAAGAACCCAAACTCTGATTTGATGCACCCACATTAATATCTCGATGTTGAATAAAAATGAGAACTATTTAGGTGTAATGGAAAACAGAGGCAGAACTTGTTCAAAAATTACATGAATGAAAGAAAATAACATAATGCTACAAAGTTCATCATTGTTCATATTTATTTTCGTAAATCCTTCTTTCAAGAATTTCCAACAATCTTTTAACTATGCTGTCTTAGCATATTAAGAGTTTTGAAAGAAATTATTGATTGCAGCTAAAAAAGAAAAAAAAATGAATGAAGGCCTTTGAGATGCATAATATGTCATGAAATTTTCTGAGTTATTTGCAAATGTTTCTGCCAATATCAATAAATCCCTGAAATGACAGGATAAACTGTATTAATTAAAGAATGTTTCTATGTATGTAGAAGTTCCTGAAAGTTGTATTTTTGAATTCACAGTAGTAATGCTGTGCATCTTAGCAAAATTTAGTTTTACCTCTTTTCCACCAAGGCAATTGTGTTCAGCTTCAGGGGCACTCTCTCAGCAGAAACTGAATATTTAAACTTTATGCACATTCAGTATGTTTATATGTCAAGAAATTCCCATAAACTTTGATGCAATTTATCTAATTTCCATTGAGTACATGAATCCTCTAAACCTGGACTCAACCATAAATAAAAATAGCACTGTGTTTTCTTTATGTAGGCTTGTATGTATATAAAATAATAGTTAAAGCATTTTTCGGGCAATGAACGTGGAAATTTAACCTAACTTTCAGCTAAATTTGAGTAGGATATGTCAGACCAATAAAATTAATTCTTAATTATCTTGCACTTTAACTCCTTAGAAGCTACTGAAATTTTTGAATTTTTTTTATGTTTAGTTTAAATTCCACACAGAGTAGTTATGATCTACCTTTTTTGTTTATACCTGTACATCTATAAAAAGCAATATAGAGTAAATAATTTAATGTTGCATCAAAGACACTGAACTGAAAGAACTTTCTTAAGAGACAAAATACTTTCATAATGAAAACTGAAAATTTCGATTTTTGTTGTTACTGTTTTAAAAAAAATTACCATCTCTCCTAATAGAGGCAAAGCTTGGCATCTTCTGAAGGACTCCATATTGGGTCCATATTGTGGGCCAGCAAGTCAGCTATCACAACCCTAAGAAGTGACTGCTCAGAAGGGGTTTCCCTACAGATGGAGGAAGAACTCAGTGACTAGGGTTAACACCGTGTTCCAAATAAACCCAATTGCTTGGAGACGTTTATGGATGAGCCATAAATGGAGTTGAATGCTATCTCCACTCCCATTTTTCTTCCTCTTCATACTCCTGCACACAAAACAACTATTGTTGAAGGCAGTTGTATATGTTGCCAGAAACCCAGCAAAGCCATATTAGCGACGTGACCCTTTATGATACGCGTTTATTTATATTCAGTGAAGTAGGTTACTGACAATTTGGCCATTAATTTGCTGTTTATAAATCGTATTTTCCCTGTATAGTAACCACAAGACTTTGACATTCACAGTCGTGTTGAAAGAAACAAGTTTATTAAAGAAGGCGAAGGGGAAAAAAAATCTGTCCTTTAAAGTTCACCAAATTGCACATGTCAGCCACTAAGTAAGATTCTGGACTTGAAAAACAGAAAAATGCCTAGTGTGGGGGAAAGAGAAGGGAACACCCTGTATGCATTCAATTCACATGCTGAAGGGGAATCAGAGCAGCAAAGAAAAGCCTAAGTATTCCAACCCCTAAAGAAATATAATCCGGAGTTTATATCAGATGGTTTATGGGAGTTTATTGGAATATACAACAGGGTTCATGTCGTGTGTCACAAGGTGAAGCCTGTTCGCCAGTGATTTACAGCCTGCATGTGCCGGCATTACTGTAATTTATAGGACGCAGATGGTCCTGGGGTGCCCCGCTGACTTGTAGCTGAATCAGGACCTAAGCCCCGTGTGTCATCTGCTCTGGGTATCTCAGGCTCACTTCCCAAAATTACGCGCCAACACATTTCTGTTCTGAACTGGAAGATTCCACAGACCCTTACCTTGCAACAAATGCAACTTTAAAAATACGCAACTGGAGCAAAGGTGGGAAAACACGGGCTGGGAAGAGTCATTTTTTTCCCCATCCAGCCAAAGAAAGATGCTGTCAGTCTCTTCCCTTCCTTGGGCAGCTTCCATCAAGATGTTTGTCACTACTGTGCTAACGGAGAGACAAGACATTGCTTTCCTTTCTGAAGGCGTCCAAACTAAGTATCTCTGCTAACCACCCCACTTCCAAAATTACTAAAATCTAAAAGAAGGCTAAGGCATCTAAAATTGTGTGCCTGTTTCTGATATAAAGTGCCAAAAAGCCTCTGTCCCTAGCCACCTTCAACATTGTTACATAATTGTGTCTTTATTACAAATCCTCTTTATTACCCTCAAAGGATGTGGTTCGGAAAGATGGTGTTTCCATCTTTCCATGAGATGGATGTTTACAGAATCTAATGTAAATGGATTGACCTTTTTCAAAAGACTGTTTTTTCAGCACTTGAATTCACAAATTAAGGCACACGTGTTGGTTTTGAACTCGCTTTCAGTACCTTCATTTGAAGTTCGCGGCGCTCCTCGTTCTGGCGCTAACACGTTTCATAGTGCGTTTGAACCTCCGTTGGCCAAGGGGCAGTGAGAGAAGAAAGGACCCTTGAAGTTCCATTTATGCTGCTCAGACATCTCCCTTTGAGCTCTTTATTGAGAAATTGAGTTGAACAATCTGGCAATCACAAACATGTGCCTTAATAACTTGTTCCAGCACCCTTGTACATTGCCACCAAGTGCTCCCATTTCTCCTCGCCCTCCAGCCCTCACGGCCCTGGGGATGGCAGGAAGGAACAGAAGAGACATTTCCGGTGCACTCTTCCACACTTCTGCAGGAAACTCAGTGCCCAACCACCACAATGGCGCTGTGCAAGAGAAATATCGTGTGAACCACGTACATAATGCTAAATTTTTTAGTAGCCACTCTCAAAAGAGCAAAAAGAAACGGCTGAAATGAAACAATACTATTTTACACAACCGAATGTATCCGAAACAATACCATTCAACAAGTAACCAATATTAAAAATATCACTGCAATCTCACATTTCTTTTTTGCACTACATCTTCAAAATCTGACAGGCGCTTTATGTTAATGGCTCATCTTAATTCGAACTAGCCACAGTTCAAGTGTTCAATAGGTACCTGTGGCTGGTGGCTGTCGTACTGGGTAGTGCACTTCTAGAACGTTTCTCTGATGAAGAAGTTGATCTAGAAAAGCTGAAATAGGTAATAAACCTTGTGACTTTTTCCAGAAGCAACAGCCCTATATACATGTTTTAATATATTTAAAAACATGTATGTATGTAGTGTGTATGTATATATTGTTTTCTTATCAAGCAAAGGGGGTGGGAATGGGGGAGTCCGAGAGGAGAACCAGGAGGGCTGTAATGGAAATAAAATTGACAGCCTCTCAAAACTCAGGTGGCACTTTCCTTTTCCAGTTAATTACAGTTTTAATTACATGGCTTCTTGCGACTCCTTGATACCTAATAAACCAGACTCTTTGGGGCAGCCAAGTTGGGTTTTGCTTGAACTGCAGGTGTAAGACTCAGCATGAAACATAAATCAACTTCTTAAACACACTCCCAGGGTGTGTTCAAGCTTTTTCTTCCTGTTTGCTTGTAAAATCACATCTTTACACCATTGTTGGTAGAGAAATGATTGAAGCAGCTATGAGTTGAATAATAGTTTCGTGTTTTTGACTCACTTGGTCTGGCGTAAAACATTTTGCCTCCGATGAAATAGAATAGGAAAATACATAATGTGTTGTTTTTTCCCTCTTTCAGTCTTATGAATAATATATACTCCAAATACTGACCATTTCATTTAAGAAAATAAGTATCTGTTAGGGAAAATAAAAATGAAGGCCCTGGGAATGCATTCGGATTTCTGGTTTGAGTATTTGGAACCCATAGGATGGTGGGAGGTGCATTTATTCCAGGCGAGTACTGCATGAGGTCAGTCAAGTTCAAACACGGTAGAGAGTGGGCCAGGCATGGGGCCTCGGCTGCAACAGAAAGTAGGGAGGGAGAGAAGCACTCTTGAAGTCCTCATTGGCTGAAAACCCAGCAGCATCTGATGGCATTATGAGCAGCTTGCAATTTAGCTCCAGCAGCAGGAAAATCTGCACTTGATCAACTCTGCCATAACTAGTAAACGTCACTATGGTGAATGTGGATTTCAATGGAAGGTTTTGCAGTGCCTAGTGATAATTCTGCCAGTCCTCCCTCCTTCCCTCCTCCATCCATAAAGAGAAAGTGCAACATATGGTATTTGCATGTTATCACAAAATATGAGATACTGGGTGAAATAAATTACGTGTGAAGGGGGTTTAGCCCATAATTTCTAGTAATTTCAAAAACATGAAAATGGCTTTTGAAGTAGGAGAGAGGGCCTTTCTCCTTGGGGAAAACTTCAGAACACATCACACACTATATAAACACAAATGCATTTACCTTGCCTGGGCCTCCCTTTTTTTCTCCTTGGAATCCTGGCTAATTGTCAATGATGTCTGTGTTCTAACAAGAGGTTTCTTTTTCAGACCTGAATTATTTGAATTCAAGCTCTCTGGGAAGTTCTATTGCGAAGTAGGAAAGTTTGTGGGGGAGGATGAGTGGCGGAGGGCTCGGGAGGGAAGGAAGTGCCTGTACATGAATCACAATCTTTTTATGAAAGAAGATCCAAAGTTGATTCGCGGTCCGTTGCTCCTCTCAGGTTCTCATCAATAATGTTGAGTCCTGAAAAGATGTCTTTCTTGTCTCTGAGTGGTCTCTACTTGTTCTGCTTCTCTTATTAGCTTTCACAGCCCTCTACTTGAAGATGCAAGGATCAGATCAAACTTCTAGACCCAGGTTAGAAGGCATGATGAAACCCTTGGAATACCCACATGTCTGGCTCCTACTGGCCTCTTGACCATTGTTGCATTTTGGAAAACTATGTCCAGGATGAATGTATAGGTGGGTGCAAACTCTGAGCTGGAAAGTGCTTTGTTTTCATATTAGCAACGAAGAGCTGGAAATTGGCATTCCTGGGTATTATTGTAACTGCAGCCCCAGAAGTTCCTGGATATCAGTGTTTCTGTTCATCTCTCTTTAAAATAAATGCTTGTGACCATGCACAATAGTTGTGCATACTAAGTACAAATAAGTATTTGTCAAGTCTACTCTACTATAAATTCCAGGGGAGCACCCAGCCTGGTGCCTAGTACATAATCGGTGCTCACTAATTATTGATTTGAACAAATAACTGAAGTGGAGTTAAACTTCTCCTCCATCTTTTCTGGATAGGTGAAGAAAGAGTGAGGATCCAGGAAAACTGGGTTCAGTTACCTATAAATAAAATGCTCATCAAGTTGTGGCGGAGGGGGAAAGGCTGATAGACTCTAATTAGACCTTCCCTGAATTCCTCAATCTCTCTTCTCAGCAAGTACTCCTGGCTGGTCAGAAACTCTAAGGAGATTATTTACCCTTGGATGCCAAAGGTATCATCCTTGAAGCAGTAGGATGAAAAGCAGAGGGAAATGATCATCAGGAAAAATGCAACATGGTAATTACTAGTAATTGGATGGCCCATGAGAGCTTAAACAGCACTTTCAAAGACCTTTTTTTCAGTTAATCTGCATAAAAATCTTGTGTGATAAACCCATCATCTTCATTTGGCAGAAGGGGAAACTACGGTTCAGAGAAATGAAGTGCCTTGCCTAAAATCATGATGATAAAAATCATAGATCCTGGCTTGATATCCCAAGTTCTGAAACCAAAGAGATTGAGCCCTTTCTTAAGTTGTATTTTTAAAAATCACATAGTGAAAATGTCTTTGTCTCAATCAGATCCCTGATTTCCATGCTCAAGACAACTATTGTCTAGTTTCTTTTTTTTAATATTTTAATGTTTATTTATTTTTGAGAGACAGAGATAGAGAGATCGAGCATGAACGGGAGAGGGGCAGAGAGAGAGGGAGACACAGAATCCGAAGCAGGCTCCAGGCTCTGAGCTGTCAGCACAGAGCCAACACAGGGCTCAAACTCACAAACCATGAGATCATAACCTGAGCTGAAGTCAGACACTTAACCAGCTGAGCCACCCAGCAGCCCTTTGTCTAGTTTCTTTAGTATTCTTTAAAAATTTTAAGATGTATATATGAGCATACACACAAACACACACACAGTGGGGCATGATACCATGTTCTTCTGATCAAAGCTTTCCTTTGAATAACCTGTGGCTGGGTGAGTATTTGTATAAAGCTTTCCATCACATATGGATCTGCATCATTGTATTAAATTTTGCAAATATAAGGTATGTTACCATTTCCCCTTTAGCGGTCATTTAAGTGGCTTCTAGGAATTTGACATTGTAACCAATGCTGAAATGAATGTAAAATTAGAAAATGACACTGTAGGAAGATCTAAAGAGGTAGGACTGTGTGTTGGGAAGAGATCCAGTGTAACATTAGGACACTTGGGTTCTGGTCTTAACAAGATCTGTGATAATGAAGTCTCTCAAAGTCTAAATGATCTCAGAGACCTCCTACCTCCTCCAAAAACATCTATAGGGGAGAAAATATTCTCCAGTCATTGGATGTACTGGTAGTGCTTTCAATGTAATTAACACAGTAATGGACACCATGGTTGCTCCTCATCCATGCCCCCTTTCTTGGATATCCACATCACCCCTTTACAACTTCTTTGTTCCAGGGGAAGCTGATATCAAGGTCTAAATGCGGCCTCACACCTAACTTCATCAATATAATCCCTTCCCCTGGTCACAGTTTTCAGGTCTGGGACAGGTACAGACCAAGTTGGATCACAAAGACACAAAAGCTCTGTGAAAGAGATTTCTCACTCTTTTGAGAGGCTTTCCTGGGGGGGAACATGCAAACCCAAGAAGTGTTTGTGGCCATCTCCCAATCCCAAAGAAATGCCAGCCTTTGGATAAAGTTGACACCAGAAAGGAAGGATGGAGAGAAAGTTGGTTCGAGGGTCCTCAATGATATTTTTAAACCACTGAAACAATCCAACCTGAAGGCCTGCCCAACTTTGCTTTCTATTTAGGTTGGCCAATAAGTCACCTTATGGTTTAAGTCTTAAGTTTGAATCATATTTTTCTGTTGCATGCAATTTAAGGTATTTTTTAAAAACTATTCTTTTCTTAATGTTTACTTATATATTTTGAGAGACAGAGCACGAGCAAGAGAGAGGCAGAGAGAGAGGGATAGAGAAAAATCCCAAGCAGGCTCCAGGCTGTCCAGGCAGAGCCCAACAAGGGGCTCGATCCCACAAACTGTGAGATCATGATCTGAGCAGAAACCAAGAGTCGGCCGCCCAACCAACTGAGCCACCCAGGCGTTCCGTAAAGCATCTTAAGAAACACAGAATTAGATATAAATATAGATACTCAGGTAAATGCACAGTTTATTGATGTTTCTTGAATACTGGCCAGGTACTGTGCTTTATAAGCATCACCCCCTGTAATCCTCATGGCAACCCATCGAAATGGATACTACCACATACATCTGGCAGATGAGAAAACAGCTTCAGAAATGTTAAGTAACTGTCCAGGTTGTGCAGTTAATCCACAGGGGAGGTGCGATGGCCTAGCTCCAAACTCTTGCTTAGAAGTACATAGCTCCTCTAGCTTCAATTCAAATAAACATGTTTATTGAGCCTACCATCACTTTAAACAACATTGTGGAGGGTGAGACTTGTCTCTAGTGCCTTGCACTACCAGAACCCTCTTCCTGTAGAGGTACACAGGCCCTCAACTAAAACTCCCTCCCCACCCAAGGTAGAGGAACTGGGTCCAAATGGCAGCCATGTCTTTATCTCTGAGCTTCCTATAGTCTCACGTTTATTGGATCCTCATCCCACTCTTCTGCTGCTGGATACCCATTCAAGCTAAATTATTAATGGGCAAACATGTTTTCATGATATGCTTTTCTCCAAGAGCGTAGCTGCGTTTTACCAGAAACCTTTGAAGTCTTCACTCGAGTGAAAAGCTAAGGGAGGACTCTAAAGGTACCAGGTACATTGGAAAATGAGTAGATGTAATTTTCAAATAGTTCTCTTTGGATGACTTTTACCACCAGCCAGATTATAATAACATAAAGCTCACATTTTGTTGACTGAAAATTGATAAGTTCATTCAAAGTGTGGGAAAAATCAAGAAGAAAAAAAAAAGGAGAAAAATAGCTGATCTAAAAAGATAAGAAATAACTAGTAACAGAATCACATTTCAGTCAACAAAAATGTCAAGAAGGAATGAACCTTTCTTTGGGTATGAATGTGCCAGATTATCTATAAATAACCAAACAAATGCATATACATATATATATCACATATATACAATAGAAGCATCTTTTTTTTTCCTGTTCACCTGATTAATTTGTAGAGCTCAGATTAATTTGTAGAGCTCATTGGTATCCATTCCTTTGTTTTCATCTTTTCACAGCTTAGATACTATAAGATTAAGTTCTTCCATATAATATTGTTCTCATTTTTGTCTTTTGTTTATAGAAACCAAAGGAAGGAAGAAAAGAAGGAAAAAAGGAAGGAAGGAAAGAAGGTAGGAAGGGAGGGAGGAGGGAAGAGAGGGAGGAAGGGAGAGAGGAGGAAGAAATGGAAGGAAAGGAAATATCAAAAATAAATTGTTTAAACAGACTTTCGGAATAAAAATGAAAACTGTAATTATGTTTATTAATTTTATTTTCTGCCATAATTTACACTGCAGTGTTTTATTATGTTGATTACTAGGAAGGAATAAAAGGACCTTACCAATAATTAATTAATTGTGCAATTAAAGTCACACACCTGAATCTTCCACAAATGTTTAAATAAATCATTTTTAAGAGAATTAGTATGTAGTTGTTGTCCCAGATGTTCCAAAGGCAAACAGATGTGTTAATTAGCATACTTTAGGGCTTGAACTATACTTAAGTCTCTTCCTTATAATTTTTCCTTTTATTTCCAACTCTAAATTCCTTGGGTAAAAAAAAGTCAAAACCTGGCCTGATAACAGCAATTAATGTCAAAAGAAAGTAAATACATGTTTTGTGAATCAACAATTTAAATTTAAACTACAAACAAGTTGTGTATTATTTTCTTAAATTGGGACATTCTATCACAGTAAAAATCAAAATAAAAACAACACAAAGCACACACTTAAAAATACTCAAAAATAACTTCGACCCGTATTATTTCAAGCTACTCTCACAGTGCCTCTGCGGGGAAAGTGCCATTTGTTATGCCCATTTGCACTGAAGGAATCAGAGACTGAGAGATTGTTTACATCTTCACAGCAAGTGAGTTCCAGAAGCTGGTAATACCAGAACCTAAAAATTCCCAATCGCATGCATGCTTTTTTTTACTACACAGTCCTTTCTCCCAGGAAACGAGTATTTCCATAAGTCCAAAAAGGGCTTAAGAAAGAGATGTCAAGGAAGACAGGAAAGAGCAATCTTACGAAGTGGAAAGAGTCTGCAAGAAATTATTTGATGAGCCTATGGAAACCCCGTGAACATGTGTTTGGCGTAACATGGAAAGGATGAAACACTGCGAAGCTTTGAAGCAAAGATTTATTTTCTAGTGAAACAAACTGAAACTGCCCCGCTTTAGCACAATGTATTTGGTGGCGCGATGGAGTGAAGGAAGGTCTGGCCGAGGGAGGCCTGCTCCGCGGGGCTCTGGAGAGCACTGATGCTCTGGAGAACCACGGAACACAAACGGTAAGAGGCTGTTGCCGCGTATACCCTCGCAGAAAGGGCCATTTCCTTCCGATATCATTTCATTAAGAAGAACAACTTTGTTATCAAGCATAAATTGCATAACAATGATGAGGCATGAGAGAACAATCTATATAAAAGTCCAGTGGCCTCAACTCCATCGGCTCACTTTTTAATGAAGCACACAGGCCCACACCTAGGGCACCTGTAG
Source organism: Panthera onca (assembly GCF_046562875.1). Lineage (NCBI taxonomy): Eukaryota > Metazoa > Chordata > Mammalia > Carnivora > Felidae > Panthera > Panthera onca. The sequence continues at coordinate 56,158,685 of NC_138341.1, forward strand.
AAGGAAATGAAGCACACTCCAGAAGAAGAATAAATCAAGGTGGTAGCTAGACATTCTTATACCAGAATCACAACACCAAAGAGGAGGCTTCCTAGACCGAGAACTCACCCTCCGAGACTGACCAGGACACTTCTTCCGGAAGCCGTGGATCCAAATTCTAAGTCCAAATTTCCTTACACACATTGAGAAAATATTCAAAGCAGTGACTCCCACTGCCTTGGGCTTCAAAAGAACAAAGAAACCAGTGGGAAAAAAACACATTTGAAGGCAGAGTAATTTCAAGTACTGATAAATGTTCTCAGATATTTCCTACATCCATGTAAGTCGCCTCCCTGCAAAGAAAAAAAAAAATCGCCCACTATTACAGATACAATTATCATTGTTAAAATAGGGAAATCAAGGGGTCACAGGGGAATTAAAGGACCAAGAAATCAGTCACAGGGGAATTAAAGGGCCAAGAAAGTGTAAGAGAAGTGGACCCAAGTGTTCTGATCCTCCTGCACCGGACTACAGCTGCCAGCACACTGGCATTTTCATTTTCAGTGCGTCTGTCAATTTGTCTTTGGTGAGGTCTTCTCGAAGTCCTGAGCCTGATTTATGAATGATTTTAATTAAACTACCCATTTGCTAATGTCTGTGATCTTCATTGCCTCGTGGCCACTACCACCAGCAGGAATATCGTATAAAAGTCCCTCTCACCCCTCTCCCCTGGCAACCTCCAGTCTGCAGGGTATGTGGTAGCACTTTGGTTTGGAAGTTGCAATTTCCAAATGCTGCCGTTTTTTGGCAAAGTATCACGAGGCCAACCGTGAGTCCCTGTTTAGAACATCACAATATTGTTTTGTTTTGTTTTGTTTGTATGAGCAGAAACCAGAAATACAATTAGCAGTGGGAATGGCAGGTAACCTTTTCCAGGAGAGATTATGAGTGCATATCAGGCTCCCTCCAGAGAGGATTCATCTTAGAACAATTACGTAAACACCAATAGAGCAAGACTTGGAATTCTTTGAGAACATAAGGATAAAGAAAAGCAGATAGCTGTACAGATTTTGCTACTATGTATAGCCATAATGTTGCTGCTACAGAGTAAGGGAAGTATTTACAGTAAAGACAAGGAGGGGAAGATCTAAGGCGTTTGGCAGGCATTGACAACAATTACTTGAAAAAAAACAAAAAAGCCTGGAATATTTAAAGAGTATTACAAAGGATTTTGTCAGACTCAAAGGGAGAGAAAAGTCCATAGTTGGAGATGTAGTTGAGGCTCTTCGAACCGATTGCCTCAGGGAGAGCGCAGCAGCTTTGGTGGGGAGCCGTGAGGCTGCCCTTCCACGCCACCCTCTGACTGCTTTCATCAGGCCTTTGAGGACTCCTTGGCAACGTGATTTGCTCGGCCAGCAATATACACGTAGCTCAGAGATCATCTCAAGCGTGGAGTCGAGGTAGAGAGAGGCAGCTAACTGAGCTGGGAGAACTGAGTGCAGACTCACCCAAACCTAAGTGGCTTGCACTGAACACAGGGAGAGCAGGAGACGACCGACCACTTCCCCTCCTGAACTGGGTGTCCGCCTGAGCCAGAGCCACCTTCCCAAACGCATGACCTGTGTGGTCTTACAGGCACCAAGCTCAGAAGGGTCCTGGTTTGGCTTAACGCTCTACTGTCACCACCTTGAAATCCTTAATAAGTTTTGAACACAGGGCCTCACCTTTTCATTTTGCACTGAGCCCCACAAATCAGGTAGCCGGTCCTGCTCTCCCCTGTCGCCATGTCCAAAGCTGATGATTTCTGGCTCCTGACTTACCAGCAGGCTCAAAGAAATATGGAGAAAGTCGAGGTAGATACTTTTATTAACTAAGAAATTCAGTGAGATAGAATATTTTTCTTCTTGGTAATAGCCTGACAAGGATTTATTCTCTATTCTTCACTGGAATTCTATCTTTTTCTAAAAGCCATTGTGGCTGTGGTTTGACCTGGTGCAATTTAAGAGACCGGATTGTAATCACTAGGCCAACAAGAGGGAAAATGCCCCATCAACTCAACCCAATTCAATATGCATTAACCTTCCTGGGAGGGAAATCTTGGCTAGGCCCTGGGGTGATTTTTTTAGAAGGGCCGTAACTGGTTCACTGAGTTGGAGAAACACAGCACTGAACTGGCTGGCTACTAGGCCAGGGTGAATGCTTCGTGATGAAGGAAGCATTCGAGAAGGTACTGAAGACTAGATCATTCCTGAATTGCTTTAGTTCAGACCGTATTTAATTAAGATCCTCGCCTCAGTAACCTTCCTCCAATGTCCTCAAGAAAAGAGCACACTGCTTCCGTAGCACAGAAGGTCCATATAAAAAGTATTACATTCCAATAAATAAGTAATATAATTAAGAGTAATCTTTTCCATATCCCAAATTCAGCACGAAAATTAAACAAGCCCGCACATATTCCAGAGACAATAACCAAAGGGGAGGGAGTTTGAGGAAACAGATGAAAACAATATAAAGACATGCAAAACTGCTATTAGCTTGGGATAGATAAAAGAATTTCTAAATTATAGCTTTTGGTAATGTTTAAGTTGAGAGTCTAGTAATCTGGGTGCAAATTGTACTTGGGGCATTTGTTCTTTGTAAAAGAAAGTAGATTAAGAAAAAAGAAATAGAGCTGCTAAGCCCACCACCAGAAAACAAACCTTCAGAGGAGGGCTCCAGCCCTTTGAAACAATACATAAAACCTATCACCACAGGGCTTCAAAGTTAGGATGCGGAGCCAAGGCCGGCCTGTCGATTTCTACAGCTGGAAGTGAACCTAGAAATCACTCACCTCATAAACCTCTTTTCTGGTAGGAGAGGTCCTAGGGGGACAGATATCTTCTGCTGAAGTCCTCGATGCATCCAGGAAGTGAAGGGCAGAGGGGAGGCCAGTGCACTGAGCACCATCATGACCCCTTCCCCAACATGGGCTCTCATCTGGCCGACTCACCCAAGATGGCCAGCTCAGTGGTTGTGGGTATGGGACTCCCACTCAGGCCTCTAGCCCCAGCCCAGTCCTTCCTGATGGGGAAGGGGCAGGAGTATATCAGTGTCCCCAGTCCCAGCCAAGCAGGAGCAGGCCACCCATCTCACCCTCAGCCTGGCACCCTGAGGCCACACTGTGCCAAGGCCTAGCCTGAGCCATCCTTGCTCTATGAAGCCATAGGGATCCAGAACGAAGATATTCCAGGCATATAAGTCCATAAATTGATGAAAACTGTTCTTACAAATTGCTTCTGCCCATGCTCCCTGAGTCACTGCAGTCAGGGCCTCAAAGATCTCTGAACTGGGCCTTCTAGGTGATCACTTCTATTCCCCGAGCAACACACACACTGTCTCTCTCTATTTCATTATTTTTTATGTGACCAGAGCCTTCTTTACTAAGAAACTATTCCATGAAAATGTGATTTTCATCTTATTTTGGAAACCCCAAACGTGCACGTATCTGAGTTTGTGAGAGCTTAAGTGCTAAGCACTAAGGGTTCTCAAACTTGAGGGTCCCTCAGAATCCCCTGGAGGCTTGTTACACAGATTGCTGGGCCCCATTCCCAGAGATTCTGATTCAGTCAGTCTGGGGTGGAGCCTGAGAATTTGCATTTCTTTTTTTTTTAATGTTTATTTATTGACTTTTGAGGGAGAGAGAGAGAGAGAGAGAGCAGGGGAGGGGCAGAGAGAGAGGTATACAGGAGACAAAGAATCCCAAGCAGGCTTGCACTGTCAGCCCAGAGCCAGGCACAAGGCTCAAACCCATGAACCATGGGATCATGACCTGAGCTGAAATCAAGAGTCGGAGCCACCCAGGTGCCCCGAGAATTTGCATCTCTTTCAAGTTCCAAGTGTGCTGATGCCGCAGGCCCAGGGACAGCACTTGGCCTCTGCAATAAACTACGTCTAGGAAATCTTGGCTCCGTTAAGCATGCCTTCCCAATGCAACAGGGCTTAACACCCCTTCCAAAGAGATGATGTCTCACCTTGGTGCTCTGCTTGAGTTGTCTTCCACATGAAATATTAAGAACAAGCCTTGTTAATACCCTCAGCCTCTGCCTTCCTGTGATACCTTCTGCCCAGGCTCCTGTTCTCTGCTCTGCAAATGATCCAAACAGGGAACTGGTATCGGCTCCAAAAAGACTCATCTCTTCCTTGTAGAATGCAAAGTTAAGCAGCTGGGCATGACATGGTGACTATATCGACGCTGGCAAGACCAAGAATGTCGACAGAATAATTCAAGGAGAAAATTTAATGGCACTTGAGGGGTAAGGGATGGTTTTGTCTTGAAATTTCCAGATCAGCTATTTATACGATCTCAAATCTCAGGTTCAAGCCCGTGTCCCTTTGACAGACAGGAGGCAGTAAAATTCTTCACCGGAAGAGAAAACAAAAAGCAAAATCCTCTTCAGAAATGATAAAGCTGGTGTTCATTAACATTTAAAGAGGCAGTATTTTTTTTTATATTCCAATAACTCTTTTATTCTTTTGGGTGAATTTAACAGACAGATTTCTCTTCCAATTGTGCTGCCTATGAAAATAAGATAATTGATTTCAGAGAAATGTTATTTACAAATTAGGTAATTTTCTCATTTGTATTTTAATTTCTTGCTTAGTTCTGGTCAAAAATCCTATGAGCTATGCATTTTAGTTTATAATTAAATAACCAAGCAATAATAGAATATTACTAATACTCTGGTCTTAAAAAATGACTACTGTAAAAAAAACTCATAGGGACAAGTCATTGTGAAGAAAACAGAGAAACACAGGTTAAAGTTGAAATTTGGTTCTTAATTTGCCATTATTACACTCTCAACTCAATTCCAGAATTGCCTAGTTGTGTGCTAGGCCCTATGGGAAAACCAATAAATTAAGAGACATGAAAGAACCTCACAAATGTTAAAACATGAAAAAATTGCATTATTATTTAATAGAAGCATACAATAATGTTGCTGCTCTCAAAATAGTTTTAGTACTCCCAACAGCAAGCCACCTGAGTCAGCCTTCTTATGACATGAGCATCTTTTCCACAGCACCACTGACAAGCATCATTAGGGGCTATTTAAACCGTCTCACATGCTCAAAACATCTCCAGATAGTCCACACTGACGGGACACACTGACTAAGGCCAATACCTCATCCAATGGAAACCCATAGAAACGTGAACACAGCTTTCATGGCCTCCACCCTAACACCTCAGATGCACTTTCAACAATTACAGTTGTATTAGCAGAATCCTTTTTTATGTATGTGTATATACCTAAGTACACACACACACACACACACACACACGCTTAAAGGGAGAGATTGAGAGAAAGATTAATTTCAAGGAATTGGTTCACACAGCTGTGGAGGCTGGCAAGTCTGAAATCTATAAGACCGACTGGCAGGCTGGAAATTCAGGTAAGAGTTGTTGCAGTATTGAGGAAAATTTGTTCTTCGGGAAACCTGTCTTTGCTCTTAAGGCCTTCAACTGATTGGATAAGCCTCACCCACATTAGGGAGGATATTCCGTTTTACTCAGAGCCTATTGATTTAAATGTTAATTACATCTAAAATATACCTTCACAGCAATGTCTAGACTAGTGTTTAATCAAACAGCTGGGCACCATAGCCTGGCCAGGTTGACACATAAAATGAACCGTCATACCGGTCCTCCCCTGCTTTGGTCACATTGATATGTCAATTAGCATTCTGGCCTGTGAAGGGGCAAAGACTTGGCTCTTTGGCTTTACGTTTCTCTGAAGAGATGTAGAGTCACACTGGTTGGCTTGAGTGATGAATCCAGGAGGCTTCACTGAACATTTGAGGCTAAGTCCACACAAGACCTTCTACTTTAGAATCGCCTGTCTGCCGAGTCCGACTTCTTCCTGCCTGTGGTGAGCTCCGGGGGCAGCCCCTTCCAGGCTGAGGGCTGTCGTTCTGGAAGCTGCACTTGGCACTTGGTTTGGTTGGGTTAAACAGACAGGATTCCCACGACCCTGGGATCGTGACCTGAGCCGAAATCAAGAGTCAGACGCTCAGCTGACTGGGCCACCCAGGCGCCCCTGACATCTGGATATCTATCTGACTTCTTTGCATATTCTTTGGTTGATTCAGAAATTGGAACAGATGAAGATGTGACTAATTATCACCTCTAAATCCTCAACGGCTTCGCCTCTCAGAATGTATTCTAGCTTGTAAATCTAGCTGATTTAAGCACCTTAAAATCAGCACTCAGTACAGAGTAACTGAGGTGCTCCTCCTTTGATTCACGACCTTTGGAACAGCCCAATCAGTGCTGTCTGTTCAAAGCAGTGTGGCCTCTGGCACATTGATCAATCCTCCTTAGCCTCAGTCTTCTTGTTCACAAAATAAGGCTATTTTTACCTGCTTCATAGAGATATTGTGAGGGTTGAATTAAATGAGGCTATGAATTTAGAGCATCCAATGAAAAAGCCCAAGACATAGTAGGTGCTCAATAAATAGTGGCTCATTTTGAGTCACTTTCAGATAAGTTCTCCTCCCACAACTTGCATTAGTTTAATGAACTTCTTAGTACAAAAAGCAGAATTTTATACCTGATTGGTTTCAGAGCTGAATCATTTGGGTGTGACCTGTTGAAGAAATCCCACTCAGGTTCGGTAGCCTCTGCTTCTCAGCTCACACCCTTCCTCCTTCTTATAAATCATCACACATTTATTGTCTGATTTAGGCCTGCTCTAAGTTCTTTAGAGACAGTTTTCTACCAGGCATATAAGACAAAGACAAAGGTAATCTCTAGGTTTATGGTATCCCTAATTATCATACAGGAGATCTTGTAAAATGTAGGCTTTCTTCATTTACTTGTTTGGTAAACACATGTTGACCCTGTTACCCATGTACTAGGCTCTGGATTGAGTGCAGAAACTGCCAAAATGAAAGGTCCAGTCCCTGTCTTCAAAAGCTTCCAGACTAGAGGGCAAGACAAACCACCAAAGGCCAACACAACGCAGCACAGCTAAGGCTGCCATGGGAAGCAATGAGGGTCAGATGGGCACAGAAGAGGGCCATCACAAGTACCTTGGAGGTTCATAACAGGCTTCTTAGAGGACAAGATGCCTCAGCTGAATGTATAAAAAGCAGAGAAAGCAAAGAAGCACCTTAACTTCAGAAGAAATGGTCCATTGAAGAGCAAGGCATGGGGAAGAAAGAGGATGGCAAACAAGAGGAATGTCAATCTTGTTAGGGTCAGAGGCCAGGGTACCCATGGGGGCAGTGGACCCAGGGACCCACCACAAAGGGTCATGGGTGCCCCGCAAATACTGTTGTTATTATCCCATACACAAGGAAGAGCAATTGAAAGATTTTATGCAGAGAAGTAACATGATCCAAATGGCATTTAAAAAGATACCTAGGGCCTTGGTGGGAGGAAAGAAATGTTCTTCTTTAATAGGCTTTGCAGTCCTATGTATGAAGGCAGAAAATCCAGAAGACAGTCCACAGCAAGTTTCTTTGTTGCTGGATGTTAAAGTGCAACTTTGTTGCTGGATGTTAAAGATTTTGCAACTGATAGGAGAGGTTACAATGCCCTCCCAGTAAAGTAAGCAAACTGAGTCATGCACCTAAGAATTGGGTGGGACATCACACTGCCACCTAGGCAGGGTCCCTGCTTCGATGCAGGCATCGTTGTACAGCTGGCATAAGGTAGCCACGGCAGCTGAGGCTTGAGAACAGAAGTGACTGGTCCACGTAATACAATCTGCAATCGTGGGTAGAACGCCAGGGTGTCAGCTCCTGATGTACCTGCCATTCTCTGTCCACCGTGGGCTGTCACCACGGAGGTGGCCACAAGTGAAGAGGCAGTGAAATGGACACCTGGTTTCTCACGTCAGATCTCCCAGAAAAGAAAAACTATATTTGGTTTCTTCATGCACAGACATGTCGACGATGATCCTCACACAGAGAATTTTTGTTTTATTCTCCATTTTGAAATAATAGCCTAATGAGGTACTCAGTCACCTGCACTCTGTAACAACAAATTTGAAGAGGTTTACTTTAAGAAGAGAAGCATTTTAAGAAATCACTTACATTTTCTTACAGATTTCTAAAGCGTATTGGGTCTTCTCAAGCACTATGCCTCATTCTAGGAAAATACAAAGACTAATTCCCAAAGGAATGAGCCTTGAGCCATTCTGGCCCTAGCATATTGTAGCATTCTACCTTATAAGTGGTAAGTTGAAAAAGATGGGATCTGGTCAACAGGGGAACGAGGGAAGCATTCTTGTAAAGGAGGGAAGGAGGAAACTAAGATAAGAATGACTGAGACTAGAACACTTCAGTGGCTCAGTCAGTTGAGTGTCCAACTCTTGATTTCGGCTCACGTCATGATCTTGCAGTTTCACAGGTTCAAGGCCCTCATCAGGCTCTGCATACTGACCACATGAAGCCTGCTTGGGATTCTCCCTGTCTCTGCCCTTCCCTCACTCGCACTCTCTCTCTCTCAAAATAAATACATAAACTTAAAAACAAAACAAAACAAAAAAGAGAATGAGTGAAGGATCAAAGCTGGAGAGCTGGACCAAGGCGTTCTCTCACCAAATATAAAGATGACAACAGGCAAGTGGTTTGTTTCACTTTCTAATAATAATTGCAGCTCATAATTATGTACCACTTACCATGTGCAGTCATTGTCCTTAGAACTTAACGCGCGTTAACTCGGGATTCTCGTGGCAACACATTGAGATGGATACTATTATTGACCCACCTTATAGGTGAGGAAACTGAGGCACAAAGAGATTGAGCAAGTCAGCCACCATCATACACCTAGAGATTGAACATAGGGAGTTTGGCTTTTAACCTGACATTAGGAGGAATTGCATTTAGCTGTGTTTTGTTCTTGTCAACTTCCTAACAGCCGATTCGAACAGGATTGTTAAAATCATTTGTTCTGAGTTAGAAAGAAATGCCTTGTCCTTAATCTATACCTTGGGGAATTTATAATTTCTTGGTTGTACTTCCTTGTGGCCCATATTGTTTTGAAAAGTGTAATTGTAAGATATAAATAGTTATGAATACTGGTTTAAAGATTAAGCAATTGCTTACTTGGGCAAATTCAAATCAATTTAAGGCTGAAATATCTTCCTTATGAAAATTTTACTTATTTTACATGTACGAATTTGTTTTTATTCTTGCTGAACTCCAGGACTTAGAAATAGACATATTTATTTAGTTTGGCCTACATCTAGTATGTGTCACTCAGTCTATTCTTCAGAGTTTATTGTATCTCTTAATCTTCTACACATGCAACCAAGGACCTCAGTGATGAGGGCATTGGAAAAATCTAAACAAACAATAAATTCTGGCTACAAGATTCCCTATAAATGGAGTGCTTAGTAAAATAAGGCTTGGGAACGTGATATTGGATTGATTAGATCTTTATGAAGTCACCAAATTATAAATTTCCAGCACTTGCCGTAACTGGTAATATTTTTTTCTTATAGCCTGAAATATTTGTGATCAGTATTTTGTACGTGATAAAACAAAACAATTCCTTCTTTTGGGAAGCAAATGCGATCCAGTACTATGGTTCAAAGAAACCTAGAAGCCATGATGTCTTTCTGCCGAATCCTGGAGCTTCAATTATTACTCACAGATCTTCTCTTTTCCTTGTATTGCCCAAACAACTTAGCCATTCGACAAGTGTTTGTTAAATATCTACTGTGCTCTAAGGACTGAGAAAAGGATGGTTAGTCCTCATGAGAAGATGCAGTAACAATACAGCATAAAAGCTAGAAGCCCAGGATGCAATGGAAATGCGTAAAGAGAGTGTAAATACCAGGAAAACACATCAAAATGTTGGAGCAGTTCTCCCTAAGTGGTGGGACTTCATATAACTCTTTGCAGTTAAATCTTGTATTTCAAGGTCTTTCCCAAGTTTTATTTAATGGCCAAAAATATTTTTATAAAGGGAATTCTAAAAAGAAAATATATTTTAGTCTATTCCTATGCTAAGTTTTAAGATATTTTAAATAGATAAAAATATTTTTAATATCAAAATAAATTTTCAGATTTCTTCTGTCACAAGGCATCATTTTTCAGGCTATGGCCATAGACCCCATTCAACCTAATGAAGTCACCATTGGATAAACACCCTTCTGAATTTAAAAAGGTCTCAGGCAGCTCTCACCTCCATGTTGCCCCCCGCCCCCCCCAACCCCCCGACCATGAGATCTCATCTAACTCCTTCCAGCTCTCAACTTCATGGGCAGAAACCAAAGAATATAAGCTGGAGTCGCATGAAATTTTAGAGATTCCATAAATTTATCCTCTGATTCCTTCCCCAGAACCTCTGATGTCAACAAAACGGCAGATTACATTCATTTGTCTAAGAAAAATCAAAAGCATCAGCAATTATAACAAAATAGAAAATCATGATTATGTCTTAAAGACCAAGATGATTTAGATGGAAACCAACCTGAAGCAACAACCAGAACCTTTGCAGATGCTCTGTTATTGGTGTCTGTTGGTAGAGTATTTTTTTCCAATGTGAAGGAAAAAATTATAGTTCTCATTTCTTTGCAGTGCTAAAAGTTAATCAAGAATAATTTTTCCATGTGTTAAATACGTTTCCTAGTAATAAAATAACAACACATGCTTGTTAGAACTTAAAGTCCAGAAAAAGTTTAATAAAGAAAACAAAATCCCACATAATCCAGCTGAAAAATGCCCACTTTTACTGTTAAGTCCCTGTATAGTTGGTTTTATCCTCATTGTAGTGTATCCTGAGCTTTTCATTTAACAGTGTTTTGGAAGCATGTCGTTACTATTTTTTTTAATTTTTTTTTTTAACGTTTTTTTATTATTGAGAGACAGAGAGACACAGAGTGTGAGCAGGGGAGAGGTAGAGAGAGGGGGAGACACAGAATCCAAAGCAGGCTCCAGACTCTGAGCTGTCAGCACAGAGCCTGACGCAGGGCTCAAACTCGCAAACTGTGAGATCATGACCTGAGCTAAAGTCGGTCGCTCAACCAACTGAGCCACCCAGGCGCCCCTTTATTTATGTATTTATTTATTTATTTAGAGAGAGGCAGAGAGAGAAGGAGAAAGAGAATCCCAAGCAGACTCCACACTGTCAGGGCAAAGCCAGAGGTAGGGCTTGAACTCACGAACTGTGAGATCATGACCAGAGCCAAAATCAAGAATCAGATACTCAACCGACTGAGGCACCCAGGTGCCCCATGTCATTATTTAAAAAAAAATTTTTTTTTCATGACTATAATACTCTATCGAGTGAATATATCACTTAGCAATGTTTCTTATTTCTGTATATTTAGATGACTTCTATTATTTTACTATTATGTTATAATGAATGTTTTACATTAAGAATAGCTTATCTAAAGGACTCAACAATCTAAAGGACTCAATAATCATAAATCAAGATCAAGGAAAAAGTTTGAAGACACTGATACATGTTTTTACAGGTTATGAATGACAAATCATCTTTGGTTTCCCACCTTTATGGTGTTTTTTACACGACCAACTAATTTAATAACACCTACATTTGTAAGTACTTCAATCTATTTGTTTTAATATCCTGCTTTATTTCACAAATTCTTTAAGGGAACTTAAAGTTTTTGCTTCTTTAATAGAATATGTATTAGTTCTATTTGCTGCATAACAAATTACCCCCAAACTTAGCTTAGACTAACATGTATAGTCTCCCACAATTTGTGTGGGCCAGGTGTCCAGGTGCAGACTACTGGGCAATTCTGGTTGGAGGTGTCTCACGAGGTTCTTGCCAGGCTATCAACCGGCAGTTAGTCTCTCAAATTCACTTCTAAGCTCACTAAAATTGTAGTTGGCAGACCACAGTTCCTTGCTGGCTGTTGGGTGGAGGCCTTGGTTTCTCACCTTGTGGGCCTCTCCAAAGAGGTCCTCATGACATGACAACTGCTTCCCCCAGAATGAGAGATCCAAAAGAGACATAAAGATAGAAGATACCCCACACAGAAGCTACAGCCTTGTGTAACTTAACCGTATCATCACTTTTACTCTCTTCTCTTGGTCACACAGGCTAACCTCAGTACAGTGTGGGAGAGGACCACACGAAGGTGTGAATACCAGGGAAGGGGGTCATTTGGGTTTTATGTTGAAACCAAAAAATCTTGGAGACTGACTACCACATAGAGCAATTTTTGTGAGGACCCAAAATGTGTATGCAATAATCTTTTGTCAAAACTGTCTTCATGTGCCTCTACTTACAAAAGAGTTTAGGAGTGCCTGAGTGGCTCAGTCAGTTAAGTGACCGACTTTGGCTCAGGCCATGATCTCACAGTTTGTGGGTTTGAGCCCCGCGTCGGGCTCTGTGTTGACAGCCCAGAGCCTGGAGCCTGCTTCGGGTTCTGTGTCCCCCTCTCTCTCTGCCCCTCCCCCTGCTTGCAGTCTGTCTGTCTCTCTCTCTCTGTGCCTCAAAAATAAATAAACATTAAAAAATTAAAAAAAGAAAAGAGTTTACCATTACGTGGTAAATTTGGATATCCGAATATCCTACAACTGAGCAACTCTGGTCCTGGTTTTGACTTACTAGAGCCTTTCAGTCTTTCGTGTGTGTCTGCCAGGGCTCATGTAGAAGAATGTTCTGGGCAGCAGTGCTTGCAATAGCAATCAATCAATAACGGTCCAGATTCCCGTAATAGAAAAACTCAAATAAAATAAATGGTGGGGTATTGATATAATAAAATGCTATACAGCAGTGAAACTGAATGGACAAGAGCTGCCCACCTCACTACAGTTAGTTGCCTCTGTTGAATGCAAAAAGCAAGACACAGAATATATTATACTACAATCCATTAATATAAAATTCCTGAAAGATAAAAACACGTAACGTATGGTGAAGAAGTCCATTTATAAGAACTGAAATGATGAAGTGAAGCAAGTATATAATGATCCAAAGGTCAGGAGAGCAGTAACCTCCTGAGGGGAGGGACGGGAATGTGCTTAGGAAGGCTTACAGGGAACTCTAAGATACTGGCAGTGTTCTAGTTTTTAGTCTGGGGTGCTGAGAATATAGGTGTTCACCCTATTTTTTTTAATCCGCAGAAATGCTTTTACAGTCTTCCATAGGTATGATATATTTTACAATAAAGTAAGTTTTCGAATCACATTGTGTAGTAAAAATATTTCAAGAATACTTCCAACCAGAAAATAGTAGTTAATGCCTACTAAGCACTTACTATGTAATAAGCACTGTGATAAGCCTGTTGTGTGATTTTGTTTTCACTCTAATGCTCACAACAGGTGGAAGGTGAACTTTATTCCTTTTTGCCCTCACTTGCCAAATGAGAAAACTTGGAAGTTATGGAAACGAAAACACTTGCCCAAGGTTACACAACCAGCATGTCATGGAGCTGGGATTGATTCAAACCCAGGCAGGACAGTTCTAGAGCCAGCCACCCTAAGAGCTACATTAAAACTAGGCTTTATGGGGCACTGGCGTGGCTCAGTCGGTTAAGCATCCAACTCCTGATTTCGGCTCAGGTTTGTGAGCTCAAGCCCTGGGTCGGGCTCTGGGCTGACAGCATAGAGCCTGCTTGGGATTCTCTCTCTTGCTCTCTCTGTGCCTGTCCCCTGATCTCTCTCTCTCTCTCTCTCTCTTTCTCTTTCAAAGTAAACATCACAAAACAGTTTTAAAAACTGAGCTTTGCTCCTAGATTTAACTCCATGTATAAAATGATGAAATGCACTGCTAACTTGCTTACGTGTTGGAATGACCTCTGAATGGATAGCTCATCCTTGCACCGGTGAATGGGCCCACCCTCACAACCCCTCAAGGCTCTCCCATCTTTCTCCACTGTTCCCTGATGATGAAATACCCCTCGCCTTCCTACCAGGGTTCCAGATGGCTCTCTTATAAACACCAACCAAGTCATAGGGCACATTTACTGAGCATCTACTCGAAGTCACCTACTATAACTCGTCTAAGTCCATAGATACAACTCATTGGAGCCTCGCAACCACTGCCTGTGGTAGATGTTCCTATGATACCCGTTTTACAGATGAGAAAACAGGCTCTGAGACAATGAGCCAATAGTTACAATAGCTTTTAAGTGGCAGCACCAGGATTCAAACCCAGGCATTCTGGCTCCAGAGCCTATGATCCTACTCACTAATACACTGCCTCCCATGAAATACTATGCTTCGGGCAAAGGCAAATAAGGAGGAAAAAATTGGCTCCTTTTCTAAAGAAACATTGTATCAAGTAGAGAGACCCCAGTGATGTTCTAAAGAATTTCCATTACCAGATTTTCTTAAGGTGTCAGAAAATTGTAACATGTACTAGTGTATTAGGAAAAAAACATGACGGTTTCATCTCAGAGGTGGTAAGAACAATATAACTGCGCTTGAGTTTTTAATTTAATTTTGTTACAAGTTCACTGTCTTTAACACATCTAAAGCTAACAAGAGTTAATTCAACTAGTTAGCATCCACAGGCATGTCATTCTCATGTACTTTAAGTCACTTTTTTTAGGAGTGGAGAATGATATTTTATATATTAGTCTAAATCTAACCTATATGTAAAGCTCTCGAACAAAAGATATCAGGTTGAAAAAGACAGTATCTCTGCCCACAGGGGTCCACACTAGCGGGAGACAAATAATTACAGTGCATATAATGACCATTCAACATCTGAGGTTCTCAAACAGGGGGATGTACTCTAGAAGTGACCAACTCCATTTATGCTGCCCTAAAAAACAGGTGACTTGAACTGAACCATGCAAGATAAGTGTACTCACCAGGTGGGAAAGGAAGGGAAGGGCATTCCCAGTAGAGAGCACAGCACGTTAAAAGTCTGGAGGCATATGAGAGTATCACCTGTATAATTTTTTGCTGCCAGAGTGCAAATTGCTTAGGGGGACATGATGGAAAAGACCAATCGGCAGGGCATTTGCCTAAGTGGTTGGACTTGAGGGTAACAAGGAGTCTTAAAGCAGAAGAGAATCTCTTCTCTTAAAGCAGAAGAGAATCATGTTTATTACTTTATAATGATAACTCTGGTGAAGCAAGGAGGCTGGATTACAGAAGGGAGAGCCCGGCTATAGTTCAGTCAAGCAAAACCAGGAGTCTGAACTAGGCTACCTTATAAAATAAGTGATATTTCCAGCCCCATTTTACAGATGAGAACATCAGGGCACAGAGGAGTAAAGTCACTTCTCCAGGGCTGCAAACAGCTGGCAAACAGGAGCCAGGATTCACACCCAGAGGGTGGGAATGAAACACCCCTGCACCCGTCTCTGCTCTGCCAGGCTGGGTGGCCATCGAGGTAGATGAGGTGGGAGAGAGTGGAGGCAGGCAGAAAGCCCTCAGCCCAGAATGCTGTGTGGAGTGATGATGCTCCCAGTTAAACAGCAGGTGTATCACAGAGGAGAAGTAGGTCGGGTGAGGGACCAATGAGTCTAGCGTCAGTCGTGTGGCCCAGAAAGACTGGGAGAGGTAAGCCGAGATGCCGGGACTATGGAAGACACCAGGCCCAGGCATCAGGAAGGGCGTGGGCTGGAGAAAACCAACCCAGACACAGAGTACCACTAAAGAGACACCATTCCACGCAAGATCCTCACCATGAAGACAGAGAACCTGAGCCCCCAAGAAGCAACTCAGAAGAAACAGCTCTGGGGCCAGTCTCGCACTCAAATTCTGGCCTTAGATGCATGTTCTGGGACAAGTTTCTTCACTTTTCAAAACAGAGATTTTCAGTTATAAATAAAGACTGCCAATATTTAATTTGCCACCTTGTTGTAGGATTAAAAGTAATATGTATCTAAAGCACCTAGTACAATTGCTTTCCAAAAGTAAGTTCCCAAGTAATGGTAATGTAATGGTTGTCATCATTATTATTTAAAGGGTTTGTTAAAGAGGAGGCTATAGAAAATGCTCTGGGCTGCCAGCCCAATTACTCTCTTGATAATTTTTCCCATAAAATTCTCCTACCTATATGGAATTTTCACTAATTTTTCCACCCAAGAAGCTCTTTTGAGGAACATGAGTTGGCCTTTTTTTGAAAAACCAGTTCTCTATTAGCCAAAAGAAAAACCTGGAAAAATCAGCTAAGGATGACATATATGTTTATGTGATAAAATATAAAAATATTGATTGAAAACAAATCAAGAGCCACATTTTCCTAGTGTCTTAAATGACAGGCGAATTCGTGGTGCATTTCATTGCATATAATGGAGAATTGGGATAGGAGTGATAGAAAGTACATTGTCAGCCATGGTCACCTTGCTCAGGATTTTTTTTAGTTTATTTGTTTTTTGAGAGAGAGAGAGAGAGAACCAGTGGGGAGGAGCAGGGGACGGGGGGCAGAGCAGCAAGCCACATGCGGGGCTCGAACTCACGAACAAGGGAGATCATGAACTGGGCCAAAGTCAGACCGACAGGGCCACCCAGGCACCCTTTGCCCAGGATTTTCTATTGTGACAATATCCATGTTCACAAGGGCCACATCTCCCATGGAGGACGGTCTTTCAGGAGTCACAGACAATTTTGAGATTTAAAAATCCAGCAGAAAAGATTTGGACTTGGGAATAAAGTAGAAGCCTTGAAGACTGAAGGATTCGTAACCATTTATTTATCACTTTGTCATTTCCAACTTCGTCAGACATGTTTTTCTTTGGGATTCAATGTGGTGACTAACAACATGGTTATTTAAGTCAAAGACCTTGGGTTTGAAAAATTACAGTAGAAAAGAATTTCTGGTAAAATGATTCCAATTCACATCTCTCTCTCTCTCTCTCTCTGACACACACACACACCCCACAAAGTTCAAAACACAAACAAATACACTGAAGAGGAAAAAAAGGACATACCAAATAAATGAAATTTATTGTTTAATTTGTTTGTGTCTAAGATAATATGTTTGGTAAGGATATGAAGATAAGCAATGTAGAAAAAGTGAAAAAAGAAAAAAGAGAAAAGAAGTGCCAACCTCTTCTATTAGAAATAAGGAGAGATATTTTGAGACAAAAATCTTTCTTCCTTCCCCACTAAAGATGTTTGGCCTTTTTAGTTCTCTTTTCTGAACACGGCTGTGGAGCATCAGATTCCACTGGTTCTCGCGCCGTCCATGCCCCCGCCCTCACCCACGCTTATCTGAATATATAAGCCTGCCCTTTGCTCAGATTTATGGGTCGGGCCAGGGCTGTGTGTATTTACAGTGTTCTGACCTGAGGACCCTGGGCTGAAAGAGAAGAGGAGGAAACTGGGCCCATTCCATAAACAGAGACAGATAGGAGGGGGAGGTAAAAGGCTTTGCTAGCACTTAACATTTTTAACTATTTGGCCAAGCTTAAGAATTAGCGATTAGATTAGCAAGAAAACCCAGAGATATGGGTGCAGACGTTGGGGGGAGTCAATTGTGTATTTTTGCTTTAGTCTGGCTACTTGAAGTTTCTAGGCTGGGTTGGGGGAGGGGGTGGATAGGAGTGGGGTTGGATTTAATGTGGAAGGTCCGAAAGAAAATGGATACATCAGATACAGAGGGAGCTATAAAATGCTTTGGGAAGACAGAGAGTCTACAAAAATGAGGATATAAACAACATTTAATAAGTTGGAAAATGTCTCCAACCACAAGTTGCACTCCTTGTGCGAAGCAGGGCTGCTTGCATTTTTTACACTGTAATTGGTTAGAGAAGAAAAATCTCCCATTCCGTGCTTAAATGAGAACACATTGCCATAGATTACCAAAACCCAATCAATTTTGAGTTGAAATATTTTTCTCAGCGCCTGGTGGCCACTTGAAAGCAATTCCATTTTCAGACAGGGCCGCCTGGTAAATGGGCCATCCCTGTGCAAAGCCGCTGGCACACACACCAGTTCAAATAGGAAGTACAGAGCGGTCGAATCCTGAGCGGCCCTTGGCGCCCAAAAACTGACCCCTCCTTCCCCAGGGCCACATCTTTGTGCCCGGGCAAAATGTGAAGGCACAACTTGTGTTTGGACTATTCCCAAATTGCTGAAAAACTTGAGTTCACATGGAAAAACTGACCCACAAGCGGACTAAATTAGAAATACTATGGCATCCTAAGTAAAGTATCATATTCGTGGGAGGCCCCCAAGAGCAAAGCGACTGGGACAACAGAGTAAGTGACTCCTCTACAAATCAGTTTACACTGGGATGGAGCAAAGGGCTGTCACAGACATGAATCAAGGTGCTGTGATTGGAGAATTTGTGAAATGTCCTCAAACTGTGTCTTTCTGCTCATCATCACTTTTGATGTCTTTTCAATCATTCTTCCGTGATGTTACCTATTAAAGCATCTGCAGGAATGATGATACTGTTTGATTGGAATTTTTTGCTTTAACTCAGTTATGCTCTGGGTAATGAAGAGGGTTATTCTTACAGCCCACTCTACATAGGTTTCTGTGATTTGGACTGAATTATCACTAATAACTGCATGAGAAAATGCATGTACTTAGCACTGTGTGTGGCACTTCAGGAATGTTAACGTGTTTGTTATCTCGTATAATTCTAATGTTCTCTATGATTATTAAAATCACCAGTCAGATATCCAAAGTAAATTCTAAAACTGAACTTTGAAAAAACTCACACAAAAGGCACTTCGATGCATTTTCCTTTCCATTGATGTTTGGCATTTAATGTTGAAAAATTACACATAATAGCCAAAGCACTGGAGCTAAAGAAGGTATTTATTACTTGGGTAACTATTGATTATTACCTGGGTGCAAGCCGACTATGTAACAGTGAAAACTTGGGCAAAAAAAAAAAAAAAAAAAAAGATGAATGGGAAGGACTACCCTAACCAGGTTGCATTTCTAAAGTAAAATGAAATACAGAATAGTCTAGGAAACTAATATTTTATTGCTATTGTGTCTGAACTTTTCTTTAAAATAATGAAACTTCCGCTTTGTAAATAACGCATGCTCAAAACAGATGCAATCACATGAGGCATATTTAGGAGGAATTTTGGGACAATTACATCACAGCTAAAATCCTTTCCTTGTCATTTCTGTTGAGATCCATTTGCTGGTGAAATAATTTTTTCTCTAATATGGTGTGGATCATAGCAACAGTGGGTTCAGATGTAACCATTTAGGAGCAGAGGCCTAGCTCAGTATGCCAGAAAAAAAAAAAAAAAAAAAAAAAACACGCACCACAAAGAACATTGAGATGAATGGCTCTATTTTATGAGCCATAAAAGTTTTATTCATCTTGACACTGAAACAGGTTTAGGCAGTGAGTTGACACGCCTTAAATAAATAAGTGGAATTAATTCCCCAGCCCTTGAAACAATAGCAGCATGCACGTAGAACGGAGAAATGCCCCATTGTTTCCTGTGGCTGCCTGATATTGATATTATTTGTGTTTTTCTGTGCTGCTGCCTCAGGGGCCTGGTTGATCCACTTCAGATTCATCCCCTGTTTTATTAGAGGTTGAAAAAGGTTCAAGACCTGTTTGTACCACAGCTCCCACCGACAGCTAAGGAACCAGTTTGGCGTCTGGTTTGTCTGTTGTTTTACTGCTGACCTTCAAATCAACTTTAACCCCTGACCTCTGGAGGCATCTATCATGACAAGAGGCTGTTTAACACAAATGGTGCCCATTTATAGGGGAAGAGACTCAGAAGATTTCCTTTTTATGAAGAATTTAGTTTTTCACCCCTCTTTTCTCAGTCACCACAGGTGAAATCCCTCTTAGCAGCTGGCTTATGAAATAATGTGAAGGGAGGCCTTAATGAGCAGAAAGCACCCTCAGCTGGAGATAAATATATGCAAATGAGATGCACAAACAAAGGAGCCTGGACAGAGAAATATCTGCAATTCCAGCAAAATGCTGCCTGCAGCTCGAAGATGAACAGCTTTGATAAAATGGTAACAAAAAGCACCTTTTTATCCTCCAGCGTGTTTTACATTGCAATAGACCATTGTCATTGCAACCCAGTGGAGCATGCAGAGGTTTTCTGCACTGTTTCAGAAAACTGTTTAAACATTTGTTTTAAGGCATTCATGAAATATAATCAATGGACTGCTTCTCTGTTGTTGTGATTTTTTTTTTTTTTCTGAGTGTGTTTTAGATGTTGCTGTAGTTATTTTACCTGTTGGTCTTTTCGGGGTTTAACGTTGCTGTCTCGCTATGCTATTTCACTTTTCGGTGACTGTTCCCTCCACTGGCTAGAATGACTTTTTTTTTTTTTTTTTTTTTCAATGGAAAGAGATTTCAAGTTAATAACTAGTAAGAATCGGCTTTGAGGAAGGGTTTGAACCATCACGGAGCAGCACCCAAACAACTCGTTTTAATGATGGCAATCAAGTGTGTAGAGCTAATTCAGAGACAGGCATGGAACATGCTGATTTTAATAAGCTTTCAAAAGGCAATCTCTAACTTTTAAAAGTCTCTTTTTAATTTAATCGTCCTTGGTTCATACGATGCCAAAACAAACAAAACCATTAAAATATGTTTTCAATATGTATCCGCAGTGTTATTTGATAGTGTTTTAAATTAGCATTGTGTTGGTAAAATATTGATTTGATGAGCTTTAAAAATGGAAGAGCTAAAATCATCAACCTATTTGGGGGGAAAAGGAACATTTTTCCTCTAAAAAGGAATTAAGCCCCAGCCCCAGGATCTTGCCAGAGAGGGGCTGGACCATGACACAGAAATTGCTGCGTTCGAGCATACGTATTACGTTTAGGTTAATAATCAAAGCGGTGAAGGTGAGAGAAGAAACACTATCTATACACTTCACATGTGTCAAAACACTATTGCCCTAAAAGCTCGGCAAGATTTGGTTCTTTCATTTATAATACAATCCTAGCATTCTGCGGTAGAGACGTACGAGGGTCTTTACATTTCCTTTGCCTAAATTATTTCATCTCGGTTGCTTGCACTGGAGTAGAGACATTTCTTCTGAGTACTGTGTAGCTTTCACATTTTATGTGCATTTCATCAGGCAAATGTCAAATTTGCTAATAACAAGAAAATCTCCTCATTTTTAATCATGCCACTCCTGTTGCATGGGGGTGGGGGGGTGGAGAAGGGGGTGGAGGAGGGAACATAAATGCATTGAGCAGTCTGACCAAAAGAAGAAGGAGAAAAATGCTTATTTGGGTTTTAAAATGACACATGCTCGGTTCTATCAATGTCTGCATCAGTGCCTCATTAAATTCAGGATTTCAGGAGTTAATAGAAACTTGGTTATATTAGGGATGCTTTTCCAAGCCCAGGTTTGAAGCAGCATAATTATGTTCAACTGCTGTTGTTTGGAAAGGGTGAACAGCATCTTAGGCACAGAACAATGAAATTACAGCTGAGATTTAGGTTAGCAAAAGCCGTCTTCTCCAGGCTTTTATGATTCATTATTTCCCATTAAATACAGTATTAGAAGCGTACACTGGATAGCTCATGGTTGCTGCTCTCGGAGCACATTATCTATATTACACAGGTCTGGGGAGCAGAATTAGAAAACTTTGGGGGAATGAGCAATATGTGTTTGCTGATAGAAGTACCATATGGCTCATCTTCTTCAATTGCTTTCATTGCGACTCTGATGCTGGAGAAATTAAAGTTTTATTTGATGTGGCACAGCTTAATGAACTGTCTTCTGTTAGGAAAATTGAATATGTTTCCTGTTATTTGAGCACAGAGCCTCCATGGTTTGGCTGATGAGGGATGCATTATGTATTGTTTATTTAGCATTTTGAAAACAAAAGCAAGATATTGAAGGTAAAATTGATTACTGCTGGATTGCATTATATAATCAAGTTTTCTCCTTTTAAATTTCCCTTCACAATCCTTTTGTAGTGTTTTAATATGAGATTGTTGCATGGCTTTTTGTTTTTCAAAAATACACAGGGCTTGGTTTTTATCAAGATACCTTTATTTGTAAACAAGCCACAGGAAACTCTAAACTCACTATTGTTATATTTGTAAAGTTCGAAGGAGAATGTTTGGAGATAATGAACATATTCAGCTCGTGTGAATCTAATTGCAAAACTTCCAGTTTACCCCCAGTTGGTTTAGGGAATCCAACATTTGCTAGTTGAAAGGGGAATGTCATTTTCTTTTGTCTGAAAGAGACCACTTCAGAACATGCTGGGGAGGGGCCATAAGGAAAGGAAGAGTTTTTTAATATTTGGAAATACAAACCTCAAAATATCAAATGTAAGATTTTTGAGTTAGTTGTAGGTAAATGAAAAGACCACATTCAACCTGTGAATTAAAAGAAAAAAAGGAAGCGTATGCACCATGAATTTACATTTTCTTTTTTTTACTAAATAAATCTGATTAAAGAAACCGATCAAAAATATACTTACACGATGAGAAAATTGGCATGTCAATCCATGTGAATGGTCTCCATTCCCTGAAAGAATCTGCAAAGAGATTCATTTAGCATTTTGTTTAATTTCCCCATTTTTGTTTTGGATCTGATTGTTTTAGAAATATGAAATCTGACTGATCTCTAAATGATTTTACACTGAATGTAAAATCATCTAATTGCTGTTTCTCTCATTTTCCAGTGAGAAATAATCCTCATATGTGCTGATGACTCAAGCACACGAATCGGCAACAAGCAAGTAGGATAAAAAATAGTTAAAATGAATCAACATTTATCTGGAAGATACAGTCCTGACCTAAAAAAAAAAAAAAAAAAAAAAAAAAAAAAAAGTCATTTATCTTCTGTGTCCTGTGATGTTTTGAAGATTCTGGCAAATATGGCAGTTAAACAAACTTCTCTCACAATCTAAATACTGTCTGTTCAAGAGAGGCTTCCAATGTTTATAGCTCATAAGTAAAGAAAAAAAAAAAAAAAAAAACTCTGGTATTTTACCAAGAGTAGTGCTCTTGAAAATGTCTCCGAACAAAGTGTTTAAGCAAAACTTTGGCCACAGATATTCTCAATTCCTCATTCTTCCTCTGATTTTTTTTCAGTGAGGTATTTTCATAGTCTATCATTATCTTCCCTTTCTTGAAATTAACAAATTAATTTCAAAAAATTAACGCCTGACTATGACCTGGTCATACAAACTTCCTTCAGAAACAGTTGAGAAGAAAACATCACATTTTTATGAACCCCATCTCCTGCCAGGGGCCTCAGAGGAGGAACACCATTATGCATTGTTATCAGCGTGGTGTAATTTGACTGTTGACAAAGTATCCGTGGCAGTGAGAATGAGCGCAGTTAGAAGGGTGGCGGATTGTAATCAAGAAGATGCTTAGCTGTGCAACACTGCATCTTGAGCAGATTTGAATCAACATTGCCTTAAGGGGACACACACACATACCAAAAGAAAAAAAAATCCATTAATTTTTAGAGGAAAATTAGAGTGGCACTTGATGAAGTAAAATTTGACATGCGTTAATTGCTCCGCAGCTCTCCTAATTAGAGATTTTCAAATTCTTTTACTGCTGTCACCATGATGGCACATTGTCTTGCTGGACAAATACTGAAATTGCAGATTCGTTTCATCGGGAAGTTTTATGGAGGAAGATTGGACCGTGTCCTCTAGTCTACTTCCAAAAGGTGGACAGCTGGAGAGCAAAGAGGGGTTTTCGGCATTACCTTCACCAAAGATAAAAATAGGCTTGTTAAAACAGTTTCTGTTACAAGACTTAATGTAAAGGAAGTAGGTGCTGATGCGATTTTCTTAAACAGGCGGAAATGTTCCTTTGATACTCATGCCTCTGCTGCATATGAAATATTTCAGGTGGGAAGAAAAAAACCAGTGAAATGCTGCATTATAGACACGTTCTCATATTTCTACTTACATTCTTCAGAAATCAGAGAAAGGGGATTTTGAAAGGCCATGTCACATTTTTCCCAGGTCTGAAGTGGAGGGCAACAGCATCTCTGGTCCCCCTTCTTATCTAATAGTAATGATGCTGCTCTTTGGCCCTCAGGATGGCACCAAATATGATCCCATAATAATTCTGGTTTCCCTTTTTCAACCCCTCTGTCTAGCCCTTGAACCTCTCTTAATTCATTAACATATCGAGTTTTTTCAATTTTCTATTTTCTTGCAATAACAATATTAATGCCGGGGTGAAAGCTTGATTGGAGCTAAATTACTTGTTACCTGCTGGCATTTATTTATATGGCATTGAATTATAAAGCTTTGCTATTGTCATGCCTTGGGCGAATTGTTTATGACACCAGTAATAGGAGTAATTGTTATTGTTGAAATTACCTGTCAGCTACCCATAGCAGTGGCCCTTGTCCCACTGACAAATAGTGACAAGGGAGAGGTATCCTCCATGCGTCCCCCTGATGGCTTCTCCTCTGATAATAAGAAGTGCAGGGCCTCTGATAATTTGCCTGTCACTGTTGAGCGCAGCTCAGAGAGAGTTAGCCAAATTGTTGTCATTCACTTTGACAAAGACAGCAAGATGCTCCTGTGCAAGAGGAGGATTATCAAAATAAATGAAATCGCTTACACACCCTTTGTTTGTTTGGCTCAAGAATTGCCTGGCTTTGTATGAGGTTGTGAGATCAGGGTCCGGTTCTGGGAATACCTCTGTTCATTCTAAGATGAGGATCCCCGGGAAGAAAAGGCCCTTCAGAAGACTCACTATTTTGCAATTTGCATTAGCTATTTAGAAATTATTTTTGGATATAAAGAAAAAGTCAATAAAATTGTAACAAGAAGTCTGTGGACGTGTGGGCGAATGCATTAGTTTAAAGCACATGTGAAATCCACACCTTTTCTCTCCTGCCTTCCTTTTATCCCTCTTTTTTGTTTTTGATCCATGCAGGCATTCAGATTCAGTAAGTGTGCAAAAATGCACAAATTTCCCAGGTGCGATCAAGTTTTCTTTAAAACTGTAGAAATCTGCATCTTTGACTCTTAAAACCTTTCAAGATTATACAGTCAAATTTAGGATTATTATTTCAAATGGCTGTTTCCTTTCCATAAATTATCTTTTATTTATGTAATATCTTCATGTGTAAAGAGATAAATGAAACGTAGTTCCAGGTATGAAGCATCAATTATCACAGGCTAACAGAGGAAGCAAAACGACTCTGTTATTGCCAGAGCTCCAATATAAATATTTGCATTTTAAAACCCCTTGGTTGCAGCCTGTGAACCTGTCATAGAGGAGAGAGGGGGACATGGGAGTGGGGGATGGGGTCTGGGACTGTCCACATCTGAAAGAGAACTACTTTAAAGTAATCAAACCTTTGCTCTTATAAAAACCAAAATCATTCTCACCATTGCACAAAAAGCATCATTTCACGCCAGGAAAATTCTTATTTTTAAGGGGCCTGTGAGGTTATTCCTCATAGATCTTGACAAATACTTTCTGTTATAAGACGTTGAAAAGAAAAGATATAACTAGGGTAAATGTAAAATATTGGCTCCTTATAGGATAGTAATCATCTGTTTATTGGTCTCTACCAGACAAGTAATGACCAAGCCCAGCATTAAGTGCCAGCAACATTGCCTTGGGCCCTTCCCCTCCTAACACTGGCCATCATCTGATTAGAGAACCTCAAAGAAGTCACTATTGCATAATTTTCTGGGTCTTAACAGTGCAGGTTGGCTGGCAGGAAAACTACCTAGGAGGGTTGATAAAGCAACAGTGAAACATGATTTTATTTACTCCACTTACACCGTGCTCTCTGAAAAAAAAGTCTCTGAGTATCTCAGATGCTGGTGGCTGCACAAGGAACCTAAAATTGGTTCAAATAGGAATTGTGGGAGATGTGGGGGCGGCAGCGGGGCTGGGGGAGGGGGGCAAGACAGGAAAAGTAAAATTATCCATCTCTTAAAGCTTTCCATGAGCTGCACCTAGAAGTAATTAACAACATCGTCATGGGCATCTAGACCTTTTCTTAGGTGTTCTGTATTTAAAGCAGGTAAGTTTTTAGCAGTGCTAAAATCATATATGCAAAAACATGATGATGGGAATAGAATGAGTTTTTAATTCCTAATAATAATGAAGTCGACAAAAGGCAACCGCTCACTGGTTAACCATGTTGAATGTCCCTGATTAACAAGTGGAAGGCAGTGACATAATTAAGAGGTTATCGGTAGTAATAAAAATGCTCAAACCTGTCTTGGAATGTGATCCCTTTAACAGATAATTTTTAAGAATGTAGCATGTCCTTGCTTTCTCTGTCGAGACACATGTTAGTGATCCCAGGAGGGAAAATAAACATACGTTTTTAAATGAAGATATTTAAAATGTACCCCATATTTCAGCGTGTTGCTGTAACCTGGTCTTTTTTATGTTCCTCCTATAAAACCTAAATTAAGCCTCTTAGGAGTGGTTTTGCTGTAGGCTTCGTCTAAAAACACAATACATTTTAAATGGTTCCAGTACTTGAGCGCACTTTAACATGTGATCACTACCGTGCATTCTCTTCCCCCCTCTTCCAAGTAGCAGGCTTTTAAAAGGATGAGCCTTCTTTAAAATTTAGCTTCATTTGAAATGTAAACTTTTAACAAATAGTAATTGCTCCTGTAGCTCTATTGATAAAGTGACTGGCAGCAAATCTTTTCTCTCTCTCGCTCTCTCTCTGTCTCTGTCTCTCTCTCTCTCTCTCTCTCTCGTAACATTTTGAAACACCCATCAGTGTCAAAGGAAACTGCACACGTCTCCTTTGCTGCTCTAAATAAGGCTCAGCAATGTTAAGAAAAATGTCAGAAAAAGCTCAGTGGATTAAAGTAACATTTCTGCACCATGTCACGGAGAATGGCAGGGCAGACTGGTCTGCATAATTCTGAAAGAGATCTTGTGTAAAATGCTTACTCTATAAACCAAATGAAATTTTATTTGGAAAGATTTAAGATTGTATTTGATAACATACAACATCCAGTTGTTTTTCTAGATCCTGTTATTCCTCAAGATGCCTTTGCTATGTATTTTTTAAATCAGAACAATAATACACTCTTCTCTTTGTAACATGTTTCTCCACCCGTGTGCAGCGTTAAAATACATTTCAGACTCTTCAAAGCATTTTTCTTTTCTTTCTAAAATTCCTAGGATGTTCATTCAGTGAAAGCAGTAAAAACGCTGCGCTTTTGCGCATGCAAATTTATTGAGCTAATCAGTCCTTTTTCACCTTAAATAAAATTTGTATATAGCTTTGGAGATTCTCAGAACCGTTCGCTTATAGATATAAAAAATAGAGAGCATTTACATTTCATTCATGTATTAAAAATAAATTACTGGTTTGAGATTTTTAGTTTTGTTCTATTTTTTTTAAAGAATATTCAATAATTGCAAAAGAGTATAACGGTAGTAACATATCTCATAGTATCACAAGTATGTAATTAAAACTTAACAGTTAAAAAAGAAAATAATGCACAGATTCATTACTGGATACCAACAGACACAGCAAAATTAGTTTTACAGAAACAAGGTAAATCTCAGCTGATTTTAAGTATAAACTTTTTCAAAACGGCTTAAAAATGAATTTAGACAAATTTGTCTCTTAACCTTTAAAGATTTCCTGCCTGTTTCTGTATGTCCTTTATTACATTAATTTTTTATTTAAATTACACCATTAACTGGATATGAATTTATCAAGAATACATGTATTGATTTATAAAACAGTACCATTAATTATTATAATAGCTAGATGTAGCTGATATTACAAAGCCATTTAAAGGTTTTTAATATAACTTGGACATACATAGATAGATAGACATTATGGACAAGACTACAATTTAAACTGGCTACTAGCAGTTAATGAAATCCTTGATTTATATTCTAGTTTAGAGATTGATTATATTGTTGCTTTGTAAAACTATTTATATTATGCCATTTTTCAAAGGATGTCTCAATAAAAAAGCTAAATAAAATATTCAGTCAATTCCCAAAGCAGATTTTGTTTTCTATATTTTAAATGCTAGTGAAAATAATTGATTGTGTGTGTTCCAAGCTTTGTCATTTCCATTCCAGAGGTGGCTTTCTTGATGGGAGCCTCGTTTGCAATGCACACTTTCACACACTCTTGATCCTTGCAGAAACAAACCCCTTCTCTTTATTTCATTACCAACATCGTTCCCCGCCACCCCCCCCCCCAAAAAAAAAACAAACCCATGTATATTTCACAAAACCCGCACATCAGGACACATAAGTCTTTTTGGCATCTTTTATGTTATGCATTTTTTTTTCCTTAAGGTTGTGGAAAACTGGGACTTACCCCAAAGCCGCAAAGCAGGCAATCACGAAGAGTATTTGGGTAAGAATGCAATCTGAAGAGAAAAAAAGAAAAATGAGGAAGAATATAAGCAAATAACTGTAACACTTTCAAATTACTTTTCAAATGATAATTAGCCAATGCATAGATTGAAAGTTAAATTCTTTTCACATTGTACTTGGTTTGGGTCTCCTAGTCTCTTTATTTATATCACTTTTCCTTGCCTGGCAACATATGTTACCGATTTATTATAGTATTTTTACTGTTAGCAGACAAATCTAAAGGCTAGCTGAGAAGGCTAGCTTCATCTGATGACTTTCACAACAACTGCAGGGCATCCTTGAGGGTGAGCCAATAGGCTCTTTTGAAGCTATAATACCATTAACCATTTTGATGCCGAAATATTCCTTATGGCTAAAGTTGTTTCTCTTTTTGTAGGTGCTCTGGGTTTTGCATATACAAAAGTTTAATGTAAATGATTTGTTTAGTAAATATTTCACTAGCCTTCTAAGCACTTTCTTCCATGTGTCCTAAGTCGCATAAAAGCCACATGAATGCTTTGGTTTCTTTATTTTCCCTTTCTTTTACAGGACACTGAAATCTGGACACACATTTATAAGTAAACAGCTATCAAGCATCAACTTAAGTTGTCACTTCCCCCTCCCCCACGCCATTAATTTTCTGCTATGCTACTAAAAGAAACAAATAATCTTTTAGAGTTTCAATGATCACATCTCTGATATATGTACAGTCCAGAGAAGTAAAGTTCAAGCAAGAGAGATTCTTTTTGACTAAGAATCTGAAATTTCTTGGCAAATTAAAGGTGCCGTTTGTTATGGCCATTTCAATGGCTACGTGGTACTAGCCAAAGGTTTATGCCTTTTAATATGTACACATGAAAATGTTTCGAATTGTATTTGTTGACTAAAGCTATTCATTTTAAAGCTGCCAAATAACAAACTTCCATCTTTGATCACCTGTAATTGACTTCAGACCAAATTAGCTAGTTACTTGAATTTAAAATCTTGTTTAAAAACAATCTCTTTCTCCACTTAAATATCCCACGTGGCGTTCACTTCCAACTTCAGGTACATTTTATAGACTTTCTTCTGAGCATGCATGGCTTAAAATTTTACAAATTAAATCTCAAATTTTGGAAGCCAGTGTTTCTGGTCTACAAGGTCCAGCTCAGCCACTAAAATTTTAATGTAATTTTGATATTAGAATTCAGCCAATAAAACCGAGATTCTTCATGGCCACACTTAGGGGTCTCACTATCCAGAAAGTGCATTTTGAGGACCTGGAATGCACCCTGCACCTCTGAGATGCAGAAGGTGCCTAAGAGGTATCGTCTGTCCAAACACACCTAGCACAGTAGACGGTCTTCAACCCATAGCCATAACTTTCCAACGTGTTTCAGAAAACACCACCAACTTGGTTTTAAGATATTTGCATGTAGAATTTGCTTTTGGAACAGGTGGTGAAACAACTACAATCCATCTCACCATTCAGCTAATTCTATTTTTCCTTGCTTAAAAGTTCGCAGATCTTCATCGTTTATACTTCAGTATACTGGCCATAAACTTTATTTTAGTATTAATTATAATTATCCCAGCACAATAAGTACATTTTATATTTATTCATACATAGATATGCAGCTTCGTCTTAGTCTAATGTCAGTTAATCTTTAGGTGGGTTTATTGTTAATACCTATTGTCAGATATTTACGGTATTTATTTCTCTTTTGTCCCCAGGAGGCATCTTATGGTGACTATAGGTAATTTTAAGTCAGAAGCAATTATGATCAACAGGACTTGAGCTTCAGAGAATGAGACCAACTTTCTGAAAGCATAAAGGCACAGCAATTCTGAAAGTCATTGTGTGTAGGGTTATCAATACCCAAGTGACTCAGTGCTAGTCCTGTCATTCCATGAATGACTCTATCCTAAAGGCAGTGATGAGGACAAGTCAATTTAAATATTAATTTTCTCATAAAAAAAAAATGAAGGGAGACAACGCCATAGAAGGCCCTGGAGTTTCCTTCTTCAAAAAATTATACTCTTGAAGAAAAACTGAATCTTCAGCAGGATTTTATCCCCATATTTAGAAGCATGCCAACTGTGAGTATGGCGATCCAAGCTCCTTGATGCTTTTTTTCCTTCCAGACTAGGTCCTCCACTCCACGACACAGTGCCCTTAGTAGAGGCCATGGGCCTGCTTCTCTGCTTCTCTTAATCTGCCCTGTCCACCCACCACATCCTCTCTCCCTCCACCACCTTAAAACAGGTGCTTTTTAAAAACCTGAATTTAAAAATACAGGTTCCTCTGGCTTCCTGACTGGGGCTCCGTCATTATCATTCTGTAATGTATCTAAATGGCCCCTTACAGCAACTGGTCCAAGGCTAAGCTGGGATCCCCACTTCTCTGTTGTTCTCTCACCTCCACCCCGACCCCCAAGGGCCACCCCCCTGCTTTCTGTTTTGTCCATCACCTCAGTTCTTTTCCCTTGTTTCTGACCTGCACTTTTTCTGGATCAGACGCAGGCAGGTTGAGAGGTAATGAGAACCAGATGGACATAGCACAGAAATTGCCCAAATGGGTATGAGAATGTGGGGAGCTGTCAGGCATGGAGAGAAGCTGGAATTTTTCAGCAATAAAATGGGATTTATCGCCACTCTACCACAGTCATTGCCGACAACCGTTTACCTTGACAGAAACCCCATTCCAATAGGCCACGCCGATGCAGATTCTTTTTTCCCAAAGAGTGATGATTGGTATTTGTTCTAAGGCTCAAATGGCCTGCACTAAAGGTGAAGCATTAGGCCAAAGTCCTGTATTCCCCACTGAGGCAAATGAACCTGCTAAAATAAGTTCCTTCCACAATGGCTGTGTAATTGAAACCAGAAAGTGAGAGAATTTGATAAATTGCTTGACCCTGAAGGAATGTTAAGGTCATAAATTTTCATTGCATTTTTTCTCTCTCTTTTTTTTTTATTTTTATATATTGATTATATTTAGTATTTGCTTCAAAATTCAACAAGCTTACAGATCATCAGTTGTGGCCCCAGGGGAGAACACAGTAAATCATCAATTAAGAGGGCAGGGGCCATTCTCGCCTCATCTTCCAGAGAGGACTGTCAGCTCCTCAGTATGCCAAGGACAGTCATGGAGGTGTCTTACATCTCAGAATTATTCCAACTTTGCACGCAATTTGTCCTAGCGTGGACAAAGTCAAATCCACAGGAAAGATTTTTCTCCGAGGGTACTGCTCTACTTCTATCATTTAAGAATGATGAACTGTTAAGAGGCTGGCAATCCATTTACAGCGATCACACCCACATCCCTTTTTCCCCTGGAACCTAAAAGTAAGAACAATTGTATTTTAGTTTAAAAAAAAAAAAAAGGCGCTCCTCCTTTTTAGGTAAATTGAAAGTGTGCCTGCGTGTGTGTGTGTGTGTGTGTGCACTTGAAAGCACCCGCGCTTCTGAATGCTGGTTTTGGCAAGTCTGCTTTGAGATCTTTCAAACTTACTTTTTTAAAATCTGGATTATCTTAATGTGGAAATAAAACATAGGTCATAAAAACAGCCCAAACCACATATTACATAATGTAAAAAGGACTGAAATACTAAAGTCATCACATAGTAGCGAATTTCTACACATCTTGCTTGAAGGCTTGACCTGTTTTTCTAAAAAGTGGATAAACTAAGCTTGTCAGCATTCTAATTTAGTTGTATTTTCTACCAATTGCTGGTAGTGATATATTATGAAGAGAGTGTGTGTTTCGCCACCCTACCAGGTTAAATAATTTCTTGATAGCCAAAACTCCTTATCCTTGAAAATTTTAAAGAATAACCTATCTCCTTTGTGTTCATGTGCTTGGCTTGTTCTGTGAAATAAATAAAATCAGGAGTACTTGATCACTAACACATAACTTTCTGCTCAGATTTTTCATAATTCAAGACACCCAAACTGGGATGCAGAGTGGAACTTCTGAGTGATCGCTGGGACAGTTTCTCTAACTTAGGAAAGATTCGTGCTGATTTCTTTTCAACTATTAATGATCAGTTTACAGACTGAAACCAATACTAGCTCTGGGATGTTTAAGTATTAAATAAGCACATGGACTTTTCTTTAAAACCAGCTAAACGGGAGAAGAAAAGAGATAGTTTAGGTTGCCTTCCTTAAAGTATTATCAAGAGGGGTGAGGCTAAATAATTTCCAGCCCTATATCCTACTTTATTCTGTTCAAAAGTAATTAATGACAATATTTGTTAAGAGTATTTCTATCTCAATTTTTTTTTGGGGTCAAGTAAAGGAATGGGAAAGAGAGTCCATAAAAGGAACCAATTCAAGTCCTTGTTATTCCAAAATGTAAAAGTCAGAGAATTTGTGAGTGATACAAAGTAGTAAGGAATAAGTAGGACCAGAGCTGTTGGAAATCTTAGAATCTGGCTCCAAAGTACAGGGAAGAAGATAATTTTCATATGTGAGTGCTTATCTGTATATAAATATTCAAATAAGAATTCAGCAATGATCTGTCTTCATCTTATAGAGGGGAGCTCATGATGTACACATGATCTACCTTTAATCTAGCGGCTTTGTCCGTGTTAAAAACGTGGCTTCCTTCCTCTATACTTGAAAATTGTGTTGCAAGGCTGCTTCAGAAAAACAAAAAATAAATATATGCATATGTATGTATATATACATACATGTAAGTATAAATAAAATATGAACAGAAAATGGCTTCAATCACTAATATTTTTGCAAACTAATGTTCAGCTGATGCCCCTCAATTTTATATTGCATCACATTAGTGTCATAATGGTAATGACTAGCCTTTATTCACTAACAGTTTGAGTCAGCACTTTGAGACATTTTCAAATTAGGTCATACTGCACATTTGTGGCTGATACAAAGGTTGATTAAGAGAGCTGCACAATTTTAAAGTGATGTGGTGTGAGTTGAATTAAGTTCTCTCTGATAGTTACGGGAAATGTGAGCCACCATAACTAAGCAGAAATAATGTATGGGCTATAGGGGGAGAATATATTTCCACAGAGTGCTTGAAGTCATACTCATTTACAATTTCACAAAGTCCTCTGTCTGTTATGGAAGAATTCTATCATGGGGCCTAGAAACAAGCAATGAATTACAATAAGGACACTGGAGGCCTGGTCCTCAGTCCTGTTGCAGTGAAAGTCAGTTTTTGCCTTTAAGTCCCTTTTGATCTTCTCCATAAAGAGCTTCCTCCCCCCCCCCCCCCCCCCCGCCTTCTAGACACTGACTACTGCTTTTCTGAAGTCAAAACGATCCTGTGCCACAACCAAACCATTTACCCATAATGTGATGATGCTGAGGTCTGGCTACATTGCTATGCAAGCTGGACCTGAAGAGAGAAAAAAAGAAAAGAAGGAACAAGGTCAATTTAAAGTGGTATTATCATGACAGACCCACAACCTCACCTAAAACGTGTAGGCACAGGACCGGCTTTAATTCACCCAGCACTGCCAATGAATTGTAAAAATGGCTCCTGAAAGGCAGAGCACCTTTTCATTGGGTTTAAGAGGAACAAAAATAAAAGCTGAAATTCTTACTC
Source organism: Panthera onca (assembly GCF_046562875.1). Classification (NCBI taxonomy): domain Eukaryota; kingdom Metazoa; phylum Chordata; class Mammalia; order Carnivora; family Felidae; genus Panthera; species Panthera onca. The sequence goes on from NC_138341.1 coordinate 56,192,407, forward strand.
CATTTGCTCAGAAAGGGCCAAAGTAGCTGTTATTCACTCTATATTGCCCTCTATGTAGCAGAAAGGAGCCAGAGAATATTTTTCTAGATAAATACATATATATTTTTCTATTGTGCAAGTGGCCTTAGAAGCCAAGGAACCTGGAGAAAAACTGCACCAGTGCATGGCACTGAACCGAAAGAAAAGCTCCTTCTTGGCCAGCAGACTTTGGTCCCGAGGACACAAAAGGAGTTCCCTATGGTTTCTCTTGCACATACACCTGGCTTTCTTTGCATAGGCATCCTGAAACACAATGTGATCAAATCACATTGTATTTCTGTTTTTGTTCTGCTTTTTCAAATTTCAACTTCCCATGCAGACCTTTCTGGGCTTCTGGATTCTGTCCCTGTCGGGAGGGACATTACAGGATGTGCTGCCCTGCCCCCTGCAGACCCCTTACCTCCAGTTTCTTCTCAGTTTTTTAGGAATTCCATCTGAGCTTTACACGAAAGTTTGGGCTGAACTTGTTTTCTCAGGGAGAAGACAGGCAGAGTAACAGGACAGGGCCCCGCTTAAAAAAAAAAAAAAAGTATACATGATTAAAAATAAATAAATAAATGCACCTAATTAGGAATATAATGTTGTAATAGCCACAATCATTCTCAATATTTATAAATATGCTTATATTCCAGGCTCCTTATGATTTTCACAAGAATTAAAGGCAAACAGTCTTCAGACTTTGAGAGGGATATAAACAAGAACTCTTTGGGAGGAAGAGAGGGAAGGAAGGGAAGAGGAAAAACACAGGCAAGGAAGGAGGAGAAAGGAAGGTGGATTTCAGCTCTTTCTGTCCCAGCAAGGACCTGCTCCCAAGGCGTCCATCCCTGTTCACTGATTTCTATCCTTCAACTGTGAAAGTTACAACCCATGCGAGTGGTAGGCAGTGACCCATACTGCCTTCAATTCTGCTGTCATGAATGTCTTGCTTTTTAAATGTTTATTTATTTACTTGAGAGAGAGAGAGAGGGAGAGAGAGAGCAGAGGAAGGGCAGAGAGAGAGGGAGAGAGAATCCCAAATAGGCTCCGTGCTCTCAGCACACAGCTTGATGCCACAAACCACGAGATCATGACCTGAGCCCAAATCAAGACTGGGACACTCAGCAGACTGAGCCACCCAGACGCCCCATGATTTTCTGGTTACTACACACAACCAATAGTTCTAATAAGCTGTAGCTTAAATTTGGATAACTCCTGGTTCTTGCTGAACTACAGAGGTTGCTCTGGGCAGAGCAATCTGATGATTTATCACAAAAGCAGAAGTCACGGAACGTCCTGTGACCCAGATTAAAACACAAATATCCCTGGGTTCATAGTCTGCCAATTAATACCTGAAGCAATGGCAGCGCTATGTCTCAAGCACATACATTTTCATTTTGAACACACCCCTGGTGTGTGCAATCACTTAATTTACATTTTCAAAAGGTCACTTGTGGTGCTCGCTAGAAGCGACTATATATTTTACTTATTTTGAAGTAGGCTAATTTGCCTACCTTGCACACCTTTCCGGCCACTGGGATGACAGATATCTGATTCAGACATAATATCGCAATGAATAGATAAAAGTAGTTTTGCCATTTTGTTAAGCAATTAAGGGAATACTTGAGTTTCTCCAACAGTTTAATTTAGTACACAAGAATAGCATCTATGAGCTATGTTTATTAATAGTGGGTTTTTTATTATTATTTTCCAGAACAGATACAGTAACATTACAGGGGTTCAATATGACTTTTGATGATCTGGCATGCAGTGATTAAATAAGGTTAACCCTCATTTTATATGCTAATAGGATATTTATAATCTCCACAGCATATCCAATTTAACGATTTTATTCTCTGTTGTTCAGAAAGTATTTCTTATTAGTGAAAGAGAATACCCTTACATTCACCACAGATGCTAGTTTAATTGGGCTTGAGTGCATTGTGTATAATTAGTCCACTTCTCTAATATTTCATCTATAATTACACAATGAACAATGTGCTTAAATTTCATAAAATTAGTGGGTTCAAAAGAAAGACTTCAAAAAAAAAAAAATAAGCATTCCATTTTCAAGCTTTCCCAAGCCTTACCGAGAGCCCAGTGAAAATACAGTTCAGGCCAGTGTGAGTTCCGTGAATGGTGAATGGATGCCCCAAAGGCTCTGAAGTTAAAAGCAAAAATAATGGTCTCCCCTAGCTCCACTCATCCCACCCAATGACAATGTTAGTGGCAAAACTGTTTGGTCCAGGCCCAGCTGTCACTGGAGAAACAGGATTAAAATCCCTATATACTATATTCCCAAGGTCCCTGCAAATGTCCGTCTTCAGGAAGGTATTTTGAATGTCAAATCTGTTTGGTTTGGGGTTTGGGTATTTCTCTCCCCCAGCAGTTAGAACTATTTTGGGCAAACTCATTTCAGATAGCAGCCTATGAAGTTTATCACGGAAACCAACTTTTAGTTCTGTTAGGAGTGTGACCAAATAGAGAAAGAGGGGGAACAAAAAGAGTGAGAGAATCTGGTTTGTGATTTTGAGCTTTTCTTTATTGATTGGGGGAAGTTAGAGGAGCCTCTGAGTGTGCAGGTGTGTGTTGCCCATTTTAGTTCAAATGAGGCTATTTTTACACTGGCAGGATACTTAACTTGCAGAATTAAAAAAAAAAAGAAGATTCAAGGACAAATGAAAAATGTATTGTAGGGGTTAAGAGACTTTTTCAAGGGCCATAGGTAGCCTTCATTTTCAGTGCTATCCAGCTCAGGAGAGTTAGCCAAGGTCAACAACAGGTCCACATGTCCCCTTCAATGTGCCTTCTCTTGTACCCCTAAAATATCCATGTTATAAGGTTCCTAGAGGTTCTTAGTTCCTCATTTTGCTTCCAACATGTTTGTTCCACTTCTACCAACGAGAATGACAATTGTCAAAGTGATCACTGGGACCTGGCAGACTACCCATTGGTCAACAAATAAAGACCCCCCCAAAAAAACAAAACTTCAAAAAGAATCACTTACCTTTTGAACCCAGAACCTATAAGGAAAAAAACAGTTGTTTGTTGTAATTGTCAGGATCTACTCAGGAAAATAGAATCACCACCAGATAGTCAACAGAGGGATTTAAACTAGGGAACTAGTTACAAAGGTGTTGAAAGAACTGAAAGGTCAAATGGAAGCCACCAAGAGTTTGGTAATAGCAGAAATCCACTGCCATCCCTAGATGGAAGGGACAGAAGGAAGGGAACAGGTTCCAGGACCTCAGAGGAGACCCAGCTATTGCCAGAACCACCTCCAAAGCACATGGGGGCAGAGGGTGGACTATTCCAGCTCTCTCATCCACCCTACTCAGAGGGTCCTCTTGCAGAACCTTTGTAGAAGCCAGATGGCAATGTACTTTGCAGGGCTGAGCCCCCTAGACTATGAAAGAGCAAGGAAAGAGCAGGAATGGGTCTAAGAGCAAACAGATACATGCCCCAAAGCGTGGTTCCTTCTCAACAAGACTTTTGTGTGAAGATAAAATTCCAAATGAATCCCGGTGTGAATTCGGTAGATTTCACCGATTGATATTTATTTTGTTTTCAAATTCCCAATGTGCTATATCTAGGAGTGCCCACTAGGAAAACAGCTATCATATTGAGGTTAAACACTGAGCAAACTCAATATATTTCACCTGTGTGGATTAAAAGGCGATACAGGTGCTTAAAACGTTGAGGGCACCCTCAATCCCAAACCCCTGAGGTTGTTTGTCAGGGTTATTTCTACACCATCTATGTCATTTTCTACCCCAGTGCAGCCTACCAGTGGCAGCGTGAGGTGGAAACAGAAGGTCATTCTTGACTTCAAGTTTTCTGGTCTCATAGACTTTGTACAACCCAGACGTTGCTTGAACAAAGATGGAAGGTTTTATTCAGGATGCTTTGCTACATCCCAACTGAGTAACCATAGATCATCTATGTTCCATGCTCCTTCACTGTGCTGCTGCCCCATGGCCAGAAAAGAGCAGGACCACGGAAAAGCTGTTGATTCTATTGCGCTCATAACCCTTTATTCTTCCCGGACACCTGCTAACACTAACAGGGTTTGTTGTTCAGGCTCAGGGACAATGTCACCTTGAAACCTAGACACAAGTGCACTTTCAACATTTAACATCTTATCTCCCTTCCCCTCTATTTTCAGCCATATCACTTGTCCATTACAATACATGCTGCAGTTAAAAGAGATTTGCATTTGGTCCTACAAAAATGAAGATTTCGTAAGTTGGCTTTTTTTCCCCCCTCCTGACCAGAATCCATATTACTTGAAAAGAGAAAGGCCAAAGGGAAATTATTGCTATTTTAGACAGCAGCATAAATTTTCTTCCTATTTTTAACCTAGCTTTTAATTTAATAAGTTTTATGACCCTTATATTAAGTACATATGTTTTACAAGACATTGTGTCCCTTGAGTCACCCTGAATTTGCTCTACTGTACCAGAGTTAAATGAATGAATACCATGTTTCTGATTTTAGTTCTCCCTGCATTTGATCCTTATAATATGCCTGGTAAACCTTCATAAAAACAGAGAACTCAAAGGCCATCTAAAGGCTAGCATATATTGTTTTAAATGAAGTGAATGAATATGCATCCCCCTGAAGTATTTTAAATTTCGAATTTCTCTCCTACTGATGTTTGTAATAAATAATTAAGGACATACAGAGTAGTGGAAATGGTCTCTCTCCTTCAGAACTAGCAACTAAGCATACAAACACCTTTATGTGTTTATTCCATTGGCCAATGCGCAGACATCATTCCTTCAAATTAAGGTTTCAAAATTGTAAACAACCAGATTTGGTGCTCTGAAGTGATATTAACTTCCTTCTGCAAGAAGTTCTATCATCATGTGTTCATGATCATTTGAAAATGAGTTTGGTGCTACTTAAACATAATAGCAGGTCTCACCATTCTTAAGAAAAAGACTATTTGAATAATAATTCCATGTCTACGTAAGAATAAATTTTTGAATTCATAGCAGAATGGAGAAAAACACCTACAGTGTTAGTGGAGAGGTGGGTTTAGTAGTTAGTAGTTGGTTAATGAAGACGTAGGTTTTCCTGAGTTTCCTGTGGGGTGGGCAGTGGGTTGGAGCTGTGGGAGCAGAGGAGTAAACAGTGCAAAAATGAAACAACTTTGCATTGGTGACAAAACTTGTTTCTTCGTTGTTAAGATGTAGCAGATTTTTATATCCTACCAGAGTACAGGAGCTATTGATTAGCTGAATATTCAACCAGAAAATCTTTATAATGTAATAAGATTTGTTCTGAAATATGCTTTATAAATTTTCTGCTTCAATTCTGATTTTCAAATGGTTTCCCTACATATGCCAAAGTTTAGTAAATCAAGAGCCTACTAAAAGTGCATTTTAGGTCAACGAATTGAGGGTGGCTTAAACTCAAGATGGCAAAATTAGCCTTTACACCACAGTTTCAGATTATGTGCCAGACTGTATGACTGGGTACACTTAAGTTTACTAATGTATCAAATCCAATTCAAGAAGCCATTAATTTCTTTCCTTTTCATTTTGTTTGCTTTTGTCCTACTTCAGTGACTTTGAAGGACATGACCTTAAAATATAATTGGTTATTCAGTAGAACTTCCCTCAAAGATCTACATAAGAATTGATGTTTATTTCACAATCGTGTATAGGCTCGAAAATTGATATGTTGCCTTGCGATTTTATTGTTAGAGGAAACCATCCATTATTTTCAAAAGGAAAGAATCTCCGCCTCTCTATATTTCATTTCAAAACTGAGTGACCAAAATACTAGACCTGTTTGAAATCTACTTAAATATTTGGTACCTTATAGATTATTTGCATTTAAAAGGCTTTTTGTTTTGTTTTTTAGAAAACATGTAAGAGTCTCTAATATCTAGAAACTCTTGGTCATTCAACCATCTATGTTATGACTACTCAGCTGGGAAATACAGGTTAGGATGGAATGTTGGCATTAGGCTCCAGGAAAACCAGGGCTGGCCATTTTAGCCCGTCAGCTAGAACTCCTGGTCACCTCCCAAGGGGCAAATTGATGTCAAGTTCTGCTGTCTGTCAGGATTAAGTGCCTGTTTGCTTTTTCACTAACATGTGGTTTGAGAACAAAGCAGCTCAAATCTCCTCAGTCCCTAACAAAGCATCTCAAATTGCTGAGTAAAATTCCTTAATCCCCCATCTTAATCTGAAAACACCATCAGGCATGGTAGGACACTGTGGTCTCTTTTTGTGTTGCTTCTCCTCTCCACCCACCCCCCCTTCCCCATTCCTGACCACCTCCTCCTCAACACTGCCATTAACATGTGCATTTGACTCCCCCTTGTAAATGATTCTTCAACAGAATATTAGCCAGTTGGAAATTCAGGTAACTTGGTCCACGATCACGCTGGTTGTAGTCATTTCTATTCCTTGTCAACTTCCTTTTTAAAAGTGAAGGGAAAAAATAAAGATCATAACAGAGGGACTGATTAACCCCCCTCACATACCCTTGAAGGTTTTAGGTACACAAACAGTATCCTCAAAAAGTTTTAATGGACAGGATTTAATTGCTTGTTTGCAATATTTGTCAACTCTCAGTCAGAAGTCAAAAGGATACGAGGATTTTGCATACAAACCCAGGATATTTTCACTAAGGTAAGAGAAGGAAGCAAAACCAATTTCAATGACTGGTTTGAAACTGTGAAACAGTCTTTGTTAACATGCATGCCGCAGTTAAAAGAGAATCAGCATTCAGAAAATAGTTCACATTATTTGCATATGTTCATTACATATTAAGGATGAAGACTTTATCCATCAACTACAGTTGAAAGGCTTCAACTTTTTGCTGCCTTAATTTGCAAAGCATTCAAGTCTGCACGTTGAATCACATGAAACCCTATTTCAACACTTCATGAGATCTTTCTTTACTAATTTTAGTTGAAAATTGAATTACTAAATTTTTCTATGGGGGATTTTCCGGAGAGCTGCCAAATTAAGTTCTGGTCTTAGGGAAGCTGAAACTAACTCATGGCAGTTATCTTTTTTTTTTTTTTTTTTTTTTTTCTATAGGAAAGTTGAACAAGATTCACCATAAAAAAAAATAATAATAAAATCAGAAAACTCTACCCCTTCACTCCAAAAATTTCATTCAGTTGAGTGCCAAGATAGATTCTGGGAGTGCCTGGGTGGCTAGTTAGGTTAAGCGTCCAACTTCGGCTCAGTCATGATCTCACAGTTCATGAGTTCAAGCCCTACATCAGACTCGATGCTGTCAGCACAGAGCCTGCTTCAGATCTTCTGTCCCTCCTTCTCTCTGCCCCTTCCCTGTTCTTTCGCTCTCTCTCGCACTCAAAAATAAATAAACATTAAAAAGAAGATTCTGATCTAGTAGATTCTCACTCTTTTTTTTCCTCCTCTTTCATAATATTCTCCTCCCTAAAACAAGTGAAGTGAATAAAACCCCTTTCCCCAGAAATCTTGGGCTCTGTTGTAGTATATATATATGTGTGAAAACTGGCAGTAAAGTTTTATAGAGAATGCAAAAGTAAGAAACCTAAAACTTTCAAACACCTATGAAAATAGCACCTGTACTATATTTAATACTATCTCTTTCCCCATTTTTCTTCCTGGCATTTTTACTTTCTACAGGGATGGGTGAAGGGAAAAAGCAAAAGAAAAGGGACCTGCAAACATCATCATTCTAGTTCAAGCCTTCGTCGCCAACCATCCCTTTGAAATGTTAACCTTTATTAGGAAAAAAAAAACATAATTGGAATTCAGCCACAAAACATCACATTTCTTTCAGTAAATTCATTTATCCTCATACAATTCCCACTTAAACAGTGAAGAAAAAAAAAAAAAGGCTCCCTCCCCAATTCAGAAATGATTATCTTTTACAATTTTCAGGTTTTTAAGCTCATCACTTTTAATATAAGAAAAATAGAAAATCTGGGCAGTTGTTGCAGCCTCCTAATCCATAGATCCTCAAACATGAACCTTTCCACCCTAACCCCAAGGTTGAAGGCAATGACCTCAGATGACCTAAATAAGAGCAGTAATCCCAGAAAAGCTTGATAATACAACATAGTATGGGTAAGAGCAGGAACTATAGCCAAACTCTCTGTACTTGAATCACAGTTCTTTTGTTTCCTAGCTGTGTGACCTTGGGAAAGTTACTTGATCTCTCTGTGCCTCAATGTCTCCTACAAAATGAGAATAACGGTCATACCCAACTTATATGAATATTAAATGCATTAATAGTTGTTAAATACAGCACTGTTTGTTATCAGAATGTTTGATTTTTTTCAAAAAAAACTACACCTTACTGGGTCAGTTTGAAAATATGATCTCTCTTTTTCTACTCTACTCCAAGAAAACCACTCTATATCCTAAGGTGACAACATAGAAAGAAGAGAAATAAAACGGTCGGAGAAAATTTTTTTTTCTGCTCGGAAGAGGGAAGAATATGTAAGCCAAAAAATGTGAATATGTGAAATACATGAAAAATATATCTTTAAGTGTTCAAAGGATTCGGAAAAGGATCTGATGTGTTGCATGTCCTAATAGCCTACCTCAGTCATAACCAATAGTCCTTTGAGAACTCTTGATTATTCTAGGCAAGTTATTTTGTTAAATAAGCTGTTGTATATTTAGGCTATATCTACCTTGGCAAATATTTATTCCTAGAAGCTGGGCTTGAGCAAATAAATGCCATATTTTGGGACATCTTAACAACCTAAGTTGAGATCCCAAAACAAATATTCTTAGTAGCTTTTTTTTTTTTCCTAACGGACATGCTCATTTTAAGCATTAAATAAAATGGCACCTGCGTGGAAGTTTCTATAAAGTTTTCATAAGCTTTCTCATATACCCTTCCAGCTATCATTTAAACCAGCACTCCCAGTTGCCCCATTGAAATAGTCATGAAAATATTTTCTTTCATTCCCTCTTTCAGCAAGTATTCATTGAATCTCTACCTGTGCTAGGCCCTGCACTAGATATTATTATACAGCAGTGAACCACATAGACATAATCCATGCCCACAAGCATACGATTGGCAAAGATTCCCTACATACACCCACATGAGAATATTGGAAAACTTTCTTGTCACTAGTCTTCCAGCCTGGATGTGTTTTCTCAGCCTCTTCAAGAATAGGGGTTATGATGACTGAGCAACACAATCTGTGAGTATTCGAGGACTCTGACTAGGAGATTTGGGTAACATTTCAAGACATTAATCTCACTTTAGTATAACCAAGTTCCCAAGGCTAAGCTTGAATGAAAAACGGTGAGAGAGTCCTTTAATACAGCTCAATTCTAATGAGGGTTAGAGAGAAAGATAAAACATGGCTGTGGTACAAGAACAGCTGAACATTTTGTTGATCAAGGTATCAAGAAAATTTCTGTAAAGGATAAGGATCAAAATGGGGGTGTTACCAGCTGCACATGTACTGTAGCAACAGTATTTAGAAAGTTCAGGAGAGTCTCCAAACTTCTCTCAGGCCATAACTCTTCTTCACAGGTTGTACTGCAACTGAAATCATTAAAGATGGCGCCAGTCAGGGACACCTGGGTGGCTCAGTCAGTTAAGCATCCAACTCTTGATTTAGGTGCAGGCCACCATCTTGCAAATTGATCTTCGTCAATTTGAGCCCCGCGTCAGGCTCTGCGACAGTGCAGGGCCTGCTTGGGATTCTCTGTCTCCCTCTTTCTCTGCCCCTCCCTTGCTCATGCTCACTCTCTCTCTCTGTCTCAAAAATAAAATAAATAAACATTAAAAAAAAAAAAAAAGATGGCACCAATCACATACTCATGAAGCCGAAGTTAGTGATGCAATTCTTATGCTCTCCAGCTGCTTCTGCCATATCTCACAGCTATAAACTGGTTGGTTTTGCCATATCTCACAAGTATAAACTGGTCTAGTTAGTTTTTCCATATCTCACAGCTATCAACTCATGCTAAACCTAAATAATCTTTCTGAAATGATATATTTGCAGTCACCGCCAGTCAAGGGAAAGATACCAATAAATCAACTTACATATCAATTGAAAAAACTTTCAAAACACATTCTTTAGGATCTGCCAGTGTGTAGAATGTACCACATATTATTATTCCCTAAGAAAAGTCTTTCCAATCATATCTAATTACAAGCCCAAAGAAAACCTGAAGGAAACCCCTCATGAAATGGAAGATCTTATAATGAAATGGAAGCCCAGATAACACCTGGTTTTCTAACTTTCATAAAACTGGTACAGAACAGTGAGGGCCTGGCCACACGAGTCTAAGGATATTGATGTTTATCTCCACTTTATTCAGTGCTTAACAGAATTTCAGTTTTCTATAATGGTTAAAAAGAAAAACTGCTGTCAATAGGCAATTGGTCACACAATTATTAAAAATGACTCTGTGTGTGTGTGTGTGTGTGTGTGTGTGTGTATTTTGTCTTATTGGCATTCATGCCATATTCTTACCTTAAAAATGCAGGTGGGAAGACCATATGCATAGTATGACCCCATTTGGGAAAACACATCTGTTTTCATAAAAAAAAAAAGTCCGAGAGAGAATACAAAAAAGGGAATAATGGTTATCTGTTCAGAGGGTTTTCCTTTCTCATTACATTCTATTTTCCCACCTATATTTTCTCTTACTTTCATAAGTTGAGACCCAGGTAGTGTTTCATTATTTAAACCCAGATAGGTGCAACCAAACTATCAGTTCCAAACGTTTGCACCTAGACAGAGGGTACCTTCGTATACATCTGTTAGATTACACAGAAATCTTTGAACTACTGCCAGCCAGAAAGTCTGACATAAATAAATACAGAAATATATGCATTGTTATATCACATGTCTTATGAATTAAGATTACTATTAATAATAATCACCCACATCTGTCAAAATGGCTACCGTATCAGCTGTTCTCAAACTTCAGGGAGCATGAAAATCCCTTGGAAGGCTTATTAAAACACCAATTACTGGTGGACCCACACTCAGAGTTTCTGATTCAGTAGGTCTGGTGTGGGCCCTGAGAATCTACATGTCTAGCAGGTTCCAGGAGATGCCGATGCCAATGGTCAAAGAACCACCTTGAAAACTACCGACATATCGATGCTATTTTGCCTAAATGATGGAAGTCTGAGTGATTTGGTGCCTCTCTGTTCAGTGTCTTCAATTCTACTCTCGGGAAGATGGTAAACAGCTGTTTTTTCTCCTCACTAGAGAGAAGAGAGGAAATGGAATTAACGTGCAGCATAATGATTTAGGTTTGCTCTAGAGGGAAAACATCCTTACTTAAGGGTTATTAAGCCCTGAGATGGGCTTAGAGGGTTACTAAGAGGAAGTTTTTGTTATCCGCATCCCTGGAGATTTTTCAGAATTTACAGACCTAACTTGAATGGAGGGGAAGGAAGAAGAGTTGACATAAGGGACACTAGTTATTTTCAGGTGAACCCAAACCCATTCCACTACCTTTTGGTGAACTGGGATAACTAAATATTTTTTCTTCCTCTGCACCCCAATCAGAGTGATGTGCAGTTGTTCTCTGTGTCTTCTCTCACTTCAAGGAGAGTGTTCTGATCCACATCACATTGAAATAGTTTAATTTATACCCCTTCCTTGATATGGAAAGATCAACCAAGGCATCTTTCTTATCTGACTTTCTATTGCCTATGCTACAAAGCACCAAATCAAGAGGTTTACATCTATCTCCTTTGAGGAAAAAGCCCAGATATCAGCTCAGTAAAATTTACAAAAGGTTGATTTCAACACGGGTCCAGTGCTTCCCGAGAAAACCTTTGGAGAATGAAAATAGGATTAGTCATATAGCCTACTCAACTAATTTTCTTCAGGTTAAACTCTTCGTTCTCAGCTGTTGGCCAGCTCACAGAATAAAACAAATCTCAAGCTACATCCTACATTTCCCTTCACTTATTACACATGTGGACTTTCCCATGGTTCCCATCATGCAACTGGGAAATGGACATACTGCTCTCTCACTGCATTTCAAGACCTTGGGCTCTGGTGGGTGAAAAACTTGGATTCACAGCCCCATCCACATTTCCTGCCTGTGTGACCTTGAGCAAGGTAGTTAATCTCTCTGTTCCTCCTCCATAAAATGGAGTCAATAATATTTCCCTTGGAGATTAAATGAGATGTGGTGTCCAGAGGACCAAGCCCAGTGCCTGTCTCACAGGTGGAGATTAACAAATGTTAGTTGTGTTTCCCTTCAAGACCCAGTCCATGAGGGGAAAATGGTCTGGATAGGAGCCATCTGATGGCTCTTAAGTCTGATTCTACACTTGTTACAAAGACAATTTTGTATACAGATTTGGTCTACTTCTTATCTTTCTCCCAGGTCAACACAACTTTGCTTCAATGAATGCCTCTGAATTTTCACTGACCCATGTAGTAGAAAAAGCCTCTCCTGCACTGGTACATTAATAAACTAAATTGTTTTGGATGCAATTATGTAATTAACTCCTAATCAACATTTCCTTTGGAACCCATTATTTCTTTTAATATGCAGTGAGAAAATGGAGACATAGCTTTGGAGTCAACATTGGTATTCAGATTTCTCTGCTTTATTAAAAAAAAGCAAATACTAACTAAGCTCCAACTATTTTCAAATGGGGACTTATTCAGATTATAACAAAAAAAAAAAAAACCAACAAAAAAACCCCCACACAATAGCTACAAAATGGGAATAGTATGATTATATATCTCAAAGCATTATTATGAGGATAAAATGGGATAATGCATGCAAAATACCTCGCAGAGTTCATAGGACATAGTTATCTGTAATTATTGTTATTATTATCATGGTTTTGAGTATGTGATGATGAAAGTCCTCTTCAGATCTAAAATTAGACGCTTAGAAGTAATTTAATCCTCAGGAAAGCCTGTTTCTTTCCTTTACTCTATGCCTACCACCTTCCAAGACAGATAACACGTAGGGCCTATGTGACCATATCCATAGCAAATTCCTACTTGTGCCATAACTTCTTTCTTTATCATTAATTTGTAAGAGTGGGCATTTATGGAAAATCCCTAAATACTTTTCTTTCATAACTGACTTATGTCTCCCACACTTGCCCTCCCAGCCCACATTTCAGAAAATGAATGTGGAATCATAATCATTTGGAACTGAAGGGACCCTAGCAGTCACCTAACCCACTCTTGTTATTTTGAAGATGAGAGAACTGAGATTCATAATGTGAAGTGACCTCTCAAAGCCCCCAAACTAGTTTTTTTTTTTTTTTCACACCAAGAACCCAACTTTCCTCTTTCCCATCCCAGTAGATAGGGAGTTAAGGGAAGCACTAATAGGTTTTGGATATTTGTTGCATGGAGAGTATGCCATTTTTTATTTTCCTATCCCCAGGAATTCTTTTCTCTGCAAATGACAGAAACACAAATTTAGGAAACTTGAACGGAACAGGTTTCCATTGGCTCATATAATACAGCCCCAAGCTGCACAGAAATTCTGGATGCCAGAGACTTGAAGACCATGACTTGTTATTGGTCTCTTGACTCTTTTTTTGTGGATTGACTATGCTTTCTCAGGCTGACCTTCTCAATAAAGCTGCCCTAATATAGGGAAAAAACTACACAGATATAACCATGTGATTCTGAATATAACAGCAACCCACACACAGGAACATAACTGAATACAGGTGTTACTTTTCTCACATAGCAAGAATTATGAAGTTGAACAGATTAAGGCTGGAACAGCTACTCAAGACAGTCTCAGTGATTCAATGCTCTCCCTATTCCTACTCTATCGTTCTTAGGCTTCAGACAGGCCATGTTTCAAGCAGAAGAAGGGAAAGGAGTAAGGTTAAAAGTCGCCTGTCAGATGAGTGTGACCCTTTTTATCGGGACAATGACTTTCCAGAAGTCCCACACAGTAGACTTTCATCTATATCACATTGGCTGGATATGGGGGACAAGGTCACCTTTGGCTCCAGGAGAGTGTGAGGAGATGGATATTTTCAACTGGGGACATTCCTACTCAAATCAATCAATCAATGAATTAACAATGGTAGAATTTTGTTTGTAATAAAAGAGTGGAGGGGCACCTGGATGGCTCAGTCGGTTAAGTGTCTGACTCCTGATTTCCACTCAGGTCACGATCTCATGGTTCATGGGATCGAGCCCCACTTTGGGCTCTGCAATGACAACATATCTTTCTTTCCCTCTCTCTCTGCCCCTCCCCTGCCCACACACACACACACACACACACATAGATACACACACACAGACACACACACACACACTCTCTCTCTCTCTCTCAAAATAAATAAACTTTAAAAAATAAATAAATCCTTAAAAATAAAAGAGGGGAAACTAGATATGGAGCAGGCAACTTGTTTACCACAGAACATTCCTCTTATTTCCAACTAGACAAATCCTGAAAAGGGCCATTAATTGGCTCTCTTGGGCCCCAGACCCACCCTTGAGGCCAGGGTGGTGGGATATCATGATTCACAGCCCCGGCTAGAACCACAGGAAGGTTAGGAGAAGATTTTGACATAATGAGGAGGTACAGTTGCCAGGTAAAAAGGACAGAAGCTCAGCAGGGGAAACCATAGAAATCATGACAGTCCAAATTGCACCAGCTATATCCAAGACTATATCCAAGAATCTGTTCAATATTTAAAATACCGATCATAAACATGAAAAGCACCAAGAATTTCCTCAGATGAAGTTCAAAATGTATCCCAAAGCCACAGGGAAACCCGTAGCAAAAGGCCGATTCCAAATATGAAATATATGAGATTGCATACCCATTTGTCAGGTGCATCATTTTATGGCCTACGGGTGAGTAATAGGTCAAGGCTAGGTATCTGCTGCCTCATCCAGTGATATTATCTTCAATCATGTTAATTAAATTAATATGACTTGCACTAATGAAAACCGCAAAAACCTATTTTGGTTTCTATCAGCACATACATTTTGATAATTTAGTCCTGTCAGACTTGTGTGCCTCTCGGTTCACACGAGTACCAGATTCAATGTTCATAATACCAGGGTAATTGTAAGCATTTTCTATACAAAACTAACAAAGAAAATGACTTGTGAACTAAATTTCACTTCGGTTGAGCAGCAAACCAAATCAAGAATTATATATTCGTGATGACATTACTGATGCTGGTGGTTTCATCCATCCGTCTCTCTTTCTTAACATATATTCTTCTTTGACATGTTTTCTAAATGATTAGCCACCTGAGAAAATATTTAAATGAGCACATCATAAGGTAAAAGATTTATGGCCTAAATTACATTAAACAAATTCAATATGCTGTGCATATGGAAATTAGAAGCTTTTAGATTATATTTTAGCCATTAAAATGTGCCTTAAAATATTTAGCTTCTGTTTGCAACAGTATGATTTTTTTCCCCTGTTCATCTGATGGCAGATTCTCAGAGTAACCAAGCGAAAACAAATGACTTAGTCCTTGGTTCAGAGAAATAATGGGTTACTAGCATAATTAATTTTATGTTTAATTACTGTAGAATGAAACAATTCAACAATATCCAATCAATCCTTAGAATGACAGAACAGAAGGTCAGCAGTTGCTAAGTCAATTGTTTTGAAAGAGAAATTTATGTCAGGTTCTCTTTTATGTGCTATGGAAAGAAATTGGATAAAAGTGGTCAAGCAAACATTAATTAATTGTATAAATGTAATCTGGTTGTCATGCTAAATCATACAGCCAGGAGATACAGTTCTCAGAACGGTGGCCATGCACCCACGGCAAATTTCAGTGACATGCCCAACCCACCCCCCTTCCCAGGCCATACACAATCAAAAGCCCGGAGTCAAATATTAACATCCCTAGAATTATTTTTCTAAAATTTGTATTGATAAGCCCGTGGAAAGCAATTGGTGGTTCCGGTCCATCTCCGTCCACACCACCAACTTCAGCATGCGGAGCTGAGACTAACTGACCTCTCTATTCCCTCCGCCTCCCCACCTGTCCTGCTGTCCCATTAATAGGAAGAAAGAGAACCCCAGCTATTTCACAGAGTGATTCTTCTGATCCTAGCACTGATCATATTCGGGAGCTCATGTAGACAATAAGCTAGTGGATACAGAAAGTGGTCCCCATTACCTTTGCACATTTAAAGAGTTAATGAGCCAAGGTCTCCTCCTGACTGTAGATTTCCCCAGCATTTAATGCTCTTAAATACTCTGCATACTCAACTCAGAAAACCCTAGCTTTTCCTCTGCCATAACCAAGATACTTCCATCCATACGACAGTGTACTTGCCCCAGGACCTTTCCTTCTGCCTCTATGACAATTCTTCTGGGAGATGCCCCCAAACATCGTATTTCATTTTTTCTCCGTGGTCCCTTTCTGAAACGAGAGTATGAAGTAGCAGTTCCTTGGCAAGCACGAAGGTGAAAACCCACATCTGCATCTTAGGTGACTGAGAATTTTCTGCGAAAAAACTGAGGCATCGCCGTATCTACCAACTCCTTGAACACAGCCTGGAGAAATGCTGGGGTGCAGAGGAAATGCCTTCTGTATTTAGGATGTTACTAGAAATGAAGAGCATGTGGCCATTTGATTCACGGGACTAGCAAAATGTAGAGCAAGCTCATTCATGGATAATAAAATCAGTAATGTCCGAAGGATGATCGAGTTGAATGATTGACATGAGGGAGGGTGCTGGAAATGTTCTGCGTTTGGAGCTAGATGCTGATTGTGCAGATACACTCAGTGTGTGAAAATTCACTAGCCACATAATTTATATATTTCTCTGTATATAGGTATACTTCAAAAAAATTACTTGAAAATAAAGAGATCCGAATTATCTTACCAAGTGAAGCCTCTGACATACAAGCCTTAGAGTCCAGGAGTCTGGGGCAAACTTTCTCTGGGAGGATCTGGATTCATGATAGAAAAATTGTGTGGACAATGCTGGTGTCTCATGAAATGATTAAGGTTCTCTGCGTGTGTTGAAAATTCCTGAGCCGCGACCTGATTCGGCGAGGCTGACCTGAGCCGTGTGAGAATTTTGCCGTTCTGTTAATGACAATGCAGCACTTTGAAGCTCTATCTTAAACACAGAATTTTCATTTGAGAAGTCAGAATAACCCTCAACTCCATGAGACATGTGCCTAGTTACCAGGACCTGTGGAAGGCCCATGGACCAGAACAGGTGGGGAGACCCCACGACAAAACTCATCCACTATCTGTAGCAGCACTAAGTTATCCTGGGTGACCCGAATCAACCACAATATTGAAACAGCTGTTTTCCTTGAACCGCTACATATTTTCCAATAGGAGAATTCAGCTTGTCTTAACATTCTTAAGTAGAAAGAAATGCTGTGATGACAAATTTACTATCTTCAGAGTAATCTACGCATTATTTCTTCCAGTATTAAGATTGCTCTCAGTAGCAAAATGGTTTGTCTACAGAAACAATCCTCTCTAAGTAGATACCGGACTGACATCCACACTGCCTGGACTTTGAAATCATTATTTCTGATGGTAGAACTGGCTGACACTCTGAATGGCAACTTGCTGCTCTCTAATAAATCCAATAAAGCCAGAAAGAGAAATGCGGAAGCAGACTAGATTAAAACCATTAAATTATATTCCTCAAAAAAGGCACTGGATAAATCAGCCACTGATATTTTTGAGTAAATCCAGTTTAATGTGTGTTGATTTATCCAAAGATATCCCATGCTTTGTGATATACGTTCTTTAAGACCACATTCTAATTTCTCAATTGTACAACTACTCGGATCTGGAACCCTTATAAAAAACTATGTCCCCTCTGTTATGGATTACACATAGGTGGGTATATAATAGTATAGCATAATATTGTATTGTTCAGTATTACATGTCATTGAAACTAAGAAGCCATCAACTTTGAGAAGCACAATTACTATTTTTTTCTTTTTTCATTGAACAAATTTGACATGTAACACTGTGCATGATTGTACAATGTGTTACTTTAATGAATTTATACTTTCTAATATGATTGCATTGTAGCAATATTTATTACATTGTAAAATTAATTGATAATTACATAACTACAATACTATTTCCTATATTCATATACTGTGCATTAGATCACTAGGGCTTATCTACTACTCGTCACAGGGTTATACCCTGAAATACCATCAATCTTGCCCATCCCCACCCCCTGGTAACCACCATTTTACTCTCTGTTTTTTATAGGTTTGACCTTTTTATATTCCACATATAAGTGTTACCATGCACTGCCTTTCTCTATCTGACTTATTTTGCTGGCATATGAGAAGCACAATGATTTTATGTAATATCACTAAGAACGGGGGAAAAACCTCCTAATTTAAAAACTTTTACAGCATCTCTTTTAAGAAGCGGCTTTATTTCAGGTATTAAAGGGTAAAAAATGTGTCTTAGGTATGCTGAAAATACATGTTTTTCCTACTATCAAAAAAAAATGTGGGAAGAAACCTCCAGCTGATTTTAAAATTCAATAGCAATCACCAATTGACAAGGATTCCTTTGGGGGAGGTGGGGTTGATGTTGTTTTTAAATACATTGTATTTGTCATAAGCCTTTTTATGATTTAATATGAAAGAGGAGAGGGGCTCCTGGGTGGTTCAGTTGGTTGAATGTCTGACTTCAGCTCAGGTCATGATCTCACAGTTCGTGAGTTCGAGCCCCGTATCAGGCTCTGTGCTAACAACTCGGAGCCTGGAGCCTGCTTCGGATTCTGTGTCTCCCTCTCTCTCTACCCCCCCACCCCCTACTCATTCTCTCTCTCTCTCTCAAAAATAAGTAAACATTAAAAAATAAAAAGAAAGAGGAGAATATTGTTTTACTTCTTTAAAAACAAAGTTGCTGTCTTCCACAAAGTGAACATAAAAGGTCACAGTTTCCCTCTTCCATTTTCTGCAATAGCTTTTGCACTGCTAATGAAAACACAACATGAAATAGGGTACTATGATCCACACAAACTGTAATTCACAAAATGCAGCCTCTCAATATTCCCTTTAAACACAACTCTAAAGCAATTATACAGCCACTTTACAAGACCTTAGAAACGTACAATTATAGAAGAGAAGTGCATTTGCAACACTGAATTCAACCACATTCCCTTAAACTTGATCTCCAAATGTCCGCGGCAGTAATAAAACTATCATTTGCCCCAGTGAATGTGCTTTGAAATTAATTTTTCTTTCCATTTTTAATTATAACACATTTTGCTTTCAAAGGAATAAGTAGAAGTCTAAATTAGAAGGAAACTCAATTATCTGAAACTTAGAATTTATTCTAAACATATTGCTGAAAAACTGTGCTCGAAGCAGGAAAGTTCATTGTTCTTTTCCCTTTGCGAGTGGAGCTGGAATGAATCCTCTAGGTTTGGGGCTTGAATCCTCCAAATGTTCTGAAACCACAGGGTAAAGCATATCATAGTTCTATGAGATTGAAGTTTTTAAAATTATGAATAGGTGGTGATACTTCCATATGGCCACCAACTTAGAGTAAAATGTGAGGTGCCTGGGTGGCTCAGTCAGTTAAGCACCTGCCTTGGGCTCAGATCATGATCTCATAGTTCATGAGTTCTGGCCCCTCATCGGGTTGTCTGCTGTCAGCATAGAACCTGCATAGGATCCTCTGTCTCCCTCTCTCTCTGCCCCTCCCCTGCTCATGTGCACACGCGGGCTCTCTCTCTCTCTCAAAAATAAATAAACATTAAAAAAAAATTTAAGTTGAGGGAAACTTGTTTAAATGCACGGAAAAGCTCTTCATCTGAATGACACTGAATACATGCATATTTTACTCTTTCCCTACATTACAGTAGTTGGTTTTAATATGTGCTTCTCTGATGGTCCAATAAAATACTTCTGGAAGAATAGTAGGTCAGCAGGCCTTGTTTTAAGTTTATTAACTGACAACCTACTTTCAAATGCAAAAGAAAATGTAACCTAGGTCTGTTTTAAAGCAATGATTGTCAGCTCACATGGTCAATATGTCATGCAGGGTACAGTTCATTAAGGAGTGAATTACTTTACTTGTAATCTGAGCTAAATGAATGTCAATGTCAGGTTGCATAAATCATAGATTAAAATGTATCACTAAGTGCAATCAGATAGGCAGCATAACCCTTTGCCCTCCAAAAACAACCCCAAATCGGGGCTTATTTTATACAAGTTTTCCAAGTGGCAGATAGAAGTCTCTTGTACCACAAAGAAGCAATTTGCTTCTGCCAGTGAAAGTGCCACAGGGGTTAGGTGTAACGTTTATGTGTCTAATTGCCACACCTTCATCTCGGGTGAGCCCGAAAAGTAAAACTTCACAATGTCCAAGCATTCATTAGCTAAGAGAGCAAAGTCTCCAGGTTGATATCCCATGTTATTTTAAGAGAAATAAACAAAAACTCTCTGCAAAAGGTAAATACTAGAAAGTATATTATTTTGGCAGAATACCTCTTGTATCCTATGCTTTATAGAAAAAGCCAATTTCCTTGAAAAGATGCTCTCTGAAGAGAAGGCCCGTTTACATAAAAGACATCTATTGTAATGCACTCATCCTTGGCCAAGGCAATGGAATGTGTGTCTGTTCTCTGGTTGTTCTAAAGGAGGCAAGAGGATTCAGCAGCCACGTTCAGCCAGGCTCCCACTGACCATGTTGAAGGTTTTGAACATGGGAGAAGACAGAGACCTGACTCCAGCATTAGATAAAAAATGCAATTTCAACCCAGTGCTGCTGCTGTCTACGAAAGTTTGAGAAGGTTCATTAAGGTTTCTCCTCTTCAGTTTCTTCATCTATGAATAGATAATGCCCACCTCTCCAGTTTGTTGTAATAGTTAGCAATAATATATGAAAAACACCTTGTTAAGGGCCTGACACATATCAACTACTCCAAAAAAGAGAATTATTATAAATTGTTTAAAATGGTAAATTTGGGGGCACCTGGGTGGCTCAGTCCATTAAATGGCTGACTCTTGATTTCAGCTCGGGTCATGATCTCACAGTTCGTCGGTTCGAGCCCCACGTTGGGCTCTGCACTGACAGACTGCAGCCTGGTTTAGATTCTCTCTCTCCCTTTCTCTTTGCCCCTACCTTGCTCACGCTCTCTTTATCTGTCTCCCTCTCTCTCATAATAAACATTTAAAAAAAAAAAAGCAGTAAATTTTATTCTCCAAGGATGTGAATGATTTTTGATGGAGCAGATCACTCTATCTTAGTCTCATTAGATAATTAATGTGCTTTGGATGGAGAGTTTGGTGCATATATTAGTGATTCTGTAACACTCAGTAAGGCACATTATGCATAATACCAAGTGAGCTAGATTACTATGGCATCTCATCACTACGAACAGCTCAAGGAAGATCTGAATTTTCCAACTGGGAAGAAAGGCAGGAGAGAGACAGATACCATACGACTTCCCTCACATGTGGAATCTAAAAACCAAATAAATAAACAAACAAAAAGCAGAATCAGACCTGTAAGCATAGAGAACAAACTGATGACAGCCAGAGGGGAAGTGGGTGGCGGGACAGGCAAAATGCATGAAGGGGAGAGGAAGGTCCAGGCTCCTAGTTAGATGGGGTGAGCTACACGTGGGGTGAGCATAGCACAAGGTTTAAACTTGTCCAATCACTATGTTGTACACTTGAAACTAATGTGACATTGTGCGTCAACTACACTCAAATAAAAGGATTAATATTAAACAAAAAAAGAATGGTAGGTAATGGTCAAATACCTCATTTTGTGCCATGCTCCTATTCCTAAGTGAGATCTCCTAACCTTGGGTGGAAGATGAACAGCTACTTTGCATTTCCCAGGAGCGCAGAGTGGGGAAGGGAGCCCACAGTGGCTTCCAGAGGTGGGGACCAATCTGGCAGGGGAACATGTGAAGGAGAAGTTCCACAGAGCACAACCACCCCCACCGAGGATGCTTCTAGAGGGATGTACCTGGAAATTTGCTAGGTAAGGCCTGTTGCTGTCTTTAACCTGTGGGCCTGTCTCCTACTTGTGGAGTCCCATCCTACACCCATAGCATTTCACTGTGAACTTACTTCTCCCAAAGGGAAACGCCGGCAAAAGTAAAACAAGTTGAAGCTTATAAAATGTCAGGACTCAAGGTGTTTTGTGTTGACATGACCTCCAATAACTAACTAGTCTCTTCTGTCTGCAGATATGTACAAATAACATTGTCGAAATGTGATCTTTGTTCTCTCGGTAGAGGGGTATGGATTGGGTAGCAAGGGCCCAGCCCAGGGCCAGACACACAGTAGGTGCTCAGTAAGTAAACAGAGAATGAAAATGTGCCATCGTGTTTTCCTTCTGCTTGAAGTAGAAAGAGACAATAGTCATTGTCATCCAACAAACGAAAAGCCATCTGAATAGCACCCTCTAGAAAAAAGCACTCTGGCCATGCAAGTTTGCATTTTCAGTGTTAACCTAAACAATCCTTAAGTTGGCTAGAAGGTCAAGACAGCAGCTAATAAACCCAGCAACTGAATTTAAAATAAAGAAATGTCCTTCCCCTGCATAGGAAATTTTTATCTTGCCCTCTCCTTTGGTCACAGACTGCATGAGAATTCCTTTAGATTTTTCAAAAGTGAAAGTTGGACTAAATAAGATGTGAGAGCATTGGAGGCTGAGATCTGCTAGATGTGTTTTTTAAACAGCTCTTTAGATGGGCGAATGCAGCAGCCTGATGAAGAGACGCATGCCTTGATCATCTGTCATCTGCTTGTCTTTAAGCCCTGAGGGGTAGTTTGTGCCAGATCGGGAAAGAAGTATGCCCCAAGAGACTGAGGACAGCACTACCTGGTAATCAAAAAAGAGAAATGAACATGGCATTGAAGAGACTTAAAGAGGCGGGCACAAAACTCATTTGTTTATCCCCTAATATAAATTTCCTCACAGATCTCGTTCATTTCTGCTATCCTTCTCCCTAGCTGGGGAAGAAATTGCATCATCCGTCCTCCTCTGCCTTTACGTCTCGATTCTGGTAGGGCACCCCCAAGTGTGCTGGATGTCGGCACTGCCCACAGCTCAGGACCGGGCTGGCGGGGGCCCGCTTCTGAGTGGCTTTCAGAGATTTTCATGGGACAAAGGGCTCTTCTCATAGGATGTCAGCCACAGGACCTTGGGAATACAAGGAAGGAAGACACAGATGGTTCTGGACAGAGTTTGAGAGGTTCGATCTCAGCTGCAGAAGCCCCTGACCCAAATCCAGCTCCATTCCACAGGGGTATAAGGCTAAAATGACCCAGCAAACCCCACTCATTCATTCTGGTACAGATGCTCCAAATGGATTTATGTCCATTGGACTTTGCTGCATTATCCTCTTTGGAAACCAGCTAGAATTCACTGTGGTTTTTTCCATTTTGTATTCCATACTTTGTAAAGTGAAATTGTTTATCATTTCTACTCCCAACCCCTGTGATACCTACTCCAGAGTGATAGACATAGCAGTCTAGGTAACATACTTCATCAATGAATACATGAATTATGGAATTCTTTGAGAGAGAAGGGGTTACAACAATATTTACTTAAAATCCTGTGTTTCACATCATTAATTAGGTTGACAAAATACCATCTATTTGTTTCAGAGGGTAAAACTGACTTCTAAGAAAAATTCATTCACATTTAGAAGTTTTGAAATAAAAAAACATTCCTCCTAAGGTTCATTTCTTTGCCAAATTATGAAATTTGGCAACTAGTGAAAATGAGTGAGCTTTAAACCTTTAGAAATATAATGAGTCAGGGAATAAAAAAAAAAAAAAACAGTAATAATCTCATTATAATTTTTTTTGCGAGACAGACCGAGAGAGAGCACAAGTGGGGGAGAGGCAGGGGGAGAGGGAGAGAAAGAGAATCCCAATCAGGCTCCACCCCCAGCACATAGCCTGATGCTGGGCTTGATCTCACAATGCGAGATCATGACCCAACCTGAAATCAAGAGTCGGACGCTTAACTGACTAAGCAACCCAGGCACTCCTTATTTTAATAATTTTTAATTCACTTATTGTAAAGTGCTTTTGAAAATAGAAATTGGTATGAAAACAATATAGAATATCTTTTGGGCTTGCCATGAAGTTTTAAAAAGTTAAATATTATAAGCACAGCTGTGGTTGTCATCCTAAAGCATATCTTTATACTTGTATGCATATGTAAATTTCTCTAGCCAACATACAGAAGCATTTTGCATGTTTTACACTGTGCATGAATGGTACATTTTTAAAAAATATATCTGCACTGATATGTGTTGTTCTAATTTCTTCATTTTTCACTGTCACATATTATTCTACCACATGAGTAATATAGTCATCCTTTGAATACCTGATTTTCAAAAGAGGAGAAGAAATCTTTGTATCATGGGGAAGAAAAGGACAATCACGTAAAACGGGCTTTTCAGTTGTACACACCGTGTTCTAAACCAGGGCTTGGTCATGAGTCTTTTCTCCTTGCAGCTCAGGAATGCTAAGGCAGAATTGGTAAGGAAACTCACGAGCAGAGTGTAAGACTGGTGGTGACAGGCAAGTACCACTTACTAATCCCATGCCTCTCCCCAGTGTCAATGGCACCAGGGATACCAAGTAATACGTATAACGGGCCACAGATCAACCAACTGGACACACCCTGCCAAGTCAGCCTTCAGAATGCAGCGTCTGTTTCTCTAGGAAAATCATTTATTTTATCATATCACTTCACTAATACCGTGTACTTGGAGTTATGCATTCCCAAAACAACCGTAAGGCATGCTCTTTTCCTATCCTAAACATTTCCCTGGATTATCCAGGGTTGCTTTGTTTAATAATGGATTGAAAGGAAGATAGGTTGCTTCTCAAAGACAGGCCCCAACATAATCAGCTTTCCTGCCCCCCCAGCCTGCCCAACCCTGCCATTCTGGACAGACACCCAACCCTGCCATTCTGGACATTCAAACCAACAAGTGGGAGAGTGGGGAAAAGAGCAGTGAGCTGACAGAGGAGCCGGGGGACCTCACCCACTCCAGTGAATCTCAGAGGATATCAGGCAAAAGACCTGGCTGGAGGATGGTCTGTCTACACAGTGGTGATAGGAAGGGCCAGTGGGTCCAGCCCACAGGAATAGGAGCCTGGAATTAATAGTGTCTGCAGGGCAAGGCCAAAGCACTGCCAAGGGTGGGGCCTCTTGTTGACGCCCAGAGGGAGGAAGAAACCCACTGACACTAACAAAAGGCGTGTCCCTGAAGCGAGAGAAATGTGTTAGGTAATCGGCAATGAGGCCCCCACACAGGCTATCTGATCTTTTAGGATTCTACACTTTCCTTTCAGTAGCAAGATTCGGATCCATATTTTTTAAAAAGGCTCTCATTTCTGCAAGACCCCTATTTAAAAACCAAGGAGGTTTATGCGTGCAATGCTAATCCAAAATAAAAAGGTATAAAATACTGCTACACAAAGCATCATGGGCAAACCTCTAGATCACGTTGATACATTCTCTGAAATATACACATACATATACATGTGTGTGCATGTCTATTTAATTATATTTTCTATTATGTATTTGGTGTTTGTCTTTCTCCATCTAGAATGCAAACTCCACAGGGGCAGGCATTTTTGTCTGTTTTGCTTACTGCTGCATCCCCAGGGCTTAGAAAAATGCACGGCACGTGATATGCCTTCAATAATTTTGTTTTGAATAAGTGAACAAGTTAGAGGAAAGAAAAAAAATTTGACTTTAGAAATCAGTCACTCCTAGCCTGTTATTTTACAGATGAAGACACTGAAACCCTGAGAGACTGAATGGCTTTTTTCCACCACAAAATCAGAATGTGGCAGCATTGAGGGTGAGAACGGGCCACTCCTCAAATCCTTCTTCTCTTTGTTGGGTAAGGTCATAAGTAACTCCTTGTTTGATCAAAATTATTAGTTCTTCTTAACTTCCTCTCCAAGCATACTTATAATTATTCTAATTTAGTGGATCACCAAGCTTAAAGAAAAAGACACGGAATAAACAGGCTACTCATATTTGCCTCTTACTTCCAAAATAAACAATATAACACTGTTACTAATGTTTATAGTAAATCTAGTCTGGAATGACATCACTTGAAATCTTTCTACATAAAGATAATTCAAGGTTCTGAATGTCTGCTTTGTACAGAAAATACTGTCACGAGGTTCAAAAGGGACAAATGGAATATTCTAAGAAATGCAAGGTACCAAAAGTACTTGGTGCGATATCACTCCATAATTTAGGGCAAAGCAGAGTAGAGCCCAAGTGTCCAGGGCTCCTTTGCTATATTTCCAAACATGATGAACCTTGAGCTAAGGAATGAAGATCTATGTAAGATTCCAGGCATCAGTCAGTAGTTGCCCTCCCTATATTCCTAAAATTGCACCCCTTTTCTTCAAGAGATTCCCTTGTTAGTTTTCCAGTACAGGTTGCTGGGTGCAACAGTTTATCTACAGTGACAGCAACAGATCAGGTGGCCTCCAAGAGTGAGACCAGCAAGGACTGACAAAGAAGAAAAGAAAAACCAGAGTCACACTCGGATAGTCTTGGGAAAGGCGAGAGCAAGTTGTTATGCTATGCTAGCATCCTTTTACAAGACTCGAGACCCACCTTCTAGTATCCTCCACAAAGACACTTCAAGAGTCTTTCTTCCTTTCACTCACCCAACAAGTTAGAATGCCCATGATGGGACAAACACCTTTCAAGTTGCTAGATGTTCTCTGGCGAACACATCAGGGCCACATCTGATCTCTTCCCACACCCACTACACCATGTTCCAACTCTTCCCCCTTCAAACAACTTCTGTGCTCTCAGTGGAATTAGCCTCAGCCATCTGCCAGCAAGGAAGGGACTTGGACTGACCAATATTCCTCTATTGTCTGAATAATTAATAGTCTGTTAACACAGTATTCTCCTCCTACACACACACACACACACACACACACATTTGCATTTTAAAAGCTAATGCTTGTTAGCCTAAATGGTCCTTTAACTGTGGAACTTCATGTAGATAACAAAATGAAGTCATATTAAAGATTTGGGTAGTAGAGGAAGAAGGATAATTGGCAAACCAAAGGGTATCTTGGGGTGGGCAAATGTAGCGTTCGCTGCTTCTTGCTTGTTGCTTCTGCCTTTCATCTTCGCCTGAACCCACCATTTAAAAAAAAAAAAACAAACCTGCAAGGATTTTATATGAGGGATGAAGGTGCAGATGAAGGTAGGGAAGTTCTATCCGGTGCAAGAGGAAGGGGCAAAGGAGAAATGTTTACATGTTCATCATATTTAGAGTGGTGGAGGTTTTTAGGTTAGAGAGTACCAAAAAGAAATTCTTTTGAGTTCAATTTTCCAGGAACTTCTTGGGGACTAAATAGCAAGCAAAGAATTTAACACCCCTTCTAATGGACTAAACATTTGTGTCTCTCCCAAATTCGTATGTTGACAGTCTAACCCCAATGTGACTGTATTTAGAGATGGCACCTTTGGGAGGTAATTCAGGTTAGATGAGGTCATGAGGGGGTGGCCTTCATGATGGGATTAGCGGCCCCAGACACTCACTTACTCCTACCCTCACACTCTCTCTCACAGTCTCTGTACACAAAAAGGAAAGGTCAGGTAAGCACACAACAGGATGGCAGGCTCCTACCAGCCGAGAGAAGAAAACGCAGAATGAAACCTACTTGACCTGTACCATGATATTGGACTTCCCAAGCTCAAGAACTCTGAGAAGTAAAATTCCATTGTTGAAGCCACCCAGTCTATGATATTGTGTTATGCAGCCTGAGCTAATATACCTCTACTCTATATTCCTAAATCAGAAATTATAATTTGCTATAATTTCTGATTATATTAATTCCCCTCCCCCTTGTTCTTTCCTCCCTCCCTCTCTCTCTCTCTTCTCACACACACACACACAGAAGTTAAGAAAATAACTACATAAATAAAATTGCTAAAATAGAATAGGTGTTTAAAATATGCTACGCATACCATATACAGCTTGAATTGAAAAGGAAATAGATCAGCCTGAGTAATTTTGTTTTTTGGTTGCTTTCAGTTGTCTTTTGTGATGAGTCCTTATAAAGTCATGGCGATAAAGATGTACAAAGGGTACCAGCCCATCTTTAACACTCCCCCCCTCTACTTTTTCCTCCTGACTCAGAATTTACTAAAGCTCCTCAAGCCCTTCCCAGTATTTTGGCTGGATCAGTGGGGTTTATTTCTCCTGCAGGGCTCCAAGCTGGTGCTGACTGTCTCACCGTGAGGGCCCCCGCAGGCAGCTGCCCGGAGAGCTGAGCTGAATTGAGCAGCCTGGGGAGTAAGTTCATACACGGAGGAACTCATTTATCTTCCACAGGACCCTCCCCCATTCCCTCAACCAACTACAAACTACTTACCCCATCAAAATGGAGATCTGGCCAAAGCCACTCTCCTCCCAGGACTGTAAACACCTCCACAATCACTAAGCTTTTCAAGCTAGCATACTCAAGATTGGTTTAAACTGCTAAAACCCTGACTACCTTTAGATTCAGATTTCTCTCTTAAATCACTAGTCATTATATATATATAGTTAAAGTTAAAGGATTGGCACTGAAGATAAAAATAAATGAGTCACATTACCATCATGATCGTGTCTCAGGAGCTTCAGACTTCTCACATAGGGCAAGAATATTGCAATGTACAGACTCAGAAAGGGGATGTTAAATTTTATAATCAAAATGTTTTACTTACCAGGAGTTTCAAGGAGCTCTCGGCATGTAATGTGAATGACCTGCAACATTAACATGGTCAGGAACTCCTGTGTCTTTATTGCCATTCTGAAATACGCGGAACCATGCGAAAGGGTTTGAATAATGTATTTTGTTCTTAAGTCACCATGTGTTTGGAGTCAAATCACTGGTGATTGGTTAGCCTCATTCATTCACTTTAAAAAAAAATTTTTTTTTTATTACGTTCCTTTATTTTTGAGAGGCATAGAGAGACAGAGCATGAGTGGGGGAGGGGCATAGAGAGGGAGACACAGAAACCGAAACAGGCTCCAGGCTCCAAGCTGTCAGCACAGAACCTGACGTGGGGCTCCATCTCACTCATGTGAGATCATGACCTGAGCAGAAGTCGGATGCTTAACCGATTGAGCCACCCAGGCTCACCCCTCCCTTTTTTTTCTTGTCTTCTTCATTCAGTTGTCATAAACATTTATTGCTGGCTAAGATGTATGTTCAAGAATATTGGTTGCAAAAAAATGTTGATTGCAAAATTTCACTAATATCAAAAGCTAAAAAAAAAAAAAAAAACAACTAAATGTTCCTCCATAGGGAGTTAATTAAACAAACCATGGTCCACCCATAAAGTGGCATACTATGCATCAGTTAAAAGATGTGAAGTGGACTTTAATGTGTGGACATGGAGAAATCTGATCTTGCTATACAGGTAAGGGCAGGGAGAAGCAGATTGTAGAATAGCATTTCTAGAGGGATGCTTTTAAATTAAATTATATGGATATGTGGGCACATATGTATATGTCTATAAGAGTCTAGAAATATATCTCAACTTGTTAACAGTGGCTATCTCTGAGTATCATTCAGGGATGTACTTTTCTACTATTTGAACTTTTTACAATAAGCTAATCCATTAATCTGTTCATCACATAGTTGAAGTTCATTGTCTTTGGAGCCCATAGAAGAATTACACACCCAGGACACTTGTGGTTGGGTTGTACCATATGATTGGTTCTATCTAATGAATTGTAGGCAAAAATGGAGTGTGTCAATTCTAAGCTGGAACTTTCTATTGCTCCTGAGCACTTTTCTTCTGTCATAAAACCCAGCAATATTTGAGACAGTGGCTGCAGCCTAGGTCCTAATTGAGAAGCTGTTGGTGGAATAGGGCCCCTAGTCAACCCACATGGCATGGCATAAGAGCAAAACATAAACTCTTGCTATTTATAAACCTCTAAGATTTGGAAATTGTTCGCAAAGAATAACCCAGTCTATCCTGACTGGTACAAGTAAGCATTTATTAATTGTATCTTTACAATAGAGACGTTGCTCTTCTGAAAAGCAGTGTGTGTGAGCCTGTAACTATTTGGGGCCATGGAGATAAATAGTAAAAAGCAAAAGAAATACCTTGCCCTTTAGGACCTCAAGTTGAATTATATTTTTATCTTATTAGGAGTTTTCATAAATGTCCTTTATTAGATTGAATAAGTTCATTTCTCCTAGTCTGTTGAGTGTTTTTTTTTATCATAAAAGGGTGTTGGATTTTTTTTCAAATAGTTCCTCTGCATCTGTTGAAATGGTGATGTGTTTTTTTGCCCTTTATTAATATGGTTTGTTACATTAATTGATTTTTAAATATTGAAAGGAGTGTTTCATTTACAGAAAGTGATTCGGAAATTCATGGTCTCTTGACATACCCCACCTCTTGCTTCATCCTCTTGTATTAACCAGGATAGGCTAGATCATGCTGTCATGACAAAAGACTGTAAAGTCTCAGTGGTTTAATCCATAGAAACTTGTTTCTCACTGACATGAAGATCACTGTTGGGTCAGACAACTCTCCAAGGTAGAGTGCTTTGCCATCCACATGGTGACTCACGGATGCGGGCTGCTCCATCTCAACACATTGCTCTCACACTCACTTACCTGAGGGGGGTCCAGAGACCTCAAGTCACCCAGGAGCTTTTCCCTCCTCGCCCAGAAGTCACATATGTCTCTCAGTCACGGATTTCACTGTCCGTAGTTAGTCACGTGGTCTTGCGTTACCACCAGGAGACTAGGAAATACAAATTGTATTGTGCCCAGAAGGGAAGAGTATGAAACAGAATCTGAACACACAGAAGTTTTATCCTTTTCCCCTTGTTATGGGTTGAACTGTGTCCCCCCCGCCAAAAGATATGTTGAAATTCTAACCCCCACTACCTCAAAATGTGGGTCTATTTGGAAATAGGGTCACTGTAGATGTAATTTGTTAAGATGAGGTCATACTGGAGTGGGAAGTGCTTAATTCAATATGACTGGTGTCTTCATAAATAAGAAGAGGAAAGTACCATGTGAAGAAGAGACACACAGAATACCCTGTGTTTGGCAGAGGCAGAGATTGGAATGATACGCCTATAGGCGAAGAAATGCCAAGGATTGATGGCTACCACCAGTAACCAGAAAGGGGCAAGGGGGAATTCTACCAAAGTCTCACAGGGCACATGACCTTGCTGACACATATGACTTCAGGCTTCTAGCCTCCAGAATAATTAAGGAAAACAATTCTGTTGTTTTAATCCACCTACTTTGTGTTGCCTTGTTATTATAGATCTAAGAGACCAGTATATTAGTCAAGAATATTGTTATGAAATTTTTACTGAATCTAAGATTATTATATCAATGGTAAAATAGGAATTATTGCATGGATGTATGAGAAAGAAAAAAATACTGCCAGTTAAGCCATGACCCCCTCTCCTTAATGATAATCTCACATGATGCAAAAATTGGTCACACCATCCTCTCAATGTGGTGCAACATCTTTCCTCCATACCAAGAGATTTGGCGATTTCTTGTGTCTCCAAGTGCATTGCTTGGCATGAGTTAGGTAATCATTTTGCACAGTTCTCAGTAACAACATACAATACAGCCACAGCTACTTATGGGTTTATTCCCTTATTATGTACCATAAAGCACTCTCACTTTTGTGCAAGAAAATACATGATTCTATTCATCCTTCCAAAATTGCTTCACTAATATCAAACTTATGCCCCCTACTCTGTATCTTTGCCTTTCTACATGTATATTAACTCTTTATTTCAACTCCAAATTATACTGTAAATTCTGAAAAGAAAAATTTTAAACAGCAATTAAACTCAACACATAATAGCAACAATGCACGTAGTTCAACCAAGATGGTGACAACATGAATAACCATGATCAAGTTCATGCCTGCACAGGCAATGACAACTATGTCACAACAGCTATTGTAAGACGCTATCAATGTAAGACGTATTCCGAACTCAGGGTGTAAAGAACTAGGCCTTGTAGAATCAATAAACTATGGTAATGAAACAACAATAGTATCAGATTAAGCAGTCCTGACCAAACCTAAGCATTTGTGCTAGAATATTCGCTAAGTGTGGTCTGGAGACCTGAGATATTTTCAGGAAGTGTGTGAATTCAAACCTATTTTCACCATAATACTAAAATGTGTTTTGCATCTTCACTCTTCCGTCAAATACAATGGAGTTTTCCAGAGGCTCCGTGACATGAAACACCACAACAAATTGAACACAAAAGCAGATACGAGAATCTGTGGTCCGTTAGGCTGAACATCTTGCCATTCTTTTTACTAAGTTATTTTTTTGTTTTGGAAATGAATTTTCATAAAAAATAATATTATTTATGGAAATATGAAATGGATTTATTATTGTTATTTAGATACATTAATAGTCACTTTTTTCTCAGTTTTAGTTTCCAATACAGTAAATATGCACGGCTATAATGACAAAACAAAAGCCTTCAATGATTTTTAAGAGTGCATAGGGATACTGAGACCAAAAGTTTAAAAATCACTGTACTGGTAAAACAATGTTTCAACTGCCTTTGACTTTAAAGATGCGTGTCTTAGTCCACTGAACAAATCTCACAGTTGAGACTGGGTCAAACACTGAGAAGATTATAATGTCCTACTCAGTCATATGTAATTCAAAACCGAAATACTAAATAATAAAATATAATTTGATATTTCAGTAAGATCTATGTTTATAAAATAGCTTCTTCTTTGATCATGTGTATGTGTGTCTGTCTGTCCTTTCCTTCCTGTCTCTCCTGTCTTTTGATGCCTAAAGCACGTGTTTGGCCAGCCTGTGGCTTCAGCCATGTGCTGCCTTGGCTTTCCACAGCCTGCCTCCAAAGCAAAGGTTCCTGACCTCCTTCACATGGGCTTTTTCACAATCAACCTACACTAGTCTTTCATGAGTCCCTCCCCTTTCATGACTTCCTTCCAATGGAAGGTATCCCAGCCATCTGTTTTGTCTCATGGGCACATTCTTTTCCTGGTGCTTTGCACCAAAACTCTGTAAGCTTGAGAATTCCACTAAAATGAACAACATGGTCATTGGTGTGCTATGTTTGGTATAAAGTATGGGTGGGTTTAATTTGTCCTGGGAGCTACCCACTGCCCCAGCCCTCCTCCTCTTCCCTGAAGTGTTATCCCATCCAGGCAATATGGATGGCCAATGAATCCCTGCTGTGGTATTTATTTATTTTAAAGTTTTTACTTAAATTCCAGTTAGTTAACATACAGTGTAATATTAGTTTCAGTGTACAATATAGTGATTCAACACTTCCATACGTCACCTGGTGCTCATCACAATAAATGTATTCAACCTCCGTCACCTGCTTCACCCATTCCCCCACACATCTTCCCTCTGGTAACCATCAGTTTTGTTCTCTATAGTTAAGAGTCTGTTTCTTGGTTTGCCTCTCTCTCTCTCTTTTCCGCTTTGCTCATTTCTTTCTGAGGTGCCACATTTGAGTGAAATCATGTGGTACTTGTCTTTCTCCAAGTGACTTATTTCACTCAGCATTATATTCTCTAGCTCCACTCATGCCATTGCAAGTGGCAAGATTTCATGCTTTTTTATGGTTGAGTAATATTCCATTGTGTATATATGCCACATCTTCTTTATCTGTTATTAGGCGATAGCAGCTTTGGGTAGGACCCCATGAATGATTTACACTTTGAAAGGTGACTCTTATCAGAGACGAAAAAGTCATTAAGAACCAAATAAATTAAGCTCTCAGGAAGAATGGCAGCAGCGGAATAGTTATCTTTTAGCAGAGTATCCATCTTAGTGCATCTTCAAATGTTGAAATTAATTGTTTACATTTACTGAGTGCTTACTACATGTCAAGCACTCTTCTGAACAATTAACTTACTTAATCTTCACAAGTAACCTGGCAGGTAAATAGTATTATTGCTCCCATCTTAATGATGAAGAAAGTCAGGCACAGAGAGGTCAAATTACTTCCCTTGGGTCACATAGTGTAACCAGGAGATCCTGGATCCAATTCGAGGCAGGGTGACCTCAGAATTATGTACATGATAATTGCTAGACTATATTGCCCCTTGAATCATGTCCTTGCCGGTTTGGAGGGCTCATGTATCTTTTGTTTCTTGAGGGAAACGATTTATTCTGGTGAGTTTTTAATTTGTCTCAGTTTCAGATCCGAAATTGTATGTGTCTATCAACCCATGATGAAAATATGCTTTCTTTTTCTTAATTCATTGTCTTTTTCTCATAAAATTTTTCCGGCCTCAGCACTCCTCACCCTTCAACCCAAACTCTGGGTTACCCACCAAAAGACATGTTCCCATTTGTTCCCCATCTGGCTGGAATTCCTTTTGAAGATGGAGATTCGGCTTCAAAGAAACCCTTGAACGTGTACCTTAGTGAATCTACCCATCTCTTTCCTGCCAGCCATATTTTACTCCTTTCATCTTACTCAGATCCCCTGGCTACCCCCTACCCCAATAACACCTAGCCTGAAGAAAGAACTTAGCCTGAAGCTAGGCAGCCCCATAAAGGAAATGGGTAAGCTTCTGAGTGCCGTAATGATCCTAAAAGGACGATTCGTGTTGGTTTTCCTCACAGCCCCTCCAAATAGGCAGAGTGAACCCCAACCCACCACCGTCCTGCTGATGGACTGACGAAGAAGGCGCTTGTCACAAACAGAATTAGCACTAAGTAATTTTCCCTTTCTTTTTGTAAACAATTACCTTTCAATATACAACACCCCTTGAGGTGTTCAGGTTACATGCTTATTTTAAGAACTTTTGTTTACTTTCTGATCTTCATAGGTCATTGACATCCCATTTAGCCCTGGTGACCCTGTTTATACAATTTTGATATAAATTAAAAAGTGTTCTTGGAGATAACATTAACATTCTTGATCTCAATCTACCATATAAGCAAACAATAGCCTTTGCTCGGTCCTGTGTATAACTGTTCAAAAGCTTCAATGCAGACTCCAATTTTAGAGAAAATCATATCAAACAGATGTGCTTTTTTACTTTTTATTTTAAGTGGGATGAGATCCCAGGTTATGTAAAGTCCAGTGAAATATCTTATGTAGAGTCATAATTCTAATAAAATGCTAAATAGAGTATTTCAGGCTTTAATTCCTGAGAAGAGGCAAATCACTTATAGGAACAGCAGGGATCTATTTCCACATCTTAACTTGACTTTAAATTGTGTTTCCTTCTCATCTAAAACTCAGAAGGTATTGTTCCTCCTAAGCTTTTTGATTTTCTACAAGGGGATTAGAGAACTAACATATTTTGAATTTGCCTTTCTACCTTATTTTTTAATGAGGGAAGCTGCCAGTTTCCAATACTGAGTGGTTCTTGATAACTCTCTTTTATATATGCATATTAATCTTATGAATAATTTCAAGTATTTTGCAAACTATATTTCTGATAGCCTACTCTGCCGCTATTAGTTTATACTCCAGGAGTAGACATACTTGAACTAAATCCTCATCATCCTAACCATTTTTAATGAAAACTTCTATTCCTGAGCAAAGAAGCTAATCTTGAAATATAGACAAATTAGGGGCGCCTGGGTGGCGCAGTCGGTTAAGCGTCCGACTTCAGCCAGGTCACGATCTCGCGGTCTGTGAGTTCGAGCCCCGCGTCAGGCTCTGGGCTGATGGCTCGGAGCCTGGAGCCTGTTTCCGATTCTGTGTCTCCCTCTCTCTCTGCCCCTCCCCTGTTCATGCTCTGTCTCTCTCTGTCCCAAAAATAAATAAAAAACGTTGAAAAAAAAAAAAATTAAAAAAAAAAAAAAAAAGAAATATAGACAAATTAAAAGGCCTGTGGTAACTCTTTTTTAGGAGTTTATCCTAAGGAAATCATTGGGCAAGCTTACAGAAAAAGATGTACAAGCATAACTTACAAGTGCAAAAAAAAAGAAAAATAGAACATACGTAAACGTCCTCAATAAGGGCCATTTAAAAGCATTAGGGTAAAACCAATGGTATACTTTACAGCACTAAAAATGATGATGTAGATCCTCATTTATTGGTGTAAATAGGTATCTATGATATATTTAGTTCATTATCTAATTATTAAAATAATCACCTAGAAATAAGTAAATAAACCAAGACTGTGAGTATGCCTGTGTGTGTGTGTGTGTGTGTGTGTGTGTGTGTGTGTGTGTGTGTGTAGAATGTTGTTTACCAAAGTATGTTCCAAAGGAAAAAATCTTTTGGAATAAAGCATCCTTGGGTCAAATAAGTTTGAGAAATTCTACACTTCATCTTCCTTTTGTGAGCACCATAATACACTTCAGCACATTAAAGGCTTTAAGAAGTCCCACAGCAAAAGAAACCCTGTTTAAACGCATTTAATCCAAAATTTCCCAAATGTATTTTAGCACAAATACCTTCTTTCAAGCACCCTCCAGAACAAATGTCATCAATTTTGGCAGTAGTATTGAAGATGATTTTTACCCTTGTTTTTTTATAGTTTCTAAATTATTTTGCAATAAAAATGTATTGTTTTATAACTAAAAAATAGATCTGTTTGAAATTATTTTGGGGGTCACCCAGGTGGCTAAGTCAGTTAAGTGACCAACTCTTGCTTTCAGCTCAGGTCATGATCTCACTGTTCTATTTGTTTGAGCCCTGCGTTGGGCTCTGCTCTGATAGTGAGGAACCTGTTTAGGATTCTCTCTCTCCCTCTCTCTCTGCCCCTCCCCCACCTGCACCGTCTCTCTTTCAAAACAAATAAACTTCAAAAAAATTTTTTTAATTTAAAATTATTTTTTAAATTATGTTGAGAAAAATGACAAAGATGTAGTCTGAGATAGATATATAGCTATACAACATGGCAATTTATGAAACATCTTACTTAATGTGATAGATCCTCCTTTTTATAAAAACAAGGTATTAGTAGAAATAAACAAAAAAAAAGGGAAAAAGAGAAGGGGAGGAAGGAAGAAGGGAAAGGTGATAATTGGTAGAACACATACATTCAAGTTTTACCATTAATGCTTCTGTGTGATCAATGATAAGTAATTTTTGTACAGTGGCTACACCAATTTACATTCCTACCAAAGTGTTTTAATGTTCCTTCTTAACCCACCATCTCACCAATACTTGTTACCTCTTGTCTTTTTGATACTAGCCATTCTGATTGGTGTGATCAGAATAAATTTAATAATTTAAATAATAAATTTAAAAATTTATTATTGTAGTATCATTTTCATACCATGTTATAATAATTTCAGGTGTACAATATGAATTTGACCATTGTATACATTACTCAATGCTCACCAAAATGAGTAGTCACCATCTGTCGATATAATGTTATTATAATATACTGACTATATTCCTTATGCTGTACTCTTCCTTTCTGTGACTTATTTAAATCTGGAAGTTTGTACCTCTTAATCCCCTTCACCTATTTTACCCACCCACCTCCCCTCTGGCAACCACCAGTTTGTTCTTTGTATTTAAGAGTCTGGAGGGGGTTTTTTGTTTGTTTTTTATCTGTTCATTTGTTTTGTTTTTTAGATACATATAAGTGAAATCATACAGTATTTGTCTTTCTCTTTCTGACTTATTTTACTTAGCATAATACACTTTAGGTCCATCCATGTTGTCACAAATGGCAAGATCTCATTCTTTTTTATGGCTGAGTAATGTTCTGCTGTGTGTGTGTGTGTGTGTGTGTGTGTGTGTGTGTGTGCGCGCGCGCACATGTGGGTATCTTCTTTATCTATTGATGGACATCTTATTGATGGACACTTGGGTTGCTTCCATATCAATTGTAAATAATTCTGTAATAAACATTGGGGTGCATCTATCTTTCGAATTAGTATTTTTATTTTCTTTGGGTAAATGCCTAATAGTGGAAATATGACATTTCTATTTTTAATTTTTTGAAGAACCTCCGTACTGTTTCTCACGTTGTACCAATTTACATTCCTACCAATAGTGTATGACAGTTCCCTTTTCTATACATCCTCACTGTCACTTGTTAATTCTTGTCCTTTTGATACTAGCCATTCTGACAGATGTGAGGTGATATCTGACTGTGGGGTTGATTTGCATTTCCCTAATGATTAGTAACATTGAGCATCTTTTCATGTGTCTCTTGGCCAATGATGGGTACTTTTTATCATTTTGCTTCTTTGTTTTAAAAATTCTCTTCATTTAGTATGTATTTATTTTGCAATTAGAAAATGAACAATAATATTTTGTGTTTATGAGGGATGAAGATGGCACATATGTATCTTAAGAGAGAGAAAGAGGATCATACCAAAGGGGATCCTCTTTCTCTCTCTTAAGATACATATGTGCCAAAATACATATGTTGCTTCTGTTTCTAGTGGTCAGAGACTTTGTCCTCAAGTTAAATCTATTTGAAATAAAAATCATCCCATGTATTTTCCCTTTGAACTGCCCTCTCTCTGGACTATGCCTCTATCACTTCACCCCCCTCCTCACCATGGGCCCCAGCTTGCTCTCTTATAACACTTGACTAGGTGGTGAGAAAAATAAAGAAATACTTTTCCTGCTCCCTCACTGGTCCCCCCCCCCACCAGAACAGCACCCACAAAGGACAATACAGACTATAGTTATGCAAGAGGAAAACTCCCATCATGAAAACTCATCATGTCAGGCAGGCAAGGGAAGTTAGCAGCAAAGCATCCATAGATTTCTTGAAGGAGATACAAATTACAAATGCTCTGACAGTTTCTTATATTTGTCTAAATTATCTTTTTAAGGGGGAATAAGAGGGCTATTTTTATAAAGTACGAATATAGAGTAATGAGACTTTTAAAACAGATCTTAGTTTCTATGCCCAAATGAAAGTTGTCCTTCAAAAATTTATTTAAGGAGGCAGTATGTATTTCAATGATGTTTCCACCACTTAAGATTGAAAATCCTTTAAAGCTACATTATAAGACAGAACAAAATAATCAGTCCTGTTTCTTTAATATTATGTCATATTTTTGAACAAAAATATTAGCCCCCAACTTGAACATCCACTTTATTTATTTTATATATCATCTCCAGTTGCTTTGGGAATATCTCCAAAAATAAGCCAAACACCAAAGAATAACAGAGAACTTGCCAAAAGTATAAAAACAAACAAAATACAAGAACAACAACCACAAAAGCCCTATCACAGGCTGGGAAGTTTTTCAAAGCATGAAACTTCCTTTAAGCACTGATAACATTAAAATTTTGCAGAAATAAATATTCGTGAATATTTGGGAGTCCATAAGAGACTAATTTAAATGTGTGTGTGTATATATACATATATATGTATGTGTGTGTATATATACATATGTATACATATATGTATATATACACACACATTTAAATATACACATATATGTGTATATATATGTATATATATATATATGTGTATATATATACATATTTATACACATATATAGAGAAAGATAGAGTTGTATGTAGTTATACAAAGAATTATATATATAGTTATATAATTGTATTTAGCTCTGAAATATGATTGATGACATCCAATCAGAGACTGATACACACAGGTTACAGTCTGTACCATGAAAGAATCCATGAAAACAGAAGCAAAAGTTGCTGTCAATCATCCTGATTTACTAAAGCATGAAGCAATGATACTAAGGAAAAATCTTACATTTGCTGTCTTTATGATATAGAAACTCTGTGCATTAAAGTAGACCATCCAAATTTGTTACATAGAGCTCCAAAGTATTTAATTTTTGTGATTACATAGAGACAAAAACAAATGTATGGTACCCATATGCTTCCCTGTCTCCGGCCTGGACTCCACTGGAATTAAGAGCTGTGTCCAGTTTTCTGGCAGAAGATAGACTTGTTTAAGAAGAAAATTATAGGCCATTTAAATCAAAGAAGTTCTGAGACACTAATTTTGTGTTCGAGATTGCTATAACCAATCTAACAAACAATTTCTTGTTTACATCACGATTTTTCTCCTCTTCAAAAAATTTTCAAAAGGCTTTCCAATTTGATATTAAGACACTGAAGTTGAAGTCTTCAAGTACCACTGATAGGAAGACTTAATATTTTTTAAATACTAATATTTTCCAGAATAGCAACTGATTCCCACCTTT
Source organism: Panthera onca (assembly GCF_046562875.1). NCBI lineage: Eukaryota > Metazoa > Chordata > Mammalia > Carnivora > Felidae > Panthera > Panthera onca. Next base: position 56,232,503 of record NC_138341.1, read on the forward strand.
CAAATAAAACTCAGTTGTGAAGGAATGAATTCTTTGACTCTACAGGAGTTGGGAAACTATAGCCCACGGGCGGAATCAAAACAGACCAAAAACAGACCAACTGCTTTTGCAAATAAAACTTGTTTGGAACACAGCCATGCCCACTTGTTTATGTCTATGGCTTCACAAAGGCAAAGTTGAGTGGTTGCAACAGAGATCTTCGGGCCAGCAAAACCTAAAATATGTACCATCTGGCTCTTTACAAATGTTTGCTAATGTCTGGACCAGAGCATTCATTTTGTTTTATAATAAAATAACTTCTAATAATTATTTGTCAATAGCGTTGAATTCACAAGTATTGTCCCACCCCATTGGCTAAAACACTAAATGAGACCTGATAGTGCAAGATAAACATTAATGATACCATGTTTCCCAACATAAAGACATTTGGGGCTGGTGATTTATCATCTCAGCCTAGCACCACACCTGTTTGGTCTAGATCCACACATCTGTATCAGGGACACAGTATGCAATTCATATTTTCTGCCATTTTTACAAGAACAAAGCTTCAGTATAAAGACTTAGTCACATATAGTATTTATAATGATATATCAAAATCATCAAGTGAATTACAAATAAGACATGATGAACTGGTGTTTAGAACGGGAAGGACATTTCTCACCAGGTGCTAATAATTTGAAGGTATATTTGACTGCAGGCTTACATAAGTTGATACAGCGCTCCCTTAATCAAAGGATAGTTAAAAAGAATATGAAATGAGCTGACACATTTTGACATGATTGCCAACTGCAGATCAGATACATGTGCACTGCACATTGGGAATGCATTGGAAAGAGTTTTCATTCCTTTAAGTTATGGATTTTAAATCAGTTCCTGAGATGAACATTTCGAACATTTAAGCTTAAAGTTCTAAAACACTCACCCAAACCTGGGAAATGGAACACGTGCATGAAAGTCTTTCCCATTCCTGCACATCCCCATTTACTTTGAATTACAAAGTAAACTCTCAGAGAACCAGAAGCGAATGCAACTTTTTTGTTGGTAGAGTGGGGAAGAATAGCTAAACAGAAAAGCAAAGGAAGAAACCATTAAGGAAAATAGATAGGTTGACACATAAAACTTTAAAATACTGTATACCAAAAACAGTCCTACAAACTACAAGGCAAAAGAAAAACATGTAATACAAAGGGTTATGTTCTTGGTATATTGCAAGTCTTTAACATTTATGAGAAAGGATAAACAATATTTATTAAATTAGCCATTCAACAAACTTTAATTGAACTCCTACCCTGATACTGCTTGAGCTTCAGTGGGTAACCCCACTGTTCCAGGACTGACGAGGGTCCTGGGACATGGGAAAACCCGGACAGCTCCAGGCAACCCAGAAATCAGCCAGACCTGGACTCAAGTTCTCGTTCCACCACCACATGACCTTCATCATGTTACTCCACCTTCATGGGTCTCAATTTCCTCATCTTTGAACAGGTGTTAACAGCCTGCTTAATTCTTAGGATTGCAGTGAAGATTAAACAAGATGAAATGTACAGAGCTCACACACCTGGCATATAGCACATGCTCAATAAATGACAACTGTTGTAATTATCACCATCATTATCATCACTGTTTGTCAGCTGTGAAGGCTTACCAGCTTCTTCTCAATATCTATTCTCTAATTCCTGTCTAGAGAACCCCAGTTTGGAGGAAGGGTTAGACAAATCCAGCTGAATTCCTTAATATAGGTCATCACCTGACCTAGTTCTGGCCACTGAGAGAAAAGAAGACAATTTTGGTTGAGACTTTAAAGAGGACTTCTTAAAATACATGAATGTATGGGGCAAGAAGGTGGGGCTTGTGGGAGGACATGTTGGTACGTATATTTTGTCCTTCTTCCACTTCTTCCTACAGAGCACTGACTTGATCCTGGAAGCAAAGCAGCTATCCTGTGATGTCAAGGGTGACAAGAACATGCTAAGGACGGCTGGTGGAAAGACACAAGGAGCCCATTTTTCCCCTGGCATCGTGGAGCCTCTGTACCCGTTTCGGATTTCCAACTTTTGGACTTTTCATTCCATGAGAAAAAAATAAAAGCTTCAATTTGGTTAAGTTACTGTTTCCAGGTTTCTGTTATTCACAGCCAAACACGATTTTCAACCAATATTAGGCACGCACTGATAGAAATATATGCAAAGGATGCAAACAGGCAAATTAACAACATCATAATGCAAACAACGGGTAGGTCTGTGACAAAGTTATTACATCAGCATTATTCTATAAATATAAACATGACACTATTTTTTTTTAATTTTTTAATGTTTTTATTTATTTTTGAGACAGAGAGAGAACATGAGCAAGGGAGGGTCAGAGAAAGAGGGAGACACAGAATCCGAAGCAGGCTCCAGGCTCTGAGCTGTCAGCACAGAGCCCGATGTGGGGCTCGAACCCACGGACTGTGAGATCATGACCTGAAGTCGGACACGTAACTGACTGAGCCACCCAGGCACCCCTAAACATGACACTATTTTTAACTGTCATGCTGATAATAAAATACAGAGAATAATATTTAAGATACCATATTTAACAATTAACAATATTGAACAATTATTTTTATTATGCCATATTTTCTTCTTTTTTGAAAGAAATAAAATGCAAGAGATGAAATGGAAGTTTTCCCTTTTCCCTCCTTTCTAATCCATTCACTTCCCTTCCTCCCCTGGTTTAGCCAATATCCTGAAGACGCTGTGTATCCCCCTTATCTAGATTTTTCTACTTTTAGTAGATAAGTACATAAGTACAGCAAAAAAACACATGCTGTATAACAAGTTACATATTAATATATTTTTATTTTATTTTTTAATGTGTGTTTATTTACTTATTGAGAGAGAGAGAGAGAGAGAGAGAGAGAGAGAATGAGGGGCAGAGAGAGAATCTCAAGCAGGGTCCATGATGTCAGCTCAGAGCCTGACTCGGTGCTCAATCTCAAAACCCCTGAGATTATGACCTAAGCCAAAATCAACAGCAGGACGCTTAACTGGCTGAGCCATGAGCTGCCCCTTTCTTAATGTATGTTTAAATTTCTCATAAATGTTATAATTCTGTCCATATCTTTTTAAGAACTGCTCCTTAAACTCAATAGTATAAATTTGAATTTTACTGACATATGTCTCCTTTATTCATTTTCATAATTCTACTGTCTTCCACTGCACAAATATACTATAATTTATTTACCAATTCTTTCTTTGTTAAACATACATATTTTTCCAGCTTCTTCTATTAGCACATGCTTGAATACACATGGAAAAGTCCCTCATTATTGTTTATTGTTAATTTTGTATCAGTGATTATTATGTGTTAATTGGTTATTTGGTTTTCCTCTTCTGTGAATTTCTTGTTCCTGGCTTATGCATATTACTTGGTGAAAATTTTATTTGGCCTTATTTATTTGTAGAAGCTATTTACATGTTTAGAATAATGATTCTTAGTTATCTACGCTCTTATATGGCATTGCTTTAAATTTTAACATAAAATTAATTTTTTCCTTAATTTTTTCTTCTTTTTTTAATCATGATACATTTCACATAACATAAAATTCATCCCTCTGAAGTATAGAATTCAGTGGTTTTTAGTAAATTCAGTTATGCAACCACCACCACTATTTTCATTCCATGAAAAAAAATAATTCCAGGAAATTTTCATCACCTCAAAAGAAATTCCATAGCCATCAGCAATCACTCCCCATTGGTCCACCCTCTAGCCCTTGGCAACCACTAACCTATCCTGTCTCTTTGGATTTACCTATTCTGGATGTTTCATATATAAGTGGAACCATACAATATATGGCATTTTGTGACTGGGCTTCTTTCCCTGAGATTATTGGTTTCAATGTTCATGCATGTTGTAGCATGTATCAGTACTACATTTGTTTTTATGGATGAATAATATTCAGTTGCATAGATATACCACATTTTGTTTTCCCATTCATTAAATTGCTGGAAATTCAGCTTATTCGCACTTATGAATAATGCAACAATGAACATTCAAGGAAAGTTTTCAGTGGACATATGTTTTCAATTATCCTGGGCATGTGCCCAGGTCTTCCGGAAAGTCTGTTTTCAGGAGCTGCCAGAGTGTTTTCCAAAGTGGCTGCACCATTTTGAATTTCTACCAGCCAGGTATGAGGGTTCCAATTTTTCCTCATACTCACCAACACTACAAATGTCCCTCTTTTTTTATTGTAGCCATGCTACTGGGTGTGGAATGGTATGCTATCTTATTGTGGCTCTGATTTGCATTTCCCTGATGGCCAGCGATGTTGAGTATTTTTTTTCATGTGCTTATTGGCCATTTGCATATGTTTGGGGGGGGACGTCTATTCAAATACTTTGCCCATTTTAAAAATTGAGTTAGCCATCATTTTATTATTTAGTTGTTAACAGTTCATTATATATCCTGGATACTAGTACTTTATTAGATACACATTTGCAAATATTTTCTGCCATTCTGTAAATTTTTCTTTTCACTTTCTTGATAGTGATAGTGCTTTTGATAAAAAAACAGAGACTTTTTTTTTTAATTTTTTTTTAACGTTTTATTTATTTTTGAGACAGAGAGAGACAGAGCATGAACATGGGAGGGTCAGCGAGAAGGAGACACAGAATCCGAAACAGGCTCCAGGCTCTGAGCTTTCAGCACAGAGCCCGACGCGGGGCTCGAACTCACGGACCGCGAGATCATGACCTGAGCCGAAGTTGGCCGCCCAACCGACTGAGCCACCCAGGCGCCCCAACACAGACGTTTTTAATTTGGGGGAAGTTCAATTTATGTTTCTTTTGTTACTTGTGCTTTTGATGTCATATCTAAGAAATCATTGCCAACCCCAAGGTGAGTTTAAAATAAAATTTGTACATATATTTTCTTCTAAGACTTTTATAGTTTTAGCTCTTCTATTTAGACCCATGGTTCATTTCTTAGTTAATTTTTGTGTTATGGTGTGAGGTACAGATCCAAGTTAATTCCTTTACATGTAGGAATCCAGATGTTGTATCCTTAATGGTTTTATTTTGTAACTACTTTAAGAAATTTTTCTAGATCCTGACAAAATATTTACCTGTAATCTTCCCTGAAAGGTTAAATCTTTTTTTTTCCTTTCTGGGTCCTTAATCTAGATAAATTTGATTTGGGGCTTAGTAAGCAGAGACCCAATTTTCTTTCTTCTACATGGTTATCATTTGACATAATGGCATTTGCTAAGTACTCTATCCTTTTCCCTCTCATCTGTAATGCTTCCTCTGTCAAATAGCAAATTTCCATCCAGGGTTAGGCATGTTTCTGGGTTCTCTATTCTGTCCTACTGTTCTATTTATTGAACATTGAAATGAAAATGGCTTTATAATGTCATCGGATTTTTCTAAATTTCAATGTTTTGTTTTTCATTTCTACAACTTCTATTTGGCTTTTTTACAAATGTGGCTCTTTTTCTTTCATGATTTCCTAATGTGTCTTTGTGATTTTGATTTCTTTTATCTATAGTCAATTAGCAGATCAAATATATTGACTCATTTAGATTATTCTCTAATTTCCACTGACAAAGCTGTTAATCTCCTATTTGTTACAACGGTTGATTCTTCTCCAGAGAGGCTACTATCTTTGTATGTGAGGTCACCCTTTATGGGAGTTCCTTTACTAAGGAGTCTGGCAGGAAGGAAGTATATTAACAGAGCAACTTTCATTTGCTTCTGCTAGGATCCTTAGAGTATTGCCTCTTTTGTGACTTATTTTTGGATAATTTATTGACTTGAAGTCTCCACACCATGTGAACAGGAAGCTTTCAGACCCCTCTCCTGGTCATGGTGTTTTGATTTCCATCAGGTGACTCTTCCGTATTTTTTCCAATGGAGCCCCAGCACACGACAAGATCATGTGCACTTCCTTGGACCGGTGGACACTTTCTAATGCCCTTTTGGTGGACAAGGCACTTTTCAAGACTTCCAGATTTATCCAGGGTTAGTGTTAATACTGCTTTTTTTGGAGTACGCATTAACAAAGGCTGTTAAGTTATCTTTAAAACACCACAAGGTAGGGGCGCCTGGGTGGTTCAGTCAGTTAAGCGTTTGACTTCAGCTCAGGTCATGATCTCACAGTTTGTGAGTTCAAGCCCTGGTTTGTGAGTTCAAGCCCCACGTCGGGCTCTGTGCTGAAAGCTCAGAGCCTGGAGCCTGCTTCGGATTCTATGTCTCATTCTCTCTCTGCCCCTCCCCTGCTTGTGCCCTGCCTCTCTCTATCTCTCAAAAAATAAATAAATGTAAACAAACAAACAAAAAACACCACAAGGTAATGAGTGTTTGTAGATATCAAGGATAAACTAAACAGACTACTACATTAAGACAATACATTTATTTTTTTAAGGGTTTATTTATGTATTTTCAGAGACAGAGCAAGCAGGGGAGGGGTAGAGAGAGAGGGAGAGAGAGAACCCAAAGCAGGCTCCACAATGCACAGAGTCTGACACGGGGCTCGAACCCACAAACCGTGAGATCATGACCTGAGCCGAAATCAGGAGTCGTGTGCTTAACCAACTGAGCCACCCAGGCGCCCCAAGACAATACATTTATTTGTGATAAAACCTTATAATGTCATCGTACTTTCAAACTTGATTAGAAGGGAAAGAGCCACAGTGTAGACCTTCCTCACAAAATGGTTGAAGAACAACATAATCTCCTTTTACCTACAGCAAAAGTAACCATCATTCTGCCTCCTCTCTCTAAAAAGTATTTCACAGCATTTGAGGCTCATTGTTCTAAAGTAATAGTTCCTTATGAACAAATGCATAATTCGTAGGCATCAAACTGTTTAAAACTAGACAATAGTTTGCTGATTTGGGGAGGGAAATATCCTATTTTACACTTTATAACATTGACATCTACTGACATATATCAGCAAACTTTAGGGAAAATTCAACCAGTTCCTTTTCTTTGATTCTGTATCTCTAAAAGAGTAATGTTATATAGTTGGGGTTTTTTAAGCAATTCCATTCATCACTCTTCATCATTCACAGGTTTTATAATGTCTGTACCTTTTTGGGTTATAATATTCTATTTATTTTGAGGAGGACTTAACCTCATATCATTGAGTATTGAGTAAATCACAGAAAACTAATGTTGCAGGTATCATAATGTCCTCATGGCGTTTCCAACAAGCATAAGTGTTCCTGAGGTTATATGCAAGTCAAATAAATCTCATTGCTAATGTTATAGAAAATACTTCATGGAAATTCCATAATGAACCTTTATTAATAAATTACAAACCTCTAATTTATCAGAAAATTCTGATTGTTGTTTATGAGGTCTCATAAGGCAAGGGCATTAGCCTCTAGTAACAACCAATTCTTTGGCTTTTCAAAGCAAAATCTAATGTCTCCTTGAGGTAAATTTAAAATGACAGAACTGAGAACCAAAGTATGGTGGACTGAAAGACACATGAAGCCTCTTAGAGAATCTTTGAATAAATGCAATAGTGCTAGTTAGGAGAAAAGCAATTTCTTTCTATTTTACTCTATTGTGAGTTCCATTTTTTAGAAAAGTTAATTAATGAAGACCAGTTATTTGCCTTCTTGGATTTAAAAAAAAATAAATAGTCCATTTAAGTATATGTTAAAATGTGTTTAACATAGTGCAGAATTTATCACATCTTCACAGAAATATATATTAGTAGCAAGATAATAGGCAATGAGTAACATTTTCTCCAAGCTATTAAATTCTTTTAGTGTTCTATGGTACAAGGAAATGTGGATCTAATGTGAAGTTATACTTTTAAGTATTCTTATCTTGATCTCTCCAGTGAGCAATTATTATAGAACATTTGTAATTCTTGGTAGAGAAATCTCCCATTTTATATTCCTGCAAGTTGGAACCAAAAGAAAGGGTTTGGGAGCTTCTGACACTAAAAGGCTTAATTTTCCCAGCACAACCAAACTATTAGAAGTTTGACTGTTATCCAATATACTGAATGTCCTTTATATTTCCTGTTCCTTTTGGATGGGAGTGGGGGAAATGACATTGAGTCATCCTTTAAGTCGCCCCCTTAAGAATAGAGGATTTAAGACTAGAAATTGCACAGGTGCCGCTTGCTTGACCCAGTGCTCGTATTATAGTAGGCGAAGAATGTTCCAAAAACACAGGAGACAACCCAGGGTCCAAAGTCAAAAGAAAGAGGTGGAGGGTCTGAAACATGGGGAATCTTATTAAACCAATCAGTCAAGCAATATTTATAAAGTGCCTAAATGTGTTTAGTGTTATGTTACACAAGAAAAGATCAAACACTGAGAAACAGGGGAAAATAAACACTTGAAGGGAAACAACATTATAGTACATATTATATAATAACATAAAGATAAAATTTGTCTCAAAAGAGGGAGCCAGGGGCGCCTGGGTGGCTCAGTCAGTTAAGCGGCTGACTCTTGATTTCGGCTCAGGTCATGATCTTGCGGTTCCTGGGATGGAGTCCCACATCAGGCTCTTCACTAACAGGGCAGAGCCTGCTTGGGATTCTCTCTCTCTCTCTCTCTCTCTCTCTCTCCTCTCTTTGCCCCTTCCCCGCTTGTGTGCACACGCCCTCTCTCCCTCTCTCTCAAAACGGATGAATAAACTTTAAGAAAGTGTTTTTTAAGGAGGGAATAAAAAAGCAAAGAGCATACAAATAAAACTAGAAGTACAAAATAGAGAATTCAAAAAGAGAATTAGATGTAAAGAACTGGTCAAAAAGCACTAATGAATAATTTTTATAAAAAGCAATTGATAAGGAGGGCTACACCTGGTCCAGAATTGGAGAGGAGAATTGGAATAACAAGGCCTAATCTGAGATAATATAATGTCTGAAGTAGGGGAGACCTTTGGGGAACTGACCTCCTGCTCCTCCTGGAAGAGAGACAATTGTCCCGCTGTAAGATCACACAGAGAAGCAGTCCTTGGACTAGAACCCGAGTCTTGGACTCCCATGCTGCCACTGTGAATCCAGTTCTAGTTCAGGGTCTCAAAGCAAAAGGGAGAAATCATTAGCCTTGGCCACAAAGAGGAGAAAAGGGTCAGAGGACAGAAAGGGGGTACATGTGTGCAGGACACGGTAGCAAAACGTCTTTAGAGCAGCCAGAATTCTAGGAGGTCCAGCCAAGCAGAAGAGGCTGTACATTTTATTTCCACACGCCAAATAATTATTTGAGTTTTAAAATGCCCATTTACCTAGGACGCTTGACTTGACCGCATGTGTATATGGACCCTTTGCTTTTTTCATAACACCTGCTTTTTTTTTTCGCTCATAGGCACTGAAATACAATTTGAGAAACACTATAGCACACCCGACCTTTTTCAAATCTCCCAGACAAACTCCAAACTCGCCAGCTTTCCCAATCTCAAGAGTGTGAAATCTTATTTTCCAGTTCTCTGCTCAAATTTAACAAGCCACCTCCTGCTTAACCTTCTTCTGTGAAACCTGAAAGCACCAGACAATTGTACGCCCAACCCTTGCTCCTCAGAGCTCTACATCTCTCCCCATCAGGAGTCCACAGAACCGCAATTTCAAGCCTCTGATAATCGCCCTCTACTACCCGGAGTGTAGCGTGCGGCTTTAACTTCTCTCTCTGCACCCTAAATACAAAGAACACCCCACCCGCAAGCATCATTCTAACCATCTTCTTTAAGACAGAAGCATTTAGTCAGCATCTAATTATCTCCAAACTCTCAAAGACTGATTCAATGAATCTATACCTTCACTGGGGTTTGGCTGATGACGTTGTTGTTGCTGCTTTCTGGTGAAGACGTACTCAGTGAAAACACAACGGCTCTCAATTAGGCAGCTGGGTGACTTATAAATATATATTTATGTTTGAAGCCTAAGTGGCCATTGGCTTCCCTACTGTTTTACTTAGCTAACAAAACAACTCTATCAAAGTAAGTATTATTCCAAAACCCAACTTCCTGTGCAGAATGCTCCCATGTGCTCCATCAGTCTGGCTCTCTGATGAACTACATCGTTTCTTATAAACTGTCCATGGCCCATAAATTTCCAAGCATAAAGGCTATTACTGTGCTGTGCAAATCTGCTGAGAATTTGGGCCTTTCGAACTCCGTTTTACCTGGTTGCAATGAGACAGGGAGAGAAAGTCCATCTGCAAACTTCCTCTCTTCCCTCCTTCCCAGACCCACTCCCATTTTGATCAGGGAGAATTACTTAGTCCAGACAAGATTGGAACAAGGGTTTATTTTGACGAATTTTAAGCAGCTTTCTGCATCAAGTTAGTGTTTTCTTTCTTCAAATGCTACATACTAGAAAAGAAAAAAGAGGTGTTGGGGCAATTTTCTAATGAATCCGGGAAGTATGGATTGGAAAACTCAGAAGGTTGAAAAACATCATTTTTTCTTGGGCTAGCTAAATAATTCCAGATAATAGTGGAAGGGGAATCACAAGAGAATGCTGTAGAATCCCAGGGAACGGCTCAATCTAGTTTATATCGGTACAAACTATGTATTCGAGACTGTAGAATAATCAGAAAATGTAAGGCTGTGACCAGATTTCTAGTCTAAAAATGAATAACAATGCCAGGCAGCATCATAATCATCACTGGCATCATCTGCTTATGTCTGTGCGTCACAGTTTACAATCAGCCCATAGACATAATCTCATTTGATCTTTATGAGTAGGTACAAAGGATTTAGAAGAAACAGGGCACTGACGTGTCGTCATCCCTGAGATTTCTTGACAACTCATCACCAACTTCATTCAGTTTCATTTAATGATGAAAACAATGCTGGTGATATCGATAGGAGATAGACTATGCAGCATGACCTGGAGACCAGGGTATCACTAAGCATTTGCTACAAAGGAAATTAAAACATAAGCTGATGTTTTCCAAAGCTAAACCACTTAAGATTTATCGACACTAAATCTGACAGTTTCAAGAGCAAATTAATACATCTCAGCATTTTTAAGGCAAATAGAGAGGATTCTGGAAGGAAGGAAGGAAGGAAGGAAGGAAGGAAAGAAGGAAGGAAGGAAAAGTGGGAGGGAGGGAAGGAAGGAAGGAAGGAAGGAAAGGAGGGAGGGTGGGAAGGAAGGGGAGTGGAGCAAGAAAGGGAGGGGAAGGAAGGGAGGGGAAGGAAGGGAGGGGAAGGAAGGGAGGGAAGGAGAATGCTCTATTTCAAATCTGACATTTCCAGTGCTTTTTCCATATGCTAAAAAAAGCAGTCTCATCTGGCCATCCTCTAACCCGGAATCCATCTTTGCACCTTCACACTCCCATTCACTTCTCATTAAGTAAACAGCGAGATGCTCACGCTATTGTTAGTCTCTCTGACACAGAATTTACTATTCTGTTGAAGAATTCTTCCTGGCAATAGGAGGAAATGGTGGTTGTCTGTGTAATGTACTTAGTGCAGAGGGGGCTAGTAAATTCTAAGGAGAAAAGAGAAGTTTTGCTTTCTTAATCACTTTAAAACCATTAAAAACTTTTTTTTCCAGGCAATTATAATCCTAATGAGAAAATATTCATCGAGTAAGTGAATTGTATCTAATCTAGTGGATTTGAGGCAAAGGAGAACACAAAATGAAACACCATCTCAGCATCTCAGTGCCTGGGTCTAAACATTCCTTTCGATGAAGTCCTACTGACTAAATTACTGTTGCCTTTATAATATCATGATAGTTTTCATCTTTCATGTCTTGAAAGATATGGCTTATTGTGCTATAACACATACTCCACAACAAGTAGGATTCAGCAGTACCATAATTTTTACCAGATGTAATCCTCTTCACTATTTATATATAAGACTTTCACTAAAATTCTCTTTCTAGGGAAATATCCAAAATTAGTAATATAATTTTTAATAGAATCACAACCCATTACATACTCTGAGTGATTTGTAAAATCTCCATAGAAAAATCCCAGGTGACTGAAATAAGATGTAAAAACTAGCACGGTAAGTTATTTGTCATTGTTTGCTCTGGAGTTCCTTCATTTAAAGGGCTTATTATGGTGCACAAGATGAGGTGGTTCTCTCGGCAAGTTTTCTTTTAAAAAGATCATAAAATCTCACTGTGAATATTTAACTGAAGAGGAATAACATAGTGTCAGATACTTACACAGCATAATGGCGTAACACTCTGCATTTTGACATCTGTCCAGACAGATGTTTAAAACTTAAGTTCTTCAAGATTTTTTTTTTTAAGTTTGATAGAAAAAGATCTGGGAATCATTTTGAGACCAAACCTACTTTGTTACAATTTCGCTGTCAACAATTTAATTAATTGAAATAGAGACAGAAAAGCCAGTGATTTATATAGGGTTTCTAAGAAAAATTTGGTCAAAATGAAAAAAAAAAATCTACAATTAACTTTTCTTACTGACATACCATCATCAATCTCCTTGTCTATTTACATATGTAAATATATATATTTAAAACAGTTATATATATATATATATATATATATATATATATACATATATATATATATAAAACAGTTTCTTATTTTGATTTTTTTCTTGATTCGATCATGGCAAGTAACTTGATCTTAAAAAAAGAATCCTTAACCTTTAAAGCAACCACAGCCATGTTTTGTGATGAACTGTTTAAAGAGTAACCCTGAATTATCCTCCTCATATGCCATCATGCCGCTGCTAAATATGAACGTGATATATTTCTTTTTAATTAAAAGTAGTCGCATAGTGGTGTGATTTTTAATAACTTCAATGTCTTCAGATTTCTACATTTTAGATTCATGTTGAAACTTGTACACCACCACATGCTGATTGCAAAATTCATTACCACGTAAATCATGTTTTAGTGATAGTCCTTTAAACAAAGTTGGTTTGATTGCAAAGTGCTCACTGGTTGGCTTATTTATTATGAAGGTTTGTCAGGCGGAGCAGTTAAGTTAATCAGTACCCAATAAAAGATTTAAGCCTATAGATATGTCACTCGATTTATTACTAACAAAGGTTTGGGGCTTCTTAATAAACACTCATGAAAACATGTTGTGATGATTACTTCAGAAACCTTATTTCCATACTGTGTACAAAGTTTAAAGGAGATCCCCTAGTTCTGTTGAAAATAAAGAAGAGCATACATTATTTTCCTGAGTTTTATTATCTGACTATATGTCCATAGAAGGTACTTAACTTGATTTGCTTTAGAATCAATATGCAGTTTGCTATTTCTCTTCTCCTACATGGCTTAGTGTGCTATCACTTAAAATAGGGTAAGTCTTTCACTTGAGCCCATGTCTCTTACAGGTATGTAAGTAATAACAGTAACTTTCAATAAGGTTATGTGGACTTACTCTTGGGAGGTTTTGATGTTACAATCTTCTTGTTGGGTATTTTATGGAAGAAAATCATGATGCCAAACATAATTAGGACCAAATTCAAACTGATGGGCCAAAGCTTCTTTTACTCCACTGTATCATTTTAGAAAATTAACAAAAAGTGTGAAACATGATGCCTTTATTAGTGGAATTTATGTACAAGCTGTGAGACTTTGAAAAAGCTCTGTGTCTCAGTTTCCTCATCTTTAATATGGGGCTATGGGAGGCGGCGGGGGAGGGGAGGAAGGAGTGAAGTTGATCATATCTAAATTCCTTGAAAATACTCAAAATTGTACGATCTTGTGAGTACATTAAGAGTCCTCGTTTAACTCAGTGGAGTATACATTCTTAACTCCAAAGCTAATGCAATGCCATGCAAATGGTGTATTTTCAACAATGGTAACCAGAAGTGATTAGTTGGTACTTACAGACCATGTTTTCACAGACAAAGTGAAAGGAAGCCTCATGGCTTTTGTCTAGAAAATTCGGTTCAATCTAATTTATAATAGTGCCAGACAATCAAGATTTAAGAACAGAATTAATATCCTCAACCATTTTTGCCTGAATTCTTCAGTTGACTGCTCAAATTTCCACTTCCTTTTGCTAGGATCTCTAAATATTCTCTCCATATTTGTCTCTAGAAGGCTTTGGGAGTGAAGTTTGGGATTTATTTTCGTCTACTTATTTTTAACTCAAAAGAGTCAACAAAAGAGATATATAAAATATTTTCACCAAAAACAATATCTTCTGCTAAGGTAAAAATAAGTAGAAATATAATTACCAGGAAACCATGATATTTGGCTCTCTTTAAATGAATCACATTTAAGTGGGAAACTCATTGCCACCAACTCTGGTACTTAAGCACAGAACTATGTCTTCCTAACGTACTTTCCATTTGTGCCCGAAGTTCGGTATGTCAGGAGGACAGGACTATCTTGTGTCAGTGTTTTGCTTGATGTCAATATAAAATGGGGAGGGGGAAATCCCACCTGGAGTAAAGTTTGAGTCTTGTCTGATGCAATAATTTTTATCACAAAAACATCTTAGCCCTTCCAGATCTGTTTATACATGACCCTGAAAAGTGCACAGTGTCCGGTGGACTTGAAGGAGTAGCTTCAGAGGACAAAGACCCTAATTTCTTCCAAATGCATCCTTCTCTGAATTCAACAGTAAGAAGAGGGGGTGGGGTTGTGAATACATGTTAATGTGTTTTAACTGCTAAAAGTGCTTTAACTCAAAAAGATGTTAAAGGATATAAAGGCCCAAAATATTCAGCTGTGCATATTTCCTTGATACCTTAATAAATTGTAAGGTAAGCTTATTCAACTAAATGCTGAGCCAGTAGGCTCAGAATTTTGCAGGCTTTCCCAGGACATCAAAATGTGCCCAAAAGAAGCTAAGCATATTTTTGGAAACTGTAATTAGAATTACCTTGTTGCATATAATAGAAAATCCCAAAATAACAATGACAAACAGGAAGGGAAGGGAAGGGAAGGAAGGGAAGGAAGGGAAGGGAAGGGAAGGGAAGGGAAGGGAAGGGAAGGGAAGGGAAGGGAAGGGAAGGGAAGGGAAGGAAGGGAAGGGAAGGAAAAAAGGAGGGAGAGAGGACAGAGGGAGGGAGGGAGGGAAGGAAGGAAGGAAGGAAGGAAGGAAGTATGGAAGGAAGGAATAGAAAGGAGGAAGGAAGCAAAGAAAGAAGGAAAAGGAGAGAGGAGGAGAAGGGAGGAGAGGGAAAGGAAGGGGAGGACAGGGGAGGGGAGGGGAAGAGGAGAGGAGAGGAGAGGAGAGGAGAGGAGAGGAGAGGAGAGGAGAGGAGAGGAGAAGAGAGGAAAGGAAGGGAGAGAGGGCATGAGGAAGTTTATGTCCTTCTCATGTAAAAATAAAGACAGGGAGCCCAGTCACTGGTAAAGTGACTCCAAGTTGTCATCAGTCTCCTATCTTTCTGCCCTACAATCCTTGAGGTGGTTTCCATCCTAAAGGTCAACTCATGATTCAAGACAGCTGTTGGAACTTGAGCTATTACTTCTCAGTTGCTGCGCTAACAAAGTAGGCATAACAGAAGGATAAAGAGTTTCCTCCAAGCTGGGTCAACTCCTTTTAAGCAGCTTTCCCAGAATTCCACAGAGCACCTCTGCTCTTTGGCCAGAGCTCAGTCACATGACAACACTTAGCTGCAAGAGAGGCTGGGAACTATCTTTAACTCTGGGTTGTAAGAGACCTGACTAAATTTTAAGTTCTCTTCAGGTAGAGGAAAATAGATATTGGAATAGACAAGAAGCAGCCTCTGCTTAAACAACCAGGGGGTGAAATATTTTTCAAGGACTATTCCAAGAACACATTTTTTCCCTCAAAAGGGGGAAGAGGCTTGCCATTGAAAGCTACCCCTGATGCCAAACTGTGAAATACGGGTAGCAATGGGTACAATGCTAAAAGTCTTAGAGGCTGGACTTCACTGGGGTCTGGTACAAACCAATTTCCAACTAGAATAATAAGTATGCACATCTGTTCCCAATTCTTTCAGCTCACTGGAGACATTACAGGGGTGGACACTGGGGTGTGGCAGTGCCGGAGATTTCATTGGCATCTATGTTAACAATCACAGGAAACAGTACAGAACAACAGGACTCAGGGCTTTGACATCACACAGACTTGGGTGGAATGGGAAGTCTGCCTTGCTCCTTAACCCCTCTGATCCTGGGGTTTTTTTTTTTGTTTTTTTTTTTTTTTTGCTTCCAAAATAAGGGAATAGATTTGCCTCGTATGGTCACTTACAATGTTAAAGTGGGAATTCCATAAAACACATCTACTGAGTACATGTCTCAACTTTTCCCTGTCTTTTCTCCTGTGCTCCCTTTCTGTTTCTAGCCCAGGTTTTTAATTCTCCCTTACCACAAATTAGGGCTCGCTACTGTATCTATTTAATGATATTACACAGACTCCTCATTTATGAAAAGGACATGTGGTAAGAGTCATTGTTATGAGAAGGGGAGCATAATGATTAAGATCTCGGAGTCCAGCATCAAACTTGAAATCCCAGCACCAACATTTGGTCAAAAGTCCATCACTTCACTAGGGTTCAGTTTTCTCACCTGTAAATTGGGAAAAGTAATTCCTCTCTCACAAGTAGTGCGTGTCAAGCACTGAGGTCAAAGTCTGGCACGTGGTACACAATGAATGAATGTTGGTGACTGTTACACTGTTGGGAGAGTGGGAAGAAGAAGTCACAGTCATTGGGAGCTTCCTCTCTGTCAGGAACTATACTTTATACTGAAGTTTTCTATCCCTTTTATTCCTTCCACTGATCCTACAAGTTATGAACCTTTCTTTGCAGAGGAGGAAACTGGCACTTGGAATCACAAAAGCCCTTGCCCAAGAGAGAGAACAAATCAATGACAGCGGCATTATTTGCTCCCAGGTCTGTGTTTCCGAAGGTCATGTTCTTTCTACTCATTCACCAGAAAAGAAGCTGGCATACCAATTTCTAATTCAACCTCTTGATACACTGAAGAGGCCGAGCAAAATTTAGGACTCAGGCTACAATGACTACTTTCAGTACTCTCTGAACTGCCCTCAAGAGAATGTTTTCAACTTTTGACATAAGTGAAGTCTCCTTCTGAATATGGGGGTTTATCATCCAATTTATTTTTAATGTCAAAAAGGTTTAGTCACAATGGAATTTTAGAAAACCTACTGCTAGTAGTTTTTTAAATTTTAACTTAAATGTTATTTTTACCATGCCCCAACCTAAAATGTCCTTTATATGACTGTCATTCAAATGTTATACATGGTTCTGAAACAGTTAAGTAAGATGAACATTATTTTTTTTAATGAAACCTCTCATGTAAGAAATATGTGTATTTATGGATCTTCTGGTAATTCTCTACATTAATTCCTTGACCTCAAACTGACCAGCGAAGGTCAACAACTTCTGTAATGTCCCTGAGTGGTACATTTTCATCTCTAACTTAGCTGAAAAGTATATAAAAGCTCAGGAGTCAGAGAGCACCCAAATAGCTATACAGCTGAGTGACCCCAAAATGCAAGTTAATCCCTCCAAGGTCAATTGTAATTTATGTTCAATTAACTGGCTCAAGAAACCTGTTTTAGACAGAAGCCAGAAATTAGGAAACCCATTGCTTAACTTTCTAGTGGGGAGCATTTCTGCAAAGGCCACCATCAGGGACCCAAAATAAAAGGCTCTCAGCAGGCTTTTCCCCTAACCGAGTGCATTTCAGTCTCCTCCATGCTCCTCTACTGACCACACAGACTCTCTCCAGGGATGTGCTGGAACCCAGGAGGATTTGGATAGAAAGTCTATTGTTCCTTACTGGATACTGTGCAAGTGAATGGGAATGCCAAGATCAGCCTCCACTCCACCATGGGAGGTACCTTGTTAAGCCTCCTTTAGGGCACATGGGAAAGACACAGGAGGAAGTGGGAAGGGCTCCGGGGGGGGGCCACAGCTGAGAAATTTGAACATCAAAAGAAATAACGCAGTAATGAAGCAAAACCCATTAAATAAAATACGAGTCCATAAGTCCATACTGATAGAAATAAGTAAATGAATAAATAAAGATAGGAGGGAGGAGAAAAAGTTCTTCCTTCTAATAGAAGGCCAACTAATATATTAAATGATGGAGTTAGAAGGTCATCAATGGATCTGAAAACCAGTGAATAAAGGTATAAGGAACAGGATATTACATAAGAATCTCAAACTATCTCCCACTTGGCAAACAACACCTTAATCAAAGGAACAAAGTTCCATCACCAATGTTGGCACAGACATCACATGCCTACTGATACCATGGACAGAGGACACCTCATCTCTTCTGTGGTGCTCCTGCCAAAAATGCATAACCTGAATCCAGTCATAAGGAAACATCAGACAAACCTCAACTGAGGGGCATTCCACAAAATACCTATTCTGTACTCTTCAAAAATGTCAAGATCAGGAAAGACCAACGAACTATTTGTTCTAGACTTAATGAAACTAAAGAGAGATGCCAAGTAAGATGTAACGTATGATCCTGGATTAGATGCTAGGCCAGAAAAAAAAATTATAAAAAGGATGTTATTGTGGCAACTGATGAAATTTTAATATGGACTGTGGATTCGATAACAGTATCGCATCTATGTTACATTTCCTGATTTCAGTAATTATTCTGTTATGTAAGACATTCAGTTATGTAAGAAAGTGTCCTTGTTCTTAGAACATACAAACTGAAGTATTCAGTAGCAAAGGGGGACAGTGTCATCAGCTCATTCTCAAATAGTTCAGGAAAAATATTATATGAAGTATTTGAAAGAGAAAGAAAATGATAAAGCAAAAGTCAAAATGTATACAATAAGTGATATTTGGTTAAATTAAAGGATTACAGGAGATCCTTATACTATTCTTGAAAGTCTTCTGTAAGCTTCAAATTATGTCAAAACGAGAAATTATTTTTAAAAACATTTAAAAATTAAAAACGACAGCAAAACTAAGGCCTTGTTAGTTAAAGATACATCCTGAAGCATTTAAAATGCTTAATTTACAATATTCCAGAAAAAGGAGAGAGAGAAAGTGAGAAACGGGGTGGGAGGGATTTTTTTTTAAATAGCAAAATGTGGATAATTCTTGTTCTTGAAGTTGGGTGATGACACATAGGGATCTGTTGTATCAGTTTTTGACTTTTGCATATGTTTGAAAATTTTCCATAATACAGAGGTTTTAAAATTTTAAACCCCCTCTAACGCCCATCCTGCAGCTGCACCAATGACAACGATAATTCAATGCTCGTCACACACACACACACGCACACACACACACACACACACACACATTCCAGCTTGCCCATTCTCCTGACAGTCATGGTAAAAAATCTGGGTGGTTTGCACTACTCCCAGATTATAATCTCTGTTCAAAAACAGTACTTTATGGGAATTATTTGACATTTAATAGACATTCAACTATGTCCCAACACAGGAAGTGAGAACTACTAGCTGGGGTTCTCTTAATGTACTTTACTAATTAATACAGAGTGATGGAGGTTTATGTTCATTATTTTTCTATTCAGAAAAAATGTTCTACAGCACAGCTGGAATCAGAAACCCTAGGCATTTGAAGCTTTCAGAAAGGCAGCCCATAGGGGAAGGAGCCTTTCTTACCACACTTTGAGATGATCCATTCCCATACATCACATGTAACTTGACCTTAAGTTCTAGAAGATTTCATTCTAAGGTAACATTTATATTGTCTTTAAGAAATTAAATCTTGGG
The DNA here is from genome assembly GCF_046562875.1 of Panthera onca. NCBI lineage: Eukaryota > Metazoa > Chordata > Mammalia > Carnivora > Felidae > Panthera > Panthera onca. Next base: position 56,252,108 of record NC_138341.1, read on the forward strand.
GAAATTGGTAGGAAAAAAGTCATTGCCGAACGGAAGATAGAAAAAAAAAAAAAAGTTGACATCAAATTTCAATAGACACTCCCTGAAACTCTGAAACCAGGAATCTGGCTGGCTTCGAACCCTAATCAAACAAGAGATCCTTCTGTTTACCATGATTTTCTTCCCTGAAGGCATCCCAGGAGCTACTTCATTTAGAATGGGAGAAAACAACATAAAAGGGCCATTAAGTTAAACCATTTAGTGGCAAGTGCAGTAATAAGATTTAAACACATTGTATACCATGTTTTAAAAAGCACCACAAAGACGTTCGTTATTTAATTTTATTCTCACAAACACCTGTAAGGCAGGCTTGAAACACTGCATTCATCCCTATTTTACAAGTGAATAAACTGATGCTTACCGTTACTGACTTCACCAAAGGCACATAATAAGTAAATGACAATGCTAGTTTCCCAACTCCCTATCCCCAGTGTTATTCCCAAGAGCAATGACAGGAAAATTCACGAGAGATAAACATTTAATGAACATTCCCCTGCCATTCAGTACATTACCTGTCATTGTTTCTAAAGCAGACTTTGCAAGTCAGGATAGACTGGTCTAAGTCAACAGCTACTGATAGGTTCACAAAACAAAGTCAGATCTGTTTTTATCTTCTGCAACATTTCTGGTAGAATCTGATATCAACATATTACTCACAGAAACATACAGCTTGATGCCATGGAGAGTCTCTTGTCAACTTCATGTGCCTAGGAGGATTTTAGAAAATCATTTTTAATTAAAAGTGCCAAACACTAGAATCAATCTGAGATATTCTAAATACTAAAGAGAATTAACCAGATAAGATGACTGGCCTAAATTCCACAGGGATGAAGGAAGCGAAACCATTGACTTAACCTTTGTGTTCAGACGCAGGTTTAATTCCTACTGCACATAATGAAAATGCTGCCTGCAGACTCCATTCCCAAACTTCCCAAAAAAGGCAGCACTGTCATTTGACAAATACTTAATTTAAATCACTCCAAAAGAGTTCATGCAGGTATAGATGCACTTTGAGGTGCAGGAGGTTCAGAAACAGCCAGGAGCAGAGATGTGGGATGACGTCACCTCCTGTGGTAAGCACCGCAAAAATCTTTGGTAAATTTGATAAATAAATAAAATGGAGGTAAATGTAGGATTTTCTTAGCAGACATCTCCTGCGTTTGTTTTTATATTAAAAGAAAAAAGAAAAAAGAAAAAAACTGGGCGCTTGGGTGATTCAGTCAGTTAAGTGTTCAACTTCCGCTCAGGTCATGAACTCACAGTAAGTGAGTTCAAACCCTGCCTCGGGCTCTGTGCTGACAGCTCAGAGCCTGGAGCCTGCTTCAGATCCTGTGTCTCCCTCTCTCTCTGCCCCTCCCCTGCTCTCCCTCTCTGTCTCTCTCTCAAAAATGAACATTAAAAAATAAAAAAAATTAAAAAAACTGATGTGCCTGCTATATCTTAGATAGTTGAGAGATCCAAACTAAATCTCCCTGTATCAGTCTGCTAGGGTTGCCATAACAAAATAGCATAGACTGGGTGGAGGTGGGAGTGGGGGTAAACAACAGAAATGTATTCTCCCACAGTTCTGGGGGCTTAAAGTCCAAAATCGAGCAATTGGTGGGTCTGATTTGTTCTGAGTCCTCTCTCCTTAGCCTGTAGAAGGCTGCCTTCTTCCTAGGTCTTCCCCCAAGGTCCTTCCTCTCTGATGTATCTTCTGTGTCCAAATTTCCTCCTCTTTCAAGGATATCAGTCATATTGGATCAGGGTCCACCACCCATTTAACCTTAATTACCCCTTTAAAGGCCCTATCTCCAAACACAGTCACGTTCTGAGGTACAGGGGTAAAGGGCTTCAACTTACGGATATGGGAGGACACGACTCAGTCCGCAATACTCCTATTGCCTGAAGCCTCAGCCTATTCGTGCAAGGTCTTGGCCCAAGCTGCAACCAACAAGATGAGATTTGAGTGCCTTCCCCAACCCAAGCCGAGTTTCAGATTTTCACCAAACCCATGTCATTTGAGTTCCCCTTGTGCCCTATTTCTATTCCATACTGTAAGTTTAGAGGCAATGGCTTGCTCTGGTTATAGAGCAAAATGTAGAGAAAACACCTCTCACCCATTTGGGAGCTATCTAATTGCATTTGGTTCAAAAAGAAAAGACGATACTTCAGATATTTACTTGAGTCTGCTTATGGGAGCTCAGGGCCCAATTTGCCCCGTTACCAGCTAGACCACCCTATATTTCCCTCTTTCTTTGTTTCCAGAACTAACAACAAGTGCAAATGCTACCAGGTGTAAAAGTATATAATTTAGCCCATGACAAAGGCCAACTATTCCCATGGCATGCTTGGCACAGAACATGTGGATAGAGCCCGCAACTGGACATCCCGGAGCCCATGCTGGGATAGGACCTTTAGCTCTCTGCTTCTTATCTCAGGACACTGGTCACCGACTGCAGCCTACAGTCACTCTTCTAGATGAAGATGTATTATGAATACACATCTGTATCTCAGAGGTGCCTCAAGACGTTGTAGAATGTTGTAACTCAGCCATCTGTCAATTATGTAAAAGTAAAGAACCCTAGACATTGGGCATCATTGACATCAAAATCTTCCACCAACAGGTGATGCTATTTCTGGCAGCCTTGCCACTGAGTTTCACTGTTTTGTTGACCCTGGAATGAGGCCTCTGATACTGCATACTTGGGGCTGCAAGAAGTCCTCCCCACGCATTTCCCTCTGAGTGAATTCACACGCACTGTCCTGGAAACACAACTCAGAATGCTTAGGCACTGCCGAAGAAAATCACACAGCCACGTGCAAAATGCTGCCCCTTGCTCTCTGGTCCCATCTGAGTCCTCGATGCTGGGCTCTAGTCACAGTCCTCTCTTCCGCTTTCCACTGTGGTGTTAACATTTAATCTTCCCCTCAAGTCCTTTCTTTCACCCCTACCCTTAGAGTGACCAAATGTCCTGGTTTGCCCAGGACTGAGGGGGTTCCTGGGCAAGGTGTGGGACTTTCAGTGCAGAACCCTCATTACTCTCCTACCTCTTCATTCCTCATCTAATGACATCACTATTCATATCTCAAAAAAAAAAAAAAAAAAAAATAAGGCTCTCAGGTGTAAACTGCCTCTAATTTTTCCTCCACCATCCCTTACCTGGACATACATCTGTACCCACCAGCTGTCTTCAATACTGGAAGCCAGGGTATCCCACGGCTGATTCACAGCCCAATTCCCCAGCTTTAAGATGGATCTCCCTGTATTTAACACCTCTTTCTTGCAATTTCAACATTTCCTCACCTTCCCCCTCACTATACAAATGTGTACAAGTCTTTCCCATCTTTAAAATCACATATCCCCCCCCATCATGTTTCCCTTTATTGACAGCCCTACTCCTTACCCTTCCTTCACCACTAACTTCCTGTTTTCTTTTTTTTTTTTAATTTTTAATGTTTATTTATTTTTGAGAGAGACAGAGACAGAGCATGAGTTGGGGAGGGGCAGAGAGAGAGGGAGACACAGGATCTGAAGCAGGCTCCAGGCTCTTGAGCTGTCAGCACAGAGCCCGATGCGGGGCTCGAACCCACGGACAGTGAGATCATGACCTGAGCTGAAGCCAGACGCTTAACCGACTGAGCCACCCAGGTTCCCATAACTTCCTGTTTTCAACTGAGGTATAATTGACACGCAATATTAAGTTAGTTTCAGGTGTACAGCATAATGATTCAATATTTGTATGCATTGTGAAATAATCACCACAATAAGTCCAGTTGACATTCATCACCACACACAATCACATACTTTTTTTTCTTGCGATGAGAACTTCTAAGATTTACTCTCTTAACAACTTTCAAACACACAACAGTATTGACTAATGTACACCATGCGGTACATTAAGTCCCCATGACTTATTTATTGTATAACTGGAAGTTTGTTCCTCAGAACTCTCTTCATCTATTTTGCCAATCCCCTGCCTCTGGCAATCAATAATCAGTTTTCTGTATCTATGAGCTTGGCTTTTTGTTTTGTTTCTACTTTCAGATTCCACATTCAAGTGAGATCATAAGGTATTTGTCTTTCTGTGTCTGACTTATTTCACTTAACGTAATGCCCTTAAGGTCCACCCATATTGTGTAAAATAGTGGAATTAAATTCTTTTTCATGGCTGAGTAGTATTCCACTATATACATCTTCATTATCCATTCATCTGCCATTGGACACTTAGGTTGCTTCCAGGTCTTAGCTGTTATAAATAATGTCGCAGTGAACATGGGGGTGCAGATATTTTTTTGAGTTAGTGTTTTTGTTTTCTGCAGATAAATATCCAGAAGTAAAATTGTTGGGTCATATGGTAGTTCTATTTTTAGCCTTTTGAGGAACCTCCACACTGTTTTCCCCAGTGGCCGCACCAATTTACTTTCCCATAGACAGAGCACAAGGGTTCCCTTCTTTCCACCCTCTCACTAACACTGGTTATTTCTTGTCTCGGCTGGCCATGCTAATAGGCGTGAGATGATATCTCATTGCAACCATAAACTTTTCGAATGAGATCCTGAGTGACCTCATGTACTCCAGCAGTTCCTCCCAAATTTTTATCTCTGGACCTCTACTAAAATACAGATTTTAGTATTGTATTTTATTTATTTATTTGTATTGATTTATTTGTATGTATTTATTTGTATTGATCCTCTTAATGAGCATCTCTATCTTGATAACCCATTAAGTATCTTAAACTCAAAAAACCTAAAGCAAAGTTTTCATCTTTCTAATATGTCCCTTCTTCTAAAGTTACTGTCCCAGCAAATGGAACCACAATGAGCCTAGTTTTCCAGACCACAAATCATCATGTCATTGTTTTCATCTTCTCTTTATGCCTCACCCCCCCTAGCCTCCTGTCTCCTGAGTACCTTTTCTTACTCTCTCCTTTTGGTCCCACCTGTCCTTACAAGTCTCCTGGCTGGTTTCTTAACTCCCTAGTCTAGACCCACCTGCTTCAAACTGTCATTCATAAGGTTGACATCTGCAAGGTCATGGACCAAGCTATTCCTACTATGTGGGAGTAGAGAAAATCTTGGAGTTAGCCCTCTGAACACTGAAGCGGCCCCAAGAATGTCTCCTTGGAGCTGGTGAACAATTTCTAATACATTCATGAAAATGGCTGGATCAGTATCCCCACTGGTTTTGGGGCTGATTGAAATAACAGTATAAATTAACTGAAGGTGGTCAAGGAGGCTGCCTGTGCTTCTTTGTAGGAAAACCATTAGCTGATGGGCAGCACTGCACTTGTATGAAGACCTAACTGTGTCCTTATTTCTGCAGCATTAGCCCCATAATCTTTAGTACCCTGCATCTGGAGGTTAATGGTTGCTAACAAGTCAGGCTGTTACAGATGCCACTGGTCATTTTATGGTTAACTGTTAATGATTTTCTTTCTTTTTTTAAAATGTTTACTCATTTTTGAGAGAGAGAGAGCATGAGTGGGAGAGGGGCACAGAATGAGGGTGACAGAGGATCTGAAGTGGGCTCTGTGCTCAACAGCAGTGAGCCTGATGCAGGGCTCGAATTCATGAACTGTGAGATCATGATCTGAGCTGAAACAACGGAGCCACCCAGGCGCCCCTTTATGATTTTCAACTCATGTCTACAATGTCCTCCTCCTGCTCCTTTACTCCAGCCACACTAGCAATCTTGCCATTTTTAAGTAAGCCATTTTCTCTTCCAACTCAGTGCCCTTTTCAACAGTCTCAAACAAATAAACTCAGAAATTAACAATAATGCTTTTCATTTGGAAAAATAAAGTAAGAAGAATGCCTGGAGCATAACACCTGCTTAGAAAGCTGTGTTGCTCCTGGAACTGTTTGCCTTCAAAGCTATTCCTGGCAGGATGGGGACCTTGATCTTGTGTTTCCCAGGTTCTTCGTCAGCTAGTTTCTTGCTGGCTTTCACCAAAAGGAGGTACGGCTGACAGATTAGAGAGTGAAAGAAAACACTCCAGAATTATTTTTCCCTTTCCTATCTCCTCCATAGCTCCCAATCCACTAGGCATGCCTGCCTGGTCATATCTTCTACCAGGTGACTCTGACATGTGGAGGCTGGCAACTCACCTGTTCCCTCTGTCCCTTTAGTTAATGTGGGACAGCAGCTTCTTGTGAGTGCTCAGCTTTTGGTCCCTCCCTGCCACCTGGTTGCCTTCACAGCCTCTTCTGTCTATTGTATAACCAATTCCCAGCATTAAAGTCTTTCCCTTGTATGCACTCAGAATGGCTTCTGCTTTCTTGGCCGAACTCAGATACAAAAACATGTCCTGATCTCTACTTCTTCTTACCCAGCCTGTCACAAAGGCTCTGGGGGGCTCCCTTTCTCCAGGTGTTGGTTTAACTTTTGTGTTCCCACAGCACCTGTGCATACTCCTAGGGGTGGGGATTATGGTGTTCTTATCAGTTCCACCCCTCAATGAGCTTCTGAGGGCACAGACAATGTCCTGTTAATTCCAGCACCCCCACTGTTCTGCTCACTGCTCAGGGTACATTGGGTGCTCAAGATTCTCTCTCTCTCTCTCTCTCTCTCTCTCTCTCTCTCTCTCACACACACACACACACACACACACAACTTTTTTCATTCTTAAAAAAGAGTCTATGCTAGAAATATATGAAAATGTAAGGCAAGATCCTGACCAGAATAACACAGAATTTAAATGAAAACTAGTATATCTGTGGATGTACTTTTTTCACTAAAGAGGAAGGCTCTAGTAGTTGGGCTTTATTTACTCTTTGGAGTCTTTCAGGCTACGGGATCACAGTCCAATCATTGGGGGACAAGTCACTTTTTATTTCTGTGAAGCAACTTAAATCAATAAATATATTAATTCTTCTCAGCAAATTCTTTGGAACAATAAGGAACTGTCATTTTACTTCTGGTGGCCAGACAGGGAAAAATCAAAGGAAAACATCTCAGAATGCTAAGAGGCCCTTAGAACTTTGATGACAGAGGAACACCCCTGATGAGTCAGGGCTCCTCTGGAAAAAGTCTGGAGCTTTTTGAGAAAGGGATTGTATTATTATATTCAATAGAATGTAAACCAGTTCCTTACCACATGCTACAATGTAAAGTGATTTACAAAGCAGAAATATATTAATATCATTTAGAGATTAGGAAAAAAGATCCATTGAAGATAAATTACATCATGTTCTAGGGACAGAGTCAGGATTACCAAAGAGCGTGCCAGGAAGTCTGGTCACTGACTTAGCACCACCTCCTACCACCACGAAGTCTTTCCATGAGAAGACCCTTTTCAACTTGAGCACAGGTAGTGAACAATAGTATATCTCTATCTGGACTGTATTATTATGAACAAATTGAATTAAACATACCATAAAATCCATAACCATTACACTTTAACATAAAGTCACTGTGGCATCTCTTAATATGGCAATATTTTTACTTCAAGGAAACAAGAAAAGAGGCTTCTAATCATCCCCTTAAGATTGTGGAGGGATGTGCAAAAAGAATTCATCCTTGATCAGAATAGCATATTTCATATTATAAAAGGTGCCTAAGGGCATCTGGGTGGCTCAGTCAGCTAAGCGTCCGACTCTTGATTTCAGTTCAGGTCATGATCTCACATTTGTAAGATAAAGCCCCAAGTCCCACTGCACACTGGGTATGGAGCCTGCTTAAGATTCTCTCTCTCCCTCTCCCTTTGCCCCATGCCTTCTTGCTTGCACTCTCTCTCTCTCTCAAAAAAAAAAAAAAAAAAAATGTGCATAGAGTTGACTTCCTGCTCTGGTGTGAATCATGGTGGTGGCTGTCTTGGCAAGATATGGCCCATGTGCTGTATGAAATACCACAGGTACCAGTTGCAACAAAGTCACCATTGTCTTTCTGTAATGAACTCATTTTAAACAGCTAAGTGTCCTAAAGCGAATCCAAGTGTGCCTGGTATCCAGAAGGTCAATTACTGCATGGTGTTAGACAATGGGACCACATTACTACTAACCAGGTTGCTTTGAGTTTTTGTTTTTAATAATGTTGCTCGATTAGAATAAAGAAACAGTACAACAGACATTGAGTCAGACATTGTGACACAATGACAGATCTAAATTGCCAGTATACATAAATTCCACAAAACAACACTGACCCTGAATCAAACTGAACATTTTATATACAATTTCCAGTCAACTCCAGGCTTGCTTTGGAGGAATTTTCTTGAAACAAATAGATAGGACTTAAATATTCTTTTCTACGCTGAGACTCCACTCCTTGTAATGACTGTTACAGCCAATTCCCACCTTTTTGTGGTAAAGGGAATGGATATTGAATCAGCTCATACTCTTAATTTTTTGCAGATAACTTCCAGAAAATTTATCTTACTTCAAACAAGCTTCTTTCTACAGGCATTTACTTGGATTTTCACATTTATACCTCAGTATTACTCTTCAAAGATGTTTCCTTTTAACATGAAAATTGTATTAATTTCTAAATTCTTCATGTGACAACAAAACAGGCATTTTCCAAAAACAAAAAAGCAGAAGTGATACCATCTTGATGGGGAAAAATAAATTAAAATAATACATTGTTACATATATAAACATGTCTATTAAACTAAAGTGTCATATAGTTTGCTGAAATTTACAAAACAATTCATCACTTCCTCTTAGCTCTTACTTTTCCCTTAATAAACACTGTTTCATTTAGGAGAAATCTTCTTACTTAAAAATGACAAACATGACTTGAAATGTAGAAATAATGTTTGAATTTAATGTATTTGAAAAGATTTTTCAAGTATTCCCTTTATTTTAATCTAAGGGTGAATAAGTATATTTCTCTGTTGCAAAATCAGAGAAACCAAGCACTTAACATTCCTGGGCATTAATTCTTATTGTCTAGGTACCAAAAGTTGATTTAAAATACTAAAATTATGTTTAAGTTTTTAAACTTTCCTTATGGAATTCTAAAGGGGGCATGTATATATTTTTCCCTATCAGACATATTTAGACGAATCAAGCTGAATGATTTTAAAAATTAACTTTTAAAAACTTGATAGTTACAGATGTTTTAATCTTTGGAAGTCATTACATGTTCATTTTCCTTTCAGCATTAATTATACATAATGACCTCCACCGATCATATACTCTGGAATAAAACTATATTTGTTTACATTTCTCAATGCTTTTGAAAATAAAATAAGTTTTCATCGTGATCAATAAGGACAGACTTTTTAATTATTAAAATCTTGGTATTTTTGAAGACTCCTCTTTGGCTATTCTAACCAGAAAGTTCTATGGTGAATAAGACTGTTACATAAATTCTCCGAATAATAGCTTAATTACTTATAAACTCTGGAAACAATTAGTTTATCATCCTTTGAAGTGCGTAGGGCAACTTGCCAGGCTGAGAGCAAAAGGCTTGTCACTTTTTCATGTAATGAGCTTAGTTTCTTTTTGTTATTTTAGATTATTTGGAAAAGGAAACTCAGTGGAATACACTTTAATGTTCAAAAGATTAAAAGTTGAATCATTCACTTCATAAATGGCCTCTGCAATAACACTTAATAAAGTACAGAAAGAAATATTGAAGGCTCGGAAGATTATAATTTATGTGCTTATGGAAATCATTGAAACAGATATTCTGGTTCAAAGATAAAGTTGTGCTTGAACGACACCAATGTTGTAAAAGATTGACGAGGACTGTCCTCCTCCTCAGCCTCATAATATCATCCCTCATACCAACCACCAAATTACACAAACAACCTCTTCTCTTCCATCCCGCGATCACTCTCTGCTTTCTTTCTTCACCCCCTCCCCCACCACACGCTCGCTTGCTGCCGGTGGGTCTCTATCTTCCCCCACCTAGCCCCGACCAGCACACCTTTCTCGCTCACACCGCCTGGCCACCCCTCCCGTTTCCTCTGAGCTCCTCTCCCTTTTACATCTGCAGTTCCCGGTCAGGTGTTTTGTTGTTTTGTTTTGTTTTTTTCCTGGCCAAATATAGATCAAAGGAAGTTCTGAATATAAGTGGTTATTGTGACACTGAAACACTATATTCTGAATATTAAGAAAAAAGAGTATCAGAAGAGGATGCCGACTTCACGTTGGCAAGCTCGGGGTCTGCCTGACGTCGCAGAGCACAGGTGGCAGGGGAGAAGCTCTCGGAGGCCGCCTCGTTAAAGGCCAGCCGGTGACTGTCTTTGCAGCCACTGCGTCGGACAGAGCCAACACCTGAGGCCGCCCGCTCCCTTCCGACCTTGGCGGTCAACGAGCAAGGTCATCTGTGATTCCTTCACCGGCCCATAGGATTGTTTATCCAGCTCCAGGAAGAGAAACTGAGGGCCAAGAAAGGCGGACAGGTCCCAAGAGCCTGGAGGCTCCCCTTGGGATCTATCCAGCTGGTGAGGACCCATACCAGATCCGGGACAGCAAACTTTTGCACCGTTTTGCATATTTCGAAATGATATTAACATGCTTCCTATGCCGCCCCCCTCCTGTAAATCATAATTACAAACTCACCCTTCCCTTTGTCGGTAGGAATCTGTTTAGCAGTCCCAGCAAGTCAACCTACTTTGGGGATGTCTTTTGCATTTTTCATTGCCCCTCATCCCTCCCCAGACCTATATGTCAAGGAATAGGGAGTTGAGACATGACACATTAATGTTTTTTATCAGGGGACGCTCTCTGCTCCCACAGAAAGGGAGGGAGATCAGCAGGAAAGCTCGGCGGAGTAGAGGGAAGGAATCACTCCGCAGCTCCTGTGCAAATTCATATTCCGCGTATGTTCCTCTCTTACCTGAAATAAATCCTGCAGGCCTACCCACACAAACCCAGCAGCACTTATTTATTTGCATGTCATGCTTATAATATGGTAGAAAGCAAGACGGATCTTCAAGGAGGAGAGGAGATGAGGCTCACCTTTCAGACTCGCTCTCTTAAATAAAAAAGAATTGTCCAGCTAGGCGCCTAAGAATTCATCTTGAGTTTGTGGTCATTATCTCTATTATATAGACCCGGCAATAAATAAATCGGGTAGTTACTACCCAACAATAAAACTGTAGTGTATGGGACACCTTACTATTACTTTCTTAATAATCTGCCGTTTCTTTCACTTTAAATCTTCCCAGTCTTGTCTCCGCACTTGTCTACAAGGATCTATCTTCACCCCTTGAGGTACCAGACCGCTCGGTTCATTTTTATATTTTGTGAACACAGTAAGTTTTCCTGTCTAGACTTTCTGTTTTTCCTCCTATTTCTAGGCAGCCTAATCTGCTTCAAGACAAAGGGTCGGCCCGGATCAAATGCCTTCCCTACCCCCTCTATTTTAACAGCCTTGTGCGTCCCCGTTAATAAAAATCGCCCCCCTTGCGGCAGCCACCCATGGGGTCTCTAGGAGGAAGGGAGGAGCGCACACTCTGGTGACAGGGTCCGGAGAAGATGGTCTGTGCCCCCGCCCTGGGCACGCCCCTGGGTGCGCACAGAGTCCCAGGGCCCAGCTGGAGAGACTGCCCGGGCTTGTTCTACCTCTCACAGCCCTCACCCTAATTCCTGCTGGTGTGTGTGCCCACTTAGGGATTTCGGGGGTGGGGGTCCCAGCCCTCGGACTTCTCCCGGCTCGCCCTCTACCCAGGCACCGCGCGCTACACGCGGACGCGAGAGCCAGCAGCCTAGACCCGCCTGAGAAGTCGGTCCTCGCTCAGCTGCTGGTTCCTCTGCGTCTGCGGACGTTAGGACCCCACCGAGGGGGACCGGCCCAGGGAGCAGACGTCGGGGTGGCGAAGTGAGGGGCGCTCCTTTCGGGGTCCCAGACGCGCGGGCTAGCGGGAGAGTCTGCGCGCACGCCCACCCGACCTCTGCTCTCGCACCTGGGACTGGCCTCCTCCGTGCGTCAGTTGGGGACCCCGCTCCCACCCAAGCCCCCGACCCCCAGCCGGGCGGGAGGAGCTATCTGTCCGGGGCCCGAGCCTTGCAGACCCCCAGGGGCCCTCAGCCCCGCTGGGAGAATGAACCCAGCCTGCGTCCGGCCGGCGCCTGCCCAAAGCACCTCCACGCTTGCTTTCACGCCCGCGCGAAAAGTGACGCGTCCAGGCAAAGCGGTCAGCAAATGACCTTCTTAGCCGCCGAGCGGGAGAAATCGGGGGGGGGGGGGGGAGGCGGGGAGGGGCAGTAGGGAGGGTTCGGGGGAGAAAGGGGCAAAGGGGCAGTGGTAAGCCGGGGAAAGAAAACAAACAGACCTGCGTCGCTTCCCCTTTTGTCTTTAGACTGCCTGTCTCAAGAAATCAACTTAACCACAGCAAGCCCCCACCAGGCTTGTTTTTGTTTGTTCGCTTAGATCACAGATAGAACTCCGGACCAAATCTGAGTGTGTGTGAGAGAGAGGCCAGGCTACTGGCGGTGAAGGGACGATGAACTTCTCACCTTTCTTTACTCACTCACAACACGTCCTTTACAAAACCCACGCCGCGGAGTGTGTGTAGTTCGCTGTTAATTGCGTTTTGCTGGGATGATCTTTTACCACTCGAAAACAAGCGGCTGGGAAATATTCACGTTTGGGACAGAAAGCATTTTTTATTTATATCGTTGACATTTAAAAGAGCAGAATTAATTTGTCCTGTCTACATTAGCATTGAGAGAAAGTTTCCGAAATCCACCCGGGGGAAAGGGGTGGGGAGAGAAAAACAACAACCACCACCAAAAAAAAAAAAAAAAAAAAAAAAAAGCGAAGAAAAGAAAGGAAAAAGAAAAGCTAAGGCTTGGTTTTTCTTATTTCAGATCTGTAATCAATCACTGAAATAGGAGGCAGCAAAATTGTAAAGATTCGATAGATTAAAATGCAAATGAAAGGTAGAAAAAGAAACATTAACATGGCGATCAAAGATTTAATAACCGTAAATCAGGTTTTTTTTTCTGTTGCAGCTGCAGTTTGTGTGTGTGTTTATGTTTTAATCATGTTCGTTCCATAAATAAATAATTTCTGAAACGAGACTAATTTTTCATTATTTTAACCGTGGGCTATAACACTAAATATTAAAAATAGAAAACGTACAGGATGCCAGATCCCCAACCAAATAAGAGAAAGACTTGTGTTGATTGGTTAAAATCAAGGAATTTCATTTGTGTGTTCTGAAAAAGGGTATTATGCTAAAAAATTCTATCTCAACTGACAAAGCCCAAAGTTTTATTTTCCCTTTAATATTTTATGTTAACAACAAGATACCATTTATATTAAATATATGTGCCGCTGCATATCCATTTCACTCTGAGCACTTTCAAAGAAGGAAAGTGCCAGAATATTTAAATAATACAAAACATATATTATTTCAAAGTGATTTGACAGAATTCCTGGAAAATAATACTTTTTAGAAGAACTTGCCTTCTAGAGAAAAATTAAGTGATAGTTTCACACAGTTGAAAATACTCTTAGCTTTATCATTAAAGTTCTCTTTCCAAGTGGGAATATTTCAGCCTTTTCTTGCTGTTATCATTCGATTTAAGTTTTTAGGTCAAGGTGTCAAATTATAGGAACACTCTATTTTATTCAGCTATTCATTTTCTCATATGGTGAAGGCTTTTCATTCAGACCTTTTTATTTAAAACGTTGATTTATACTGTTGATTTAAAAATTCTTTGTAGAACTTTTAAAATAAACACATGGATTTAGGCTTTTCTTTCCTTCCTTCTTTCCTTTTTCTTTCTTTCTTTTCTTGGTAGTTATTAACATAAGGAGAATTCATCTTCAAAAGACTGGGAAGTTTTCTTTTTGGTAATACCGCCTTGCAACATTTAAAATAAGCTCTTTCTTTAATTTTATCTTTGAAGGGGTTATTCACCTTAATTTATCAAAGTGATGAACCAGAATTATCTCCATTTCTCCTCTTTCCACAAATTAAAATGATAACCAAACCTGGGATACTTGTTTCCTTTCTAAAATCTTTAAGTTAAAGGTGAACTGAGTTGGTGTCCACTCCCTCCATCCCAGCCACACACCACGTTTTCACTGTGACAGTCCAATAATGCATTTAGTTTAAAATTACACTTGGACCTTTCCTCCTTTGTATTTTTTTCACTTACTTCTGTGCAACAAGATGACTTGATTTTCATGGGATTACATGAACTCCATTCAATGTTACTGGGACACTTCTGCTCAACTAAATACTTCCCTTAATAGACAAATGAACTTCTTTTTATTTGCTGGAGTTTGTAGACGGTTTTAGATACAGAATGTGCAACTGATTTAGTTATTGTTGTTGTGAGAATCGAACAGGCACAAAAGTCATTTATCTAAACCGAGGAGATATGACTCTGTAAAAGAGAGAAGCAAGGGCAGAATCATGGGGAATTATCTCAGTTTATAGCTCTTATTAATTAAACCGGATGTGGTTTTACTCTGATCTTTTAGTACCGACCTTGTTAAATGCTCCCAGATACCTTTTTACCCACGCATCCCCCAATTTTTTATGCATTAGATGAGTTGGGTCCCTTGCTGTTGGGCGCTGCTTTTTCTACATTATATCACTAAGCAGTTGCAGTGTAAAATCGCGTGAGGCTACAGATGATCGCACCCCTCCCAGAAAGAAAAAAAAAAAAAAAAAAAAAAAAGAAAGAAAGAAAGAAAAGGAAAGGAAAGGAAGAAAAAGAAAGGAAGAAACGCTTTTCCCATTCAGTTTTAGCATCTTGTTTCGTTGAAATGCAAGACAGGTACTTGATTTAGCATTTAAGCAAAAGGTTACACAAACCGCGTTTTAAAAAGTGTTGGGATGTCCGACAGGGTCAGCCCCAGATCAGATCATTTTTTGAATGCAGACCTAAAGATAATGAGTACTTGTTGTATTAAAGGGGACAAACAGTACTTTGGCTTCCTCTGACCCCAGAATGCACGGCTCGGTTTCATTGATCATCCTCCTTTATGAGATAATGCAATTACAAACATCAATAAGGGGCTGCAAGGGGAATCATTATGCGCTGACAGTGATAAATGACGGTGCAGAAATAGCATGCTTTTTCCCCCCTAACAATCCAGGAGCCCAGGGGCTCCGAGGGCTGAACACAGTCGCCAAGGAAACAGATGACATCCCAAACGGCACCAAAGGAAAAAAAATGAACAGTCTTTCTTTGCCTTTCACTCTTTTCCGTCTTCCAAAGAGTTAGTTTTGGCTCCAGCAGCAGCTGCCACACAGGCTTTTCGTTATTTCAGACATTAAAGCCTGGAGCGGGCGGTGGGAGTCTCCTTCTCTCCCATCCCCACCCCCATTAGATAACACACAAAGCTCGCTGTTCACAGTTTAGGACTACCTGAAAATGCACCTCTTGGAAATCAGATTGGGGTCGGGTTAGCAGTGCGGGAACGTGGGTTTACATAGCCACTGCATTGTGTTTTCCCCGCTTTCACGACTGTCCAGTGGAAACTGAGTCTCCACAACAAGCTGGCGCCTCGTGGGCCGGCCAGCAAGGATGGGGCGCGTGGCTCGCCTCCATCTCCCTGCGGTGCCAGACGCTGCTCAAAGCAAAGGTGGCGGGGGCGCGGTGGGGGTCGATGGGGAGCCGGCGTCTGCTAGGGGTGTTTGCAGCTTTGAGCTTTGCAGGGTTTCTTTGAATTGGAATTATCAATGGACGCAGGGATCTCCCCTAGATCGAGGAATCTGGTTGTTCAAAGCCCCAGGGTACCCTCAGCAAGTGACTTCAAGAGGGCCTCGCTGAGCGTTCCCCACCCACCCATGTCCAAGTTGGTGGGTGAAGGAGGCGGGCGCGAAAGAGCGGAGGACTGCAGTTTGGGGACCTGAGGGCTGCGGGGAGTAGTGGTGGGATGGGGGTGAGAGCCTCGGGACCTTCCGTGAAGAAGGGGAGCTCGCCACTTTGGGGCAAGGGAGAAGGAAGGGAGCGCAGAGGTGTGAGGGGGCCCAAGATGAAAAGAATAAGGAAGGGGTGGAGGAAAGCTTGCGAGCGCAATCCCACCCTTCGAGAAGGTCGCCAACCCAAAGAAAGCAGACACAGGGTTCCTGACCCCTGCCGGGCACGCCCAAGCGCGGAGTGAGGAATCCCTGCGCAGCTTGCCTTGCCACTCGAGGCCCCCGCCCCGACGAGCCGCCAGCGCTGCTGCGTGAACAGGTGACTTTATTCACTGCTTCCCGAATCGGCGAGGTCCCGGGACTCGTTTTCCGCCTGGAGATTAAGATCATTGCTCGCGTAATGAACTTAATGCTTTAGGGTAGAGGTGAGTGTGTCTGCGAGTGGGCAGGGGTAGAAATTACCGACTCGATCGATGGGAGACTGGCTTAAAACTAAATCCCTTTTCTCCAGGGCTTCACCGCCTGGCTTTCCCCCACAGTGGGCTGAGAGCGCCTGGCTGGCAGGGGCAAGCGCGCGGAGGGGCCACCCCGGGGCGCGGCCCGCGAGAACCGAGACCCTAAACGTCCTTCATCTCCCCGCCAAGACCCCGGGGTACTCGCTTTTAGGGCAAAAACTCTTAGAACCTCAAATGTTGGCGAACTGATTGCTCAATATGTTGTTTGTTTTTCCTTTCAGCTCCGCCTTGGGAGAGAATGTTACAGACGCGTTGGCGGGCAGATTGGGCCAAAAAGTCTCACACACACACACACACACACACACACACACACACACACACACACACTCACACTCACTCTCGCCGCTCCCCGCCATCAGCCGCCTCCCTTGAAAGGCGATCTCCCGCTGTTTCTCCCTCGCCGCTCTCTCCTCGGCTCTGGGATTCCCAACCTCCTGTAAACTGCACCTTGCCACCCTGAACGCAGCGGACCTTCTAACAGTCAAGTGGGTGCGGGATGGCACGGGAGAGGGGCGTGAGACGAGGGGAAATGCCAGCCAGGCCAAGGGGGGCACATCACTACCCAGTTCCATGCCACTCCACCCGGCGTTCAAGCTCCCACCCCGGAGCTTGAATCAAGTCATGTTTTTAGTGCGTTCACATGGGCCAAGGGCCTGCTGGGATCCTAAAATGGAAGGGAAAGTTTGCAGAGACTTTAAAGCTTTCCCGAGGAGCTCCTGCCTAAGGCGTCGGGGTGCAGCCCAAGCCCCCTTGCTGCGGCCCCCGACCCTGGCACTCACGACCCGCCTGGCGGGCGCTGCCCGGGTCCCAAGTGCCCTCCGAGCCCCAAGCTCTCGGAGCCGCGTTCCCAGAGCCGCGCAGGGGCTCGGGAACAGAATCCATCAAGAAGCCTCTAGTCCACCACAAAGCACACCCGAGCGGTTCCAAGGGAAGGGGGCCCAGAGCGCCCCAGGAGGTATCTTTCCACAACCTTCTGCGGAGACCCGGGGTCGCCTCGTCTCCAGGGACGAAGTCAGCAGTCCCCTTACACTTGACTTTCTTGTTGCGGTGGGGAGGATATAGGAAGCTACTGGAGGTGCCGGAGCCGCCCCCACCCCCACCCCCAAAGTGCCCTGGGCTCTGAGCAAAGACCCGTCTTCACAAGCACGCGGTCCAGGCCAGGACCCTTGTGCACGGTAGGACGCAGGGGGCCACGGCGTTCTAATCTGGACTCCTGGCCGCTTCCGCGGCGGCCCGCTGGAGTTTCTCCCGCGGAGGTCGGCCCAGCAGCGGGCCACCGGCGTCTCGCCTCCCGCCCTGACATGCAGACTTGGGGGGGCGCTGCACACAGCAACCGATCCGGAGCGCAAAATTTGCGTGCCGCGTGGGAGACGCGCGCGGGAGGGGCCGGGTTGGGCTCGCGTTTTTCCTTTTCAGAAGCTTTCGAGTTGACTACGAAGTTTTCTGGTAGGCGCCTGTGCCCTGGGGTCGGAGCCTCCCACCGCCGCTCCTTCCCCTCCCTCCTCCCCGCCCCCCCCCGCCGCCAGCCCAGCTCGCCGGAGCCTCAGTCCAGGCCTGGCCGCGCTCTAGGTCCCCCAGGCGAGGTCCCCCAGGCCCGGACCCCGCGCCCGAGCGCCGCGCCGGCCTGCCCGCAGTCCTCCCCGGGCTCCGCGGGGGTGCCTCTCCCCCGGGCGAAACTCGCCGGTCGGGCGCACTGCAAGGAGACACCCGCTGCCTCCCGAGAAACTCCTAATACCATCCATACAGCTTTAATGCGTTTATAATTCGATAAGTGATTTCAATTTGAAATTGTTAGTAACTAATTTTATGGGTAATTTTTCCACATCAAATATTTAAGCATCAGATTAAGGGAGCCAGTTCCGACACAGGATAATAAGGGGGTTCCCCCCACCCCCCGCGCCTCCGCCTCCCTCCGTTTCCTACCGAGTCGTTTTTCCAAATCCCCAAAAGATGGCAGTCGAAGCCGACATTCTTCTTTTCCTGCGGCTCTGCGAGGGGAGGGAGGGGGAGTGGGAGGGAGGAGGGAAGGGGAGGGAGAGAGACGAAGAGAGAAGAAAAGGAGAGGGAGAAACTAGACGTTGCAAAGACTTTTCAGACTAATTCTTTCACACGTTTCTAACACAAGCAAGAAACAGTGGTGCATTTCCTGGAAATGTCCTGGCAGGAAGGAAAGCCCAAAAACGTGCCTTGGGGCCTCAGAGTAGGCGACGTTAGAAACTCAGCACTTTCAAACGGAAGCCTCAACTCAGAGCAGAAGCGAGAGAAGGGAGACATACAAATGTCTTTGTATTTTAACATCACATTCAAATACTACACACCTAAGCAACTGGTTTTCCGGGGGACGGGACTCGGCAAATTACTTAATGGGGAGAGAAGAAGTGGGGTGGGGAAAGGTGCTGGGTGGGGGGGCGGACTGCCGTGGGCGGAGGGGAGGCTGGGGCCGGCAGCGGATGAATTGCAGACCAGTTGCCAAAACTTTTTTTTCTCTCTCTCTGCTGCTGCCGCCGCCGCCGCCGCCTTTGCTGCTGCCTTTGCTGCTGCCTTTGCTTTGAATGTGGGTAACTAGGAAACAGCAAGCCGTCTGAGAAGACGGAATTTCCAACGTGTAAAATGTTCTTAACGGAACCATTGAGCGAGTGCAATAAGGCGTGAGGGGGAACTAATCTTCCCATTTAAATGTTTGTGGCAATTTTATCTAAATGAATTTTAATGCTAAACGAGGGTAATTCCCCATTTGTAGCGCGTTTACTTCTCTTTCCTGTGCTTCTAAAGCAGTCGAACATCATGCAATGAACAATAACAATAAAAATACTGTCAAGGCATATTATTCATTTCGAATGTGTTATAATTACAGCTGATTAAATATGATAGGGTAAAATATTTTTAGTTTTCTTTAAAAAAATATTTAAATCATACTAAAAAGTCTCATTCAACCAGCACCCCCCCCCCAATAAAAATAAAAAGCAGGTACAATTGTGTGCCCTTGTTTAGAAGAGGGCGTTTTGTTTTTGCCTTTTAAGAAACATCAAAAACACCCTCAGCACCTCTATTCTTTCTTTCTTTCAGATAAGTGTCCTCAATAACCTCCGAGCTGGCTCTGAAATTTACAAGAGGAAAGCTAAAATCGCATTAAGGGGGAGTGGGGGTGTCCAGGCAAGGGGAGAAAGGATCTGCGGAGAGCAAGGCCCTCACAAAACCGCCACACAGAGCAGGGAACACAGGGAAAGAACACAGTTTGTTTTATTTTTTCTAATTCACTGGACACTAATGGTCGTGATTCTTCATAGTCTCCATATTCCCTGATTCTTCTTCACTGGTACCCTACTCCTTCTCCTAGTGCCCGCCTCTCTCCACTCCCCCCTTCCCATCTCTCTCTCTCTCTCCCTGTCTCCCTCCCTCCCTCCTCCCCTCTCTTTCCCTCCCCCAACCAGCGAGAGCACCGTCGAGAAGAAAGGCTGAAAATAACCTACTCACCCAAGCTTGTACTGGGGAGGAGGGGCAAATGGATGGGTAGTTTATAAAGTTTATTATTAATTTTTAAAGTAAATAAATGGTTGTTCACCGCCACTAACCAGCTCTCAAAAGAGAATTATTTCACTAAATATGGAGTATTTGTGTCGCCGAAGAATTGCCACTGGGTCCAAATAAGAAATTTAAACAATCCCACACATGGGGTGGGGGTGGGGGCGGGGTGGGGCGGAGGGCGCTGCGCGCGAAGGCTGCTGCTGCTGGTGGAGCTTCTTTTGGTCTGCGCATCCACGTGTTTAGAAACAAGGCCCAATAAACAAAAGGTGAGAATGCGCGGGGCTGCTCCAGCAGGTGAGTCAGTCAATCACACGTCACCTAGTAAACCCAACCCACAGCTGGTTTCTCTTTTCAAATAGAAAATAGAATTGTTCGGGGCGGGTTTATAGGGTGACATGGGCCTGAACGTCAGCCTTGAGTTTAAGGCTCTCTCCTCTGACCCATCCTTTGTTTACAAAGCAATCACTCCTAAAAGGATGATTTTTTTTTTTTACAGAGAAATTGCCTTAATTAAAATATTTGTATATTTTATTTAGCTTTGGGAAGCACTTTTTATAGCAGCGATTTTATTTAAATAAAATTATAAGCCATTCCAGCTTAAACATGTTATTTTGTACCATTTAGCTGGCTGCCACGCAGATATTCTGTACAGCTGTTCTGGAAAATTGGTTAATAACCAGTTTTATCCAATGAGAACATAGATCATATTTATAAAAATTAGATTTTGAAGTCTGGTCTCTTCAATTCACATAGTTAATTTCCTAATAAGCATATACTGCTCATCCTAGGTAATGTTCTTAGTAAAAGACTTACCTCTGTACTTAGGTTTACCATTATGTGCAAGAATAATCTCACCGATACTAGGTGAGTAATTCTGTTGGATGCAATCTGAGTCTACAGTTAGTTTAGTGCCCTTAGGCCTTAAATTTGCTGATATTAGGAATTCATTAAACCAGCTTAAAGAAATCAGTGACTATTATCAAATAATTTACTTTGTGGTTAAAATTTTCAAGTACATATACGTCTTAGGGAGCTAAAATTAATTTTCCTCTTTACTGCACTGATCACTGAAAATTTGGGGGGGGGCAGTAAACAAATTTTTCAAGCAGTGGAGTCAGCATGACAAAAATAATCTTGTTTTTATTTTAGATTCAGATTTCATTACTGCACTCAAACGTTACTACAACTGGGCTTGGCGTTATTATACAATCCAAACTGTTTCCGTCAGAAACGCTAAGACTCAGTGTGCAATGATTGTTATTAATAATTAGCTCCTTGGTTTCTTGATAGAAAAAGGCTATCAACAAGCATTTGTTTATCCACAACAAAAAGTATAATTAGCTTATCCCACTTAGTAAATCTTGTATGCATGCCAACTCATACCAAACTGCTACTTTTACAAAAAAAATTGCAATAATACAGTTCATTTTTCCAGTCCTTTTTGCACAAAATTTATTTACAATGTCTACATAAATGCTCCAAGGTGGGACTATGGAAAAATACACACATGACCGATGCTTTGCTCAGAAATAAAGTCAACATATTAAAAATAAATCTTCAGTCTATGTTTTTGAGCTGCATAAAACAGGAAGTGATGTATAAGGTGGTGGTTGTTGCATGGGGACAATGATGCTTGATGTGACAATTAGGCTTCTAAACACACGGCCTTTCGGTTTCCATGCCTCCTCCTACCAGTCTCCTTAAGACACTGCCTGCAACAGCTGATTAATCATTGTTGATGACTGCAGTTTTTCCCATCCTTCCCGATTTACATCTGTTCAGGCCAATTCAAATATGGTGAGTAAATGAATTAGACATGCAAATTCAAGCCCCAGGCTAGAGAGAGGGAAAGAGAGGAAAAGAGAGAAAGAGAGAGAGAGAGAGAGAGAGAAATAGAGAGAGAGCGCGCATGGCTGAAATCCTAGGCAAGAAGAAAGATTCTTCTGCCTGATAGTTATTTTAATGCTCTAAAAATCCTGCAAATCAGACCTTCCTGTCCCTTGCAGGATAACTGTAAGGCTTTTTAATGTAAGGAGGCTTCTGGAGGAAGTGAAGAGCTATGGAAACAACACACATAGTGTGGAAAAATTTCACATTTTTTTTAAAAAATCTATAAGAAACAACGTAATATGGATAACAGTATAATAGCATTTACAATATTTCACTCTTTGTTCTCTTAATGTCTTATATAGTTATTTAGCATGTCCCCCAAATTGACTTCGGTTGGTATTTCCTGCTTTTTAAGAGTCCCTATGAAGAATTAGGGATGCTCCTTGGTCCAAAGTAGATGCCAAGAATGGAACTCCACAGTCATTGCAGAAAAAACATGATTTGAAATCAGTCACCATTGCAGACAATGCATATTCCCTTAAGCTACTGAGCATGAATGTCCATGACTTGTCCACTCATTGTTGGGTCTCCTGTATTAAGAACCGTGGGGCTTGATGCTGACATTGGCATTCCAGGGTGGGGCGGTCCTCCATGCATCATCACTGTTGGGTGGTGAGGGTGTCCAGGAATGTACGTATGCATGGGGGGCCCATGACGCAGCTGAGCAGGATGGGGGGGCATCTGGGGTTGGGTATAACTTGGCTGTCCCATACTCACACCCATTGGACCACCCCGAGCTACATACTCCCCTGGCATACTTTGCAGCCCTGTAGAAATTCAAAAGAAAGAAACAAAAAGAAAATATTATGAGAAAGCAATAGTGGGGTTCTGGCTGTGGCAATCCTATGAAAGCCAGGGAACATTGTGATTAAGGGAACATAGTTCTGAATACTTTCGATTCGCGCAGAAGAGAATAAAATGAGAGATGTCATGCTGGAAACTCACATTTTGTGACTATTTTCCTTTCATCGCCACTGTTATCAGGTCCGCCTACTGAGGTCTTATGTATTTGAAAAAATAAAACTGTTATTTGAGGTCTGGTCTGAAGAAGCACTTTTGTTCCCTGAAACATTCTCTACCAAGAGCACAAGAGCACACCGCACTGGTCAGGAAACATCTCGCATGAATCGGAACTAGACAGGCTTTACTAAGGCTGATTATGTAGC